>NC_088874.1:36927371-37269218 GCF_032884065.1 Artemia franciscana | reverse complement strand
AACTATAATGGAGAGTATAGGGCTCTCCGCTGCTTTTCATATACATTTGTACTGTGGGTTGTAGGCCAAGTAAAAAAAGGAAAATGCTGTATTTTCTAGCATTTAAGACTTTGTCTATTTCATCATTTTCAGTCTTTTGTTATATAAGCAAGAAAAAATTGCTTACTGTCTCTTTTTCTATTTTCATTGTGTGGCAAAAACAAAATCTTTTACGAGGAAAATTGGGAAAGATGAGGCTTTTTACAAAACTACTTTAATAGTTAACAACTTTCTTGAACTATAGAACTTCAGTATTTGCGTCAGAACTAAAAAAGGCTGAAGGTTTCCTTTGAAAGGAAATATTAAAAGAATTCAAGTCCCTTTGGATTTCAATACTCTTGCTATGTGAACGGTTTATTTTTGGTTGATGAATCTGGATTAGAATGACAAAATAATTTGTTCTTGTAAATTTAAAAATAAAAATAATTGGAATCAATAGCTTTTTCTTTTGTAATTAAGAAAAATAAAACAAGTTTTTTTTTCAGTTGAAAACAAGGAGCAACGTCAAAAATAAAACATAAAGAAATTATTACGAATATGAGGGGCATTTCCCCATCCTCAATACCCAACTCTTTATGCTAAGGTTTGACTTTTTTCCAATTATTTAAGAATGATTCATGAAATTCAAGGGCTGTTTAATTAAAATAGGAAGCTTTTTTCAAAGCTCAAAATAAAACTTTAGCGTGATGATTAAAATATTGAGAAGGAGGGAACACCTCATATTCGTAATCATTTGTGCTCGTTTTAAGTTTTAATGTTTCTCCTTGTTTTCAGTTGAAAAAACTTGTTCTTTTTTTTTATTTCTGATCGTTTTTTAAATAATGCTGGAAAATCCTGCTCCCCCTTCACAGAAATTCCCTTCCTCCACGGAAAATTTTTCCGTGTAAAGATCCTCCCTCTTAAATTCCCTGTCTCCCCGAAAAATATCCATATATGTAATCAATGAATCTAATATAATACTAAAAAAATGGGCACAGTTCATAGCTTGTACCCATTCCCTTGGGGGCTGTGGGGTGGTCAATTCATCCCTTAACACATATTCTTTAGATCTTCCGACTATGCTAAACAAAATGGCTATCTCAATTTTGATCAAAGACTTGGGAAGAAATGGGGATGGGATGGAGTCTAGTAGCCCTCCAATCTTGTTGGTAATTTAGAAAGGGCACTATAACTTCTCAGTATTCAAGGGCCCTTTCTCAGTATTCTAGGATTATCGGCTCGATTCGATCATCTTGAGAAAGAAAAGCACGTATCGGTGATCTTACATCTGACAAAAAATACAAAATTCCAGACTTTTGCAGATGGGAGCCTAAAACCTCTTTAACAGGGTTTTTGATAGAAAAGTTTTTCAAAAATCAGGCAAATTTTCTCAGGCTTGTAGCTGTTGATGAGTAACGCTAAACTTAATGAATCTTAAATATTTAGAATCAGCGTAATAAGCCAATCCTTTTGATATGCCTATTGATGTCCAAAGTCCGTTTTTTAGACTTTGGTTACTTTTGAGCCGCATCGCTCCTTACTTGCAGTTCGTTACCTCGAACTATTTGACATTTAAAATTGCCTGAATCAGCGCATGCGATTTTTTCTTCTTCAGAGCTAGAACAAACTGCTAATTGATCCTTGCTCTATTATCATGGAGGGATAAAAATGAAATCTCTTATTGGGAAATGTTTCGGATTTCGAAAGATGAGATTCGAAAGAAACCCTGTAATGATGTGTTTTTTTTGCGAAACTATCTAATTTTTTATGGAAGTTTAATATTCTAGCTGCTAAAATATAGTCAGTAAAATATAAAATATAGTCTTATAGTAATGCTAGAGAATCCTGCGCCCTTTTCATTGAATTTCTCTTCCCCCATGACAGATTCCTGCAAGGAAAGATCCTCCAACATAGCCCCCTCTCCTCAGCCCCACCCCCAAACAAAATAAAATCCCCCTGAAAACGTCTGCACACTTCCCAATAACCATTACTATATGTAAACACAAAATTTTTATCACCAATATTATAGGAATTTCGTTTAGTTTTTTTTTCAGAAGATTATTTTAAAGAAGACACTCGAACCAAATAAATGGTGTAATTAACTAAGTAAATGGACAAATAAACAAGAAAATAGTAATCAAAAACTCTTTTTTTATTTCGTTTTGTACTATGTTTGAATTGTGGGTAGATACATTTATTTGTATTTAACTAGGTGTAATTAACTAAGTAAATGGACAAATAAACATGAAAATAGTAATCAAAAACTCTTTTTTATTTCGTTTTGTACTATGTTTGAATTTTGTGTAGATACATTTATTTGTATTTATTGATATTATTATTTGGTATTTTTATTTACTTATATAATGTTTGTATATGTTTTATTTGCTATTTGTATTTATGTATATATGTTTTGTAATTTATTTGTATTATTCAGTTTTATTGGACTCAATTCATCTGCCTTCTCCTTGAGTCGCATACGAGTTTTATTTGGGCTTCCGCTTTTTGACTTTCCAGCTTCCAGTTTCCAGTTTTTTATTTCGTTTTGTACTATGTTTGAATTGTGTGTAGATACATTTATTTGTATTTAACTAAGTGTAATTAACAAAGTAAATGGACAAATAAACAAGAAAATGGTAATCAAAAACTTTTTTATTTCGTTTTGTACTATGTTTGAATTTTGTGTAGATACATTTATTTGTATTTATTGATATTATTATTTGTTATTTTTATTTATTTATATAATGTTTGTATATGTTTTATTTGCTATTTGTATTTATGTATATATGTTTTGTAATTTATTTGTATTATTCAGTTTTATTGGACTCAATTCATCTGCCTTCTCCTTGAGTCGCAAACGAGTTTCATTTGGGCTTCCGCTTTTTGACATTCCAGTTTCCAGCTTCCAGTTTCCAGTTTTTTATTTCGTTTTGTACTATGTTTGAATTGTGTGTAGATACATTTATTTTTATTTATTAATATTATTATTTGTTATTTTTATTTATTTATATAATGTTTGTATATGTTTTATTTGCTATTTGTATTTATGTATATATGTTTTGTAATTTATTTGTATTATTCAGTTTTATTGGACTCAATTCATCTGCCTTCTCCTTGAGCCGCATACGAGTTTCATTTGGGCTTCCGCTTTTTGACATTCCAGTTTCCAGTTTTTTATTTCGTTTTGTACTATGTTTGAATTGTGTGTAGATACATTTATTTGTATTTATTGATATTATTATTTGTTATTTTTATTTATTTATATAATTTTTGTATATGTTTTATTTGCTATTTGTATTTATGTATATATGTTTTGAAATTTATTTGTATTATTCAGTTTTATTGGACTCAATTCATCTGCCTTCTCCTTGAGCCGCATACGAGTTTCATTTGGGCTTCCGCTTTTTGACATTCCAGTTTCCAGCTTCCAGTTTCCAGTTTTTTATTTCGTTTTGTACTATGTTTGAATTGTGTGTAGATACATTTATTTGTATTTATTGATATTATTATTTGTTATTTTTATTTATTTGTATAATGTTTTTATATGTTTTATTTGCTATTTGTATATATGTTTTGTAATTTATTTGTATTATTCAGTTTTATTGGACTCAATTCATCTGCCTTCTCCTTGAGCCGCATACGAGTTTCATTTGGGCTTCCGCTTTTTGACATTCTAGTTCCAGCTTCCAGTTTCCAGTTTTTTATTTCGTTTTGTACTATGTTTGAATTGTGTGTAGATACATTTATTTGTATGTATTGATATTATTATTTTTTATTTTTATTTATTTATATAATGTTTGTATATGTTTTATTTGCTATTTGTATTTATGTATATATGTTTTGTAATTTATTTGTATTATTCAGTTTAAATGGAATCAATTCATCTGCCTTCTCCTTGAGCCGCATACGAGTTTCATTTGGGCTTCCGCTTTTTGACATTCCAGTTTCCAGCTTCCAGTTTCCAGTTTTTTATTTCGTTTTGTACTATGTTTGAATTTTGTGTAGATACATTTATTTGTATTTATTGATATTATTATTTGTTATTTTTATTTATTTATATAATTTTTGTATATGTTTTATTTGCTATTTGTATTTATGTATATATGTTTTGTAATTTATTTGTATTATTCAGTTTTATTGGACTCAATTCATCTGCCTTCTCCTTGAGCCGCATACGAGTTTCATTTGGGCTTCCGCTTTTTGACATTCCAGTTTCCAGCTTCCAGTTTCCAGTTTTTTATTTCGTTTTGTACTATGTTTGAATTGTGTGTAGATACATTTATTTGTATTTATTGATATTATTATTTGTTATTTTTATTTATTTATATAATGTTTGTATATGTTTTATTTGCTATTTGTATATATGTTTTGTAATTTATTTGTATTATTCAGTTTTATTGGACTCAGTTCATCTGCCTTCTCCTTGAGCCGCATACGAGTTTCAATTGGGCTTCCGCTTTTTGACATTCCAGTTTCCAGCTTCCAGTTTCCAGTTTTTTATTTCGTTTTGTACTATGTTTGAATTGTGTGTAGATACATTTATTTGTATTTATTGATATTATTATTTGTTATTTTTATTTATTTATATAATGTTTGTATATGTTTTATTTGCTATTTTTATATATGTTTTGTAATTTATTTGTATTATTCAGTTTTATTGGACTCAATTCATCTGCCTTCTCCTTGAGCCGCATACGAGTTTCATTTGGGCTTCCGCTTTTTGACATTCTAGTTTCCAGCTTCCAGTTTCCAGTTTTTATTTCGTTTTGTACTATGTTTGAATTTTGTGTAGATACATTTATTTGTATTTATTGATATTATTATTTGTTATTTTTATTTATTTATATAATTTTTGTATATGTTTTATTTGCTATTTGTATTTATGTATATATGTTTTGTAATTTATTTGTATTATTCAGTTTTATTGGACTCAATTCATCTGCCTTCTCCTTGAGCCGCATACGAGTTTCATTTGGGCTTCCGCTTTTTGACATTCCAGTTTCCAGCTTCCAGTTTCCAGTTTTTTATTTCGTTTTGTACTATGTTTGAATTGTGTGTAGATACATTTATTTGTATTTATTGATATTATTATTTGTTATTTTTATTTATTTATATAATGTTTGTATATGTTTTATTTGCTATTTGTATTTATGTTTTGTAATTTATTTGTATTATTCAGTTTTATTGGACTCAATTCATCTGCCTTCTCCTTGAGCCGCATACGAGTTTCATTTGGGCTTCCGCTTTTTGACTTTCCAGTTTCCAGCTTCCAGTTTCCAGTTTTTTATTTCGTTTTGTACTATGTTTGAATTGTGTGTAGATACATTTATTTGTATTTATTGATATCATTATTTGTTATTTTTATTTATTTATATAATGTTTGTATGTTTTATTTGTTATTTGTATATATGTTTTGTAATTTATTTGTATTATTCAGTTTTATTGGACTCAGTTCATCTGCCTTCTCCTTGAGCCGCATACGAGTTTCGTTTGGGCTTCCGCTTTTTGACATTCCAGTTTCCAGCTTCCAGTTTCCAGTTTTTTATTTCGTTTTGTACTATGTTTGAATTGTGTGTAGATACATTTATTTGTATTTATTGATATTATTATTTGTTATTTTTATTTATTTATATAATGTTTGTATGTTTTATTTGCTATTTGTATATATGTTTTGTAATTTATTTGTATTATTCAGTTTTATTGGACTCAGTTCATCTGCCTTTTCCCTGAGCCGCATACGAGTTTCATTTGGGCTTCCGCTTTTTGACATTCCAGTTTCCAGCTTCCAGTTTCCAGTTTTTTATTTCGTTTTGTACTATGTTTGAATTGTGTGTAGATACATTTATTTGTATTTATTGATATTATTATTTGTTATTTTTATTTATTTATATAATGTTTGTATGTTTTATTTGCTATTTGTATATATGTTTTGTAATTTATTTGTATTATTCAGTTTTATTGGACTCAGTTCATCTGCCTTCTCCTTGAGCCGCATACGAGTTTCATTTGGGCTTCCGCTTTTTGACTTTCCAGTTTCCAGCTTCCAGTTTCCAGTTTTTTATTTCGTTTTGTACTATGTTTGAATTGTGTGTAGATACATTTATTTGTATTTATTGATATTATTATTTGTTATTTTTATTTATTTATATAATGTTTGTATATGTTTTATTTGCTATTTGTATTTATGTTTTGTAATTTATTTGTATTATTCAGTTTTATTGGACTCAATTCATCTGCCTTCTCCTTGAGTCGCATACGAGTTTCATTTGGGCTTCCGCTTTTTGACTTTCCAGTTTCTTCTCTGCTCAACTACACGACGCAGAATGTATAATCGGGACATAAAAGTAGTCATTGTTTCTTAGCTGGTTCTAGCTTGCTAGTAACGCGCACAAAAGTTAGGAAAACTAATGGATAGGAAAGTAATATATTTCGACTAGAAATGTCATTTTAACATTGGAGTTGAATGTTGCTAGGAGTTGAAAATAGAAGCTAATTGCATCTTTCACAAGATTTCTAACCCTGTCAGTTTCATTATCACTGTATGATACTCAAAAAATAAAAGATCTTTTCTCCATAATCTTGTTTTGGAAGAAATAGCAGCTTAAGCATTCACCACAAAAGTCATACTATTGAGACCAGTTTTGCGAATGATTTAGCTAACTGAACACGAAATAAAATCACTATCTAGCCTGTATTTGGCTCAGTCGAGGTTAAATATATATTTTTATTACATCGTTAAGTATATTGTCAAGCAAACTTAACCAGATGATTTTTCTGTTGGGGAAGGGTTAAATTGCAAAACGTTTTTGCCTAGTCTTGAAGTTAAAACAAAGACAATTTTTGTTTGAAAACCTCAAAATTCCAATTATTTTTAAGTTTTAGAAATGAAGATTTTAAGATTTGTAACTCATCGGAAAAACTAAAACTTTTAATTTATTTTAAAACCTAATTAAATTTGAAGAAGTATCATATAACTTCAAATTACTATGATAAAAAAAAACTGTCGCTTTCCTCCTAATTCTCATTTTGCAAAATATAATATCAAAGTATACTAACAAAAAGGTATAATGTAAATTGAAATCAACGTCTTCATTTAGAACAGTTCTATTAGCTGGTAACTCTTGGCACCATTCCAAAAAAGTGATATAGCATAGAATTTAAAACCGAAATAAGTGGCATGATAGACGCAAGGCAATACAAATTTAGGAAGCCCTTTACTAAATTGGTGTGAAAAAGTGCTCCTCCCCCCCCAAAAAAATGAAGTTCAAATCGTGTGAGGAAAAGAATAAATGACTGGTTTTTGAAACAGCGGTACCCTTCGGAACTTTTATAATTTGTCTGGACATATTATTTTAGTAACTTCGTGGTTTTATCAAACTCGAGAAAGAAAAAAAAGTGAACGTTAAATTTTGCTAGCTTTTTTCCAGATATTAAATTTAACTTGCTTTCTTTTTTGTAGTCTATTTGGGAAAGCCTTCGCAGCCGCTTCTATTCGAAGCAAGTCACGGATTAGTTTTGAATTCTTTGATTCGTCAGGTGAGCTCCATTTTTCCTTTGCGTTTTGTTTTGCTCTCTAATGGTTATAAAGAACTCCACCAATAATGGTTTTATTCTAGTGGCAGGGTGTATCTAACCCATAACGTATGATTTAACGCTATTAGCTTTTAGCTTTGATGAATGAATAATCTCGTACCTTACCCCCCTCCATAAATGGGGAACTGTCACCCCCTTCCACCCGTTGAATTACTACAAATACATGTGAACTGCGAAGTATTGTAACCTTCAAAAAAAATTGCAACAGTCATTGGGCAAAAACTATTGTTTTATAGCCTTTATCTCTTAATAATGTCTCCAGCATACCTTTTTCATTAAGAGCTTCTGCATCTAATTTTTTGTGGCATAACCGAAGATGTAACCGCCTTTCCCGTTACCCCTGGAACTTGTCCAATCCAAACCCCTTTTCCCTGGAACTTGTTTCAAGTTGTTAATGTGTCAGCTTGTCCCGTTATTCTTATTTATTTCGTTTAACATGCCTACCGAGTTCTATATCCATATTCAAAATAGTATGTAGGCTGTGTGGGCGTGAGTTTAGCTTGGTTTGGCCAACTGGGAAAACAAGGAACTAAATCGCTTTAATGGTTCCCATTGCTTTGGGCCCAATTGAACCTGAAGCTACCATATATCTATTTCTGAAATATGAAAGGGGTTTATATAGATATGAAAGGGACTGCTCCCTCCTCAACGCCCCGCTCTTTACGCTGAAGTTTGCCTCTTTCTCTCAACTCTACTTTTTAAAACAGTAAAAAACTTTGACGTAAAGAGCGGGGCGTTGAGGAGGGAGCAGCCCCTTTCATAGGCGAAGTAATTTCTGTTCGTTTTAAGTTTTAATGTCGTTCCTTACTTTCAGTTAAAAAACTTGTTTTTTTTATTTAATTTCTGAACGTTTTTGAATAAATGCATGTTTGATTTTGGCTCTCCGCAAATTAAATAAATAATTAAAACAAAATCTGCGTATTAATATTTTTTTTTTTTGGCTAAATGGCTTTCTCTTAGTTTTGATCAGACGATTTTGAGCAAAAAGGTGGGGGAGGAGGCCTAGTTGCACTCCAATTTTTCGGTTACTTAAAAGGCCAACTAGAATTTTTAATTTTTAACGAACGTTTTTATTTGTAAAAAATATACGTAACTTACAAATTAACTTACGTAACGAACTTCTATATTCGTATATTTTTATTATGTATATGAGGGTGTTTTCCCCCTCGTTAATACCTTGATCTTTGCACTAAAGCTTTAATTTTGTCCCAATTCTTTAAGATTGACCCCTAAATCACAAAGGCTGTAGAATAAACAGTTGAAATAGTCCTTACTTTCAGTGGCATATTTATTTTTTCACTGTTTCTTTAAAAATAGTGCTAGAAAATCCTGTGCCCCCTTCATGGAATTTCTCTTCTACCATGACAAATCCCTCCAAGGGAAGATCCTCCTACGTATCCCCCTCCCCTCAACCCCCCTCCCCAACCAAAAAATTCCCCTGAAAAGGTCTGTACTCTTCCAAATAACCATTACTATATGTAAACGCTGGTCAAGGTTTATAACTTGAAACCCCAATCCGGGGACCAATTTTTTTGGCCACTTAAAAAGGGCACTAGAACTTTTAATTTCAGTAAGAATGAGCCCTCCCACGGCATTCTTGGACCGCTTGGTCGATACGATCACCCCTGAAAAAAAAAAAAAATAAACACGCACCCGTGATCGGTCTTCTGGCAAAAAATACTAAGTTCCACATTTTTGTACATAGGAGGTTGAAACTTCTATAGTAGGGCTCTCTGATAGACTAAACGCGATGGTGTGATTTTTGTTAAGATCCTATAACTTTTAGGGGGTGTTTCCCCCTATTTTCCAAAACAAGGCAAATTTTTTCAGGCTTGTAACCTTCTGATGAGTAAGACTAAATTTAATAAAACATATATATTTAAAATCAGCATAAAAATCTTATTCTGTTGATGTATCTTCAAAATTCCGTTTTTAAGAGTTTCGTTTACTATTGAGCCGGGTCGCTCCTTACTACAGTTCGTTGCCACGAACTGTTTGAAAATTTTTGAAACACTCTACCGACGGGGACTCAAATCATCTCTCAATCAGTGTACTTCACTGATGTACTCGGGTATACTCAATCACTCAAATAAGTGTACTTCTACCAGTATTTGGAGTCTGATAACACAAGTCCTTTGGGGCAAACACAGTCTACATCGAACTTTTTATTTCCAAATTTGTTCAACCTAGTATTTGTTCCCTTATATACGTAAAATTTTTTTATTGTCATAGAATAAGTTAGCTACGCCTTTTTTCAAATTTGTTCAACCTAGTATTTGTTCCCTTTTACATATAGAATTTCTTATTGACACAGACTAAGTTAGTTACGCCATTATCTTTGCGTCCCTCCATCCCCGTAATCAATTTCGTTTTCTTTTCGCAATCCACAAAATTGATCTTCTTTTCTCAAAAGAATAGCTAGTCATTTCTTTTTTGATAGATAAATTAGAGATGCTATAAATTATTGGAATTTGATAACCTATCATTTCGTAATCCTTCTTAGGTAACCTTTTTCTATCAAAGGTTTCCATATCAGAATTTTTGGAAAAGAACAGGATTGAGGTCATTTTTCTATTTCTTGTAAAAATAGATCCTAGTTGCTCAACCTGTTAATGAATTTGTCTTTCAATATTAAGGAAAAGTGATAGTTAAAAAAGTTGGCCAGCTGCCAGCAGCTGGGTAAAGCGTATTTGGACCGCTGTCACGTACGTCTTTTGAGTTCCCGCGTAGCATTTGTTTTTTATTATTATTATGTTCTCACACATAATTAAGTGCAAGGAATGTTAGCGGGCCCAACTCGAGGTGATGGTGTTGATATTTTCCTAATCCCTTATCACCCTGACAATTTTTTTTACGATTTCAGAAATTTACGCAATATAATTTTTTTTCTTAGTTATGGTTTTTGATCATTAGCTTTATTAACCCACCCCACCCCTTTCCTTTATTTTTCTTGTGGCTCTGCCTAAGGACCTTGAGCATTTTAGAGGCCTCGAGGTATCGACTTCAGACACTTTTGTTGATAATAAGACCTATAGTATCGCAAGATCCCATATCATGTTATTACTCTGGTTCGTTTCTCTAAGAACTATTGTTATGTCCGTGGATTATCTAATTACTCTGGCTGGATCTAGAAAGCTGAAAAGAGGTTTGCTTGAGCGTTGTAGGTACCACGAGGTATTGACTTGTGATGACTCAAACTCTTGTGATAATTAGACCTTTAGTATTACAAAAACTGTAGGCCATCCCGTGACGATCTTCGGGATGGAGCTGGGAAATTCTCAAAGTAATTGACTAAGCTACGAATCTTGCCCTTCTTACTTACTTTGATCTTCCTTCGACGCATTGAAATGTGATGGTTCAACACGCATCCGAATTCTTTCTTCTGAAAAAATTCCACATTTTTGCAGATAGGATCTTGAAACCTCTAAATTAGGGTTCTCTTGTGTACTGAATCTTATGACGTGATTTTTATTCAGATTCTATGATTTTTAGGGGGTTGTTTTCTTTTTTTTCAAAATCAGGCAAATTTTCTCAGGATTATAGCCTTTAGGAGGTAAGACTAAACTTAATGAAACTTATATATTGAAATCAGCATAATAAGCCGATTCTTTTAAAATATCTATTTGTGTTAAAATTCTGTTTTTTAGAGTTTCGGTTATTATTTAGCCGGGTCGCCCATTAAGTTCAAACGGGTATTTCGTTCTTGTTTTTTTTTTTTTGTGAATGAAACGGTTCGTAATTTGGCAGTCCAATGTATTCGAAGAACCCGACTAAGACAGTTATTCTCAAACCATTGGATTTGTGTTTCAAGCTGCCTAAGATTAATTTCAAGCTACATAAAATCTTAAGTAACACCTAAGGTTTTAATTCGTACACCTTACCGAGTTATTATCGAGCCGGGTCGCTCATTAAGTTGAAACGGGTATTTCGTTGTTTTTTTTTTTTGCGACTGAAACGGTTCGTAATTTGGCGATCCAGTGTATTTAAGAACCAGACTAAGACAGTAATTCTCAAACCATTGGATTCGTGTTTCAAGCTGCATAAAATTTTAATTAACACCTAGGGTTTTTATTCGTATATCTTACCGAGTTATTATCGAGCCGGGTCGCTCATTAAGTTCAAACGGGTATTTCGTTCTTGTTTTTTTTTTTTTTTTTTTTTTTTGCAAATGAAACGGTTCGTAATTTGGCAGTCCAATGTATTGGAAGAACCCGACTAAGACAGTTATTCTCAAACCATTGGATTCGTGTTTCAAGCTGCCTAAGATTAATTTCAAGCTGCATAAAATTTTAATTAACACCTAGGGTTTTTATTCGTATATCTTACCGAGTTATTATCGAGCCGGGTTGCTCATTAAGTTCAAACGGGTATTTCGTTCTCGTTTTTTTTTTTTTTTTTTTTTTTTTTTGCAAATGAAACGGTTCGTAATTTGGCAGTCCAATGTATTGGAAGAACCCGACTAAGACAGTTATTCTCAAACCATTCGTATTTCATGGATTCGTGTTTCAAGCTGCCATAATTAATTTCAAGCTGCCTAAAATTTAATTAACACCTAAGGTTTTTATTCGTACATCTTACCGAGTTATAATCGAGCCGGGTCGCTCATTAAGTTCAATCAAGTATTTCGTTCTTTTTTTTGCAAATGAAACGGTTCGTAATTTGGCAGTCCAGTGTATTCGAAGAACCCGACTAAGACAGTTATTCTCAAACCATTGGATTCGTGTTTCAAGCTGCCCAAGATTAATTTCAAGCTGCATAAAATTTTAATTAACACCTAGGGTTTTTATTCGTACATCTTACCGAGTTATTATCGAGCCGGGTCGCTCATTAAGTTCAAACGGGTATTTCGTTCTTGTTTTTTTTTTTTTTTTTTTTTTTTTTTTTTTTTTTTTTTTTTTTTTTTTTTTTTTTTTTTTTTTTTGCAAATGAAACGGTTCGTAATTTGGCAGTCCAATGTATTCGAAGAACCCGACTTAGACAATTATTCTCAAACCATTGGATTCGTGTTTCAAGCTGCGCAAGATTAATTTCAAGCTGCATAAAATTTTAATTAACACCTAAGGTTTTTATTCGTACATCTTACCGAGTTATTATTGAGCCGGGTCGCTCATTAAGTTCAAACGGGTATTTCGTTCTTGTTTTTTTTTTTTTTTTTTTTTTTTTTTTTTGCAAATGGAACGGTTCGTAATTTGGCAGTCCAATGTATTTGAAGAACCCGACTAAGACAGTTATTCTCAAACCATTGGATTCGTGTTTCAAGCTGCCCAAGATTAATTTCAAGCTGCATAAGATTTTAATTCACACCTAAGGTTTTTATTCGTACATCTTACCGAGTTATTTTAATTAACACCTAAGGTTTTTATTCGTACATCTTACCGAGTTATTATCGAGCCGGGTCGCTCATTAACTTCAAACGGGTATTTCGTTTTTTTTTTGCAAATGAGACGGTTTGTAACTTGGCAGTCCAATGTATTTGAAGAACCCGACTAAGACAGTTATTCTCAAACCATTGGATTCGTGTTTCAAGCTGCCATAATTAATTTCAAGCTGCCTAAAATCTTAGTTAACACCTAAGGTTTTTATTCGTACATCATTACCGAGTGGACGTTACCATGAAAGATCCGGAGCTTCAATTTGATGGAGTAGGCTGTATTCTTCCATGCCTTTCCAAATTTAATAAGAGTAATTCCTGCGCATGTATTACGTGTGCTAATCAAACAGTTCGTGATAACGAACTGTAAATAAGGAGCGACCCGGCGCAATAGTAACCGAAACTTAGAAAACGGAATTTTGATACCATTAGATACATCGAAAGAATCGAATTTTTATGATGATTTCAAATATGTAAGTTTTATTCAGTTTAGTCTTACCTATCAAAAGTTACGATCCTGAAAATATTTGCATTATTTAAAAAAAGGTGGGAAATGCCCCTAAAGTCATAGAACCTTAGTAAAAATCACACCTGCAGATGCAGTGTATAAGAGAACCATACCGTAGAGGTCTCAAGATCCTATCTGCAAAAATTTGGGGTTTTATATTTTTTGCCAGAAGAAAGATCACGGACGCGTGTTTTTTTCTTCCTATTCTTCTTTTTCCCAGGGGTGATCGTATTGACGCTTATTGCGAGAGGGCTCATTCAAACGGGAATTAAAAGTTCTAGAGCCCTTTTTAAGTCACCCAAAAAATTAGAGTGCGACTAGGCCCCCTCCCACGCTCATTTTTCCCAAAGACACCCGAAAAATTTTTGAGATAGAGGTTTGCCCCTTCGCTAACATTTCGCTCTATACGCTAAAGTTTTCTTTAGTACTTCCGAAAGAGCTATTTATTCTAATTAAACCCTTTATGATTCAAGTGTCATTTTTAAAGAATTGAAACAAAATTTCGACTTAAGTGTAAGCAACGATGTATTGACGAGGGGCGAACCCCCTCATATACGTAATAATTTCTGTTTGTTTAATTTTTAATGTTGCTCCTTAGTTTCAGTTTAAAAAAAAATTCGAATTTAAGGTGATTCCATGAGGCTCCCAAGTCTCAAGGTACTTAAATCGTTTAATCTTCTCAAGTGCTTCAGTTTAGACTTTGAGTGAGTGTGGTAGGTAGTTTGTTTTCATTGTTCTGTATGTTTTTTATGGCACTTGGTATTATCCAAGGGACATATACCAATCGCAAATTCTGTCGGTCTGTCGGTCTGGCCCGGTTTTGCTACTTGGGGCACTTCCTGGTAAGCTAGGACGATGAAATTTGGCAGGCGTATCAGGGACAGGACCAAATTAAATTAGAAATAGTCATTTTCCCGATTTGACCATCTGGGGGGAGTGGGGGGCCGGTTAATTCGGAAAAATAGAAAAAATTAAGTATTTTTAACTTACGAACTGGTGATGGGATCTTAATGAAATTTGATATTTGGAAGGATATCGTGTCTCACAGCTCTTATTTCAAATCCCGACCAGGTCCGGTGACATTGGGGGGTTGGAAGGGGGAACCTAAAATCTTGGAAAACGCTTACAGTGGAGGGATCGGGATGAAACTTGGTGGGAAAATAAGCAAAAGTCCTAGATGCGTGATTGACATAACCGGAATGGATCTGCTCTGTTCGGGGGAGTTGGGGGAGGGGGGTTATTCTGAAAATTGGAAAAAATGAGGTATTTTTAACTTGCGAAGGAGTGATCGGATCTAATGAAATTTAATATTTAGAAGCACCTCGTAACTCAGATCTCTTACTTAAAATCCCGACCGGATTCAGAATCATTAAGTGTGGGGGAGTTGGGGGGGACCGGAAATCTTGGAAAACAGTTAAAGCGGAGAGATCAGGATGAAACTTGGTGGGAAGAATAGAAACAAGTCCAAGATACGTGACTGACATAACCGGAATGGATCCGCTCTGGAACCGGTGACTGGGGGAGGAGGGGGGGACCTAAAATCTTGGAAAACGCTTAGAGTGGAGGGATCGGGATGAAACTTGGTGGGGAAACTAAGCAGAAGTTCTAGATACGTGATTGACATAACCGGAACGGATCTGCTCTATTTGAGGGAGTGGGGGAGGGTTAATTAGAAAAAATTAGGTATTTTTAACTTACGAAGGAGTGATCGTATCTTAATGAAATTTCATATTTAGAAGGATCTTGTAACTCCGATCTCTCATTTTAAGCTCCGACCGGATCCAGTGTAATTGGGAGGGGGGTGGAAATTTTGGAAAACACTTAAAGCGGAGAGATTAGGATGAAACTTGGTGGGAGAAAAAAAATGAGGTATTTGTAACTTACGAACGGGTGATCAAATCTTAATGAAATTTCACTTTTATAAGGATCTTGTGCTTTAGAGCTCTTATTTCAAATCCTGACCAGATCCGTGACATTGGGACGAGTTGGAGGGGGAAACCGGAATTCTTGGAAAACGTGAAAATTGAGGTATTTTTATCTTACGAATGGGTGATCGGATCTTAATGAATCTTGTGTCTCAGATGCTCCATTTTCAGTTTGAATCGGATCCGGGGACATAGGGGGTTGGAGGGGGGAAACAGAAATCTTGGAAAACGCTTAGAGTGGAGAGATTGGGATGAAACTTAATGGGAAGAATAAGCACAAGTTATAGATACTTGATTGACATAATTGGAACGGATCTGTTCACTTTGGAGGAGCTGGGGGGTGTCGATTTGGAAAAATTAAAAAAATGAGGAATTTTTAACTTAAGAACGGGTGACCGGATCTTAATGAAATTTGATATTTAGAAGGAGCTCACGTCTCAGAGCTCTTATTTCAAATCCCGACCAGATCTATTGACATTTGGAGGAGCTGGATTGGGAACCGGAAATCTTGGAAAACGTTTAGAGTAGAGAAATCGGGATGAAACTTGGTGGGCAGAATAAGCAAATGTCGTAGATACGTGATTGACGTAACCGTACTGGATCCACTCCCTTTGAGGGAGTTATGGGGTGAGGTTCAGTGCTTTGGTGAGTTTGGTGCTTCTGGACGTGCTAGGACGATGGAAACTGGTAGGCGTGTCCTGGAGCTGCACAAATTGACTTGAGAAAGTCGTTTTCCCCGATTAGACCATCTGGGAGCTGCACGGAGAGGAAAAATTGAAAAATGAGGTATTTATAACTCACAAGTGGGTGATCGGATCTTAATGAATTTTGATATTTAGAAGGTCATCGCGACTCAAGGCTCTTATTTTAAATCCCGACCAGTATTAAGCCTCCGATTTTCCTAGAGCTCATTCCATATGAGCTCTTGTTTCTTGGCTTGTCTGGCCTCGTCACAAGTGCCATATGAGCTCTTAGATCTTGTTATTTTTAGTTTACTGATTCACAGATCTGCTGGTTCTGCTTTGTTTGATACCTCAGTAATGTTTTGGTGCAATTTGTCTCTTAAATGAGATTAAAGAGCTTATGTCTCCAGCAAAATCACCGTCACATAGAGTGCGTCTGTGGTTGAGTTGGATTCCACCTGGGATGTTACACGTTTGAAGGATACAGTCGATGACGATGGCAAACAGAAGTGAAAATAGAATGCATCCTAGGTGGTTACCAAACTTTGCGCTAAGAAAATGAGCAAGATCCCCATCATCAGTTCGTATGACCCAACAATGCAACGATCATGCGGACAATCTTGTCGGGGAAACCCATTTTTTGTATGCCTGCAAATGACGGAATAACGGCCGAGGGACAGTTGACACTTGATGTTTTTCTATCCTCATAGTTGTCTCTGGAACGAAAAATAAACTAAAACGTGTATGCTCGTTTACTGTAAGGAAAGAAAATATTGACGTGTTTACATCTTTGCTTGGTAGCGAAGATGGCTCCTCTGATCCTACAATTCCAAATTTAACCATCGTTCATTTATGGTTTATTCAGACGTCATGGCAACTGAACAAATGGACAAAATGCACAGAAGGATTCCTTTAATCTTTTCCTCAAAAGATGAATTTCATTTTCCAATTCGACTTCAAGGCTGGACTGGAGATTATATTCATTGAAAAGGAACCTTATATTTATGAAAAAATCTAGTAATTCTATTCTTATTAACATAACTCTTAAACGCCAACATTTCTAGGAATCTCGATTCAAATCATTATTATTCCGTGTTTTAATCCGCAGGGAAAAAAATGTATGAGACAGTAAAAATGATTTAAACGAATTTATTGAATATATTAGGCCTAATTATAAATGAGCTTGTAATCCTTACCTCTGAACTGTTATCCTTCTAAGCTTCAAAGATTTTTGATAACAACGCCAAATCGCAGGAATTAACTTTTTGTATCCGTACACTATATAAGAATGGCTGTCTTAACTTTTTGAAAAGCTTATTTCTCCGTTTAAATCAGTATCTGTTTCAAGATCTGATGAAATGGGATGGCTTATCTAAAATGAGAAAAATCAGTTCGGAATTTGTTTTAGGGCATGCACCGAATATAGATTGCGCTAAAATTCAAAATGAATAATATATATATTTATTTTCAAAATGGGCTAAAGTAGAAAAAATAGTTTTTTTTTTAGAATATGTGAATACAAGTGAAAACGAAGAGCATAAAACGGATTGGGTATTACATAACAATTGACCAAATTGTCGAATGGATCTAAGTTCAGTTCACTTTATTTTTTTTCAGTTCAGTTCATTTTATTTATAAATCAAATAAACTTAACTAATATGCAAGTACCCGCCCAAAGGAAGATACAAAAAAGCACTTGCGACTGGGCGGGTACATAAAACTCATTTTCTAACTAATAATTCAGTACAAGCGAAACAGCAAAAAAAAAACTAATAACAACCAATCTCTCATCAATTCAGTTAAAAACAAAATTCTAAGTTATAAATACAAATTAAAAGAGTGAGTTTGTTGAGGGAACGAGATCAAGTTGTATAAAGCGCAGTCCGTTTTGCACCCCTTGTTTTCACTTATATTCATAGGTTGTCGAAAAAAGAATTTTTTCTAGTTTTAAGTCTATCTTGAAAGTAGAATTTTATTTACTTATATTTTATTTATTATGTTCAATTTCTAGTCTTCCCTAGAACCGAATATCTTTAGTCCTATAAGACAAATATTTGTCTTAGTTAATATTTAAAGCTAAGTTACCACGGCCACAGCCAAATATTGTTACCGGTGAGCTATTGAATCTTGTTATTGATGTACCCAGTCACTCGTTCATGATTTTTTTCTTACGCAAAGGGGGTATACTAGAGGGTTGAATTTGGAAGTGGCTGAAAATGGCTCACAAATTTAGCTAAATTGTGTAAGAAAAGTACCAAAAAAACAAACAACAATTTAAATCGATGAGTTGAGCATCATTTCAAAAATCATATATGACACCTTTGTAGTTTCAGTAAGTCATTAATAGACCTTTCTGCCAATTCTGATTTGTAACTGAATCTGGCGATCATCTTCAAGAAGGACTGTAGCGAAGAAGCATTTCAAACATTATTATTCAAGAAATGGAATTTTGTTTAAATTGTTTAAAGACAGCATTCTTATAGAAAAGAACTAAATCCAATTGTGACTGTATTTACATATATTGAATCTGGTGATCATCTTCAAGAAGGACTGTAACGAAGAAGCATTTTCAAACATTAATATTCAAGAAATGGAATTTTGTTTAAATTGTTTAAAGACAGTATTCTTATAGAAAAGAACTAAATTCGATTGTGACTGTATTTACAAATATTGAATCTGGCGATCATCTTCAAGAAGGACTGTAACGAAGAAGCATTTTCAAACATTAATATTCAAAAAATGGATTTTTTTTGAATTGTTTAAAGACAGTATTCTTATAGAAAAGAACTAAATTCAATTGTGACTGTATTTAAACATATTGAATCTGGCGATCATCTTCAAGAAGGACTGTAACGAAGAAGCATTTTCAAACATTAATATTCAAAAAATGGATTTTTTTTGAATTGTTTAAAGACAGTATTCTTATAGAAAAGAACTAAATCCAATTGTGACTGTATTTACATATATTGAATCTGGTGATCATCTTCAAGAAGGACTGTAACGAAGAAGCATTTTCAAACATTAATATTCAAGAAATGGAATTTTGTTTAAATTGTTTAAAGACAGTATTCTTATAGAAAAGAACTAAATTCGATTGTGACTGTATTTACAAATATTGAATCTGGCGATCATCTTCAAGAAGGACTGTAACGAAGAAGCATTTTCAAACACTAATATTCAAAAAATGGATTTTTTTTTAATTGTTTAAAGACAGTATTCTTATAGAAAAGAACTAAATTCAATTGTGACTGTATTTACACATACTAAATCTGGCGATCATCTTCAAGAAGGACTGTAACGAAGAAGCATTTTCAAACACTAATATTCAAAAAATGGATTTTTTTTTAAATTGTTTAAACACAGTATTCTTATAGAAAAGAACTAAATTCAATTGTGACTGTATTTACACATATTGAATCTGGCGATCATCTTCAAGAAGGACTGTAACGAAGAACCATTTTCAAGCATTAATATTCAAAAAATGGATTTTTTTTGAATTGTTTAAAGACAGTATTCTTATAGAAAAGAACTAAATCCAATTGTGACTGTATTTACATATATTGAATCTGGTGATCATCTTCAAGAAGGACTGTAACGAAGAAGCATTTTCAAACATTAATATTCAAGAAATGGAATTTTGTTTAAATTGTTTAAAGACAGTATTCTTATAGAAAAGAACTAAATTCGATTGTGACTGTATTTACAAATATTGAATCTGGCGATCATCTTCAAGAAGGACTGTAACGAAGAAGCATTTTCAAACACTAATATTCAAAAAATGGATTTTTTTTTAATTGTTTAAAGACAGTATTCTTATAGAAAAGAACTAAATTCAATTGTGACTGTATTTACACATACTAAATCTGGCGATCATCTTCAAGAAGGACTGTAACGAAGAAGCATTTTCAAACACTAATATTCAAAAAATGGATTTTTTTTTAAATTGTTTAAACACAGTATTCTTATAGAAAAGAACTAAATTCAATTGTGACTGTATTTACACATATTGAATCTGGCGATCATCTTCAAGAAGGACTGTAACGAAGAACCATTTTCAAACATTAATATTCATAAAAATGGATTTTTTTTTTAATTGTTTAAAGACAGTATTCTAATAGAAAAGAACTAAATTTAGTTGTGACTGTATTTACACATATTGAATCTGGCGATCATCAAACAGTTCGTGGTAACGAACTGTAGTAAGGAGCGACCCGGCTCAATAGTAATCAAAAGTCGAAAAAATGGAATTTTGGTACCAATAGCTACATCAAAAGAATCGCATTTTAATGCTGATTTTAAATATATAAGTTTCATCAAGTTTAGTCTGACCCATCAAAAGTTACGAGCCTGAGAAAATTTGCATCATTTTAGAAAATAGGGGGAAACACCCCCTAAAAGTCGTAGAATCTTAACGAAAATCACACCATCAGATTGAGCGTATGAACCCTACTGTAGAAGTTTCAAGCTCCTATCTACAAAAATGTGGAATTTATATTTTTTGCCAGAAGGCAGATCACGGATGCGTGTTTATTTGTTTTTTTGTTGTTTTTTTTCCAGGGGTGATCGTATCGACCCAGTTGTCCTAGAATGTTGCGAGAGGGCTCATTCTAACGGAAATGAAAAGTTCTAGTGCCCTTTTTAAGTGACCAAAAAATTGGAGGGCACCTAGGCCCCCTCCCACGCTAATTATTTTCCCAAAGTCAACGGATCAAAATTTTGAGATAGCCATTTTATTCAGCGTAGTCGAAAAACCTTATAACTATGTCTTTGGGGACGACTTATCCCCCACAGTCCCCGTGGGAGGGGTTACAAGTTCAAAACTTTGACCAGTGCTTACATATAGTAATGGTTATTGGGAAGTGTACAGGCGTTTTCAGGAAGATTTTTTGGTTGGAGGCAGGGGTTGAGAAGAGGGGAATATGTTGGGGGAACTTTCCATCGAGGAATTTGTCATGGGGAAGAAAATTTCCATGAAGAGAGCACAGGATTTACTAGCATTACTTAAAAAAAAAACAATGAAAAAGTTTTTTCAGCTGGAAGTAAGCACCAGCATTAAAACTTCAAACGAACAGAAATTATTACCCATATGAGGGGCTCACCTCCTCCTAATACCTCGCTCTTTACGCCAAAGTATTTTTAGTAATTTCAACTATTTATTCTGCGGCTTTTGTGATTCAGGGGTCATTCATTATGAATTGGGACAAAATTTAAGCTTTAGTGTAAAGAGCGAGGTACTGACGAGGGGGCGAACACCCTCATATATGTAATAAAAACATAAGAATACAAAAGTTCTTTACGTAAGCTAATTTATAAGTTACGTATATCTTTTACTTATAAAAAGATTCGTAAAAAATTAAAAGTTCTAGTTGCCTTTTTAATTAACCGAAAATCGGAGGGCAACTAGGCTTCCTCCCCCGCTCTTTTTTTCTCAAAACCATTCGATCAAAATTATGAGAAAGCCATTTAGCCAAAAAATAAAAAAATATATATACAAATTTCGTTTCAATTATTCCTCTGCGGAGAGCCAAAATCAAAACATGCATTGATTCAAAAACGTTCAGAAATTAAAAAAAAAAAAACAAGTTTTTTAAATGAAAGTAAGGAGTGACATTAAAACTTAAAACGAACAGAAATTACTCCTTATATGAAAGGGGCTTTTCCTTCTCAACGCCCCGCTCTTTACGCTAAATTTTTTTACTGTTTTAAAATGTAGAGTTGAGAAAGAGTCAAACTTTAGCGTAAAGAGCGGGGCGTTGAGAAGGAAAAGCCCCTTTCATATACGGAGTAATTTCTGTTCGTTTTAAGTTTTAATGTCGCTCCTTACTTTCATTTAAAAAACTTGTTTTTTTTTATTTAATCTTCAAGAAGGACTGTAACGAAGAAGCATTTTCAAACATTATTATTCAAAAAATGGATTTTTTTTTTAATTGTTTAAAGACAGGATCCTTATAGAAAAGAACTAAATCCAATTGTGATTGTATTTACATATATTGAATCTGGTGATCATCTTCAAGAAGGACTGTGACGAAGAAGCATTTTCAAACATTAATATTCAAGAAATGGAATTTTGTTTAAATTGTTTAAAGATAGTATTCTTATAGAAAAAGACTAAATTCAATTGTGACTGCATTTACATATATTGAATCTGGCGATCATCTTCAAGAAGGACTTTAACGAAGAAGCATTTTCAAACATTGATATTCAAAAAATGGATTTTTTTGAATTGCTTAAAGACAGTATTCTTATAGAAAAGAACTAAATTAAATTGTGACTGCATTTACACATATTGAATCTGGCCATCATCTTCAAGAAGGACTGTAACGAAGAAGCATTTTCAAACATTAATATTCAAAAAATGGATTTTTTTTAAATTGTTTAAAGACAGTATTCTTATAGAAAAGAACTAAATTCAATTGTGACTGCATTTACACATATTGAATCTGGCGATCATCTTCAAGAAGGACTGTAACGAAGAAGCATTTTCAAACATTAATATTCAAAAAATGGATTTTTTTTAAAATTGTTTAAAGACAGTATTCTTATAGAAAAGAACTAAATTCAATTGTGACTGTATTTACACATATTGAATCTGGCGATCATCTTCAAGAAGGACTGTAACGAAGAAGCATTTTCAAACATTAATATTCAAAAAATGGATTTTTTTTAAATTGTTTAAAGACAGTATTCTTATAGAAAAGAACTAAATTCAATTGTGACTGTATTTAAACATATTGAATCTGGCGATCATCTTCAAGAAGGACTGTAACGAAGAAGCATTTTCAAACATTAATATTCAAAAAATGGATTTTTTTTAAATTGTTTAAAGACAGTATTCTTATAGAAAAGAACTAAATGCAATTGTGACTGTATTTACACATATTGAATCTGGCGATCATCTTCAAGAAGGACTGTAACGAAGAAGCATTTTCAAACATTAATATTCAAAAAATGGATTTTTTTTAAATTGTTTAAAGACAGTATTCTTATAGAAAAGAACTAAATTCAATTGTGACTGTATTTAAACATATTGAATCTGGCGATCATCTTCAAGAAGGACTGTAACGAAGAAGCATTTTCAAACATTAATATTCAAAAAATGGATTTTTTTTAAATTGTTTAAAGACAGTATTCTTATAGAAAAGAACTAAATTCAATTGTGACTGTATTTAAACATATTGAATCTGGCGATCATCTTCAAGAAGGACTGTAACGAAGAAGCATTTTCAAACATTAATATTCAAAAAATGGATTTTTTTTAAATTGTTTAAAGACAGTATTCTTATAGAAAAGAACTAAATTCAATTGTGACTGTATTTACACATATTGAATCTGGCGATCATCTTCAAGAAGGACTGTAACGAAGAAGCATTTTCAAACATTAATATTCAAAAAATGGATTTTTTTTAAATTGTTTAAAGACAGTATTCTTATAGAAAAGAACTAAATTCAATTGTGACTGTATTTAAACATATTGAATCTGGCGATCATCTTCAAGAAGGACTGTAACGAAGAAGCATTTTCAAACATTAATATTCAAAAATGGATTTTTTTTAAATTGTTTAAAGACAGTATTCTTATAGAAAAGAACTAAATTCAATTGTGACTGCATTTACACATATTGAATCTGGCGATCACCTTCAAGAAGGACTGTAACGAAGAAGCATTTTCAAACATTAATATTCAAAAAATGGATTTTTTTTTAAATTGTTTAAAGACAGTATTCTTATAGAAAAGAACTAAATTCAATTGTGACTGTATTTACACATATTGAATCTGGCGATCATCTTCAAGAAGGACTGTAACGAAGAAGCATTTTCAAACATTAATATTCAAAAAATGGATTTTTTTTAAATTGTTTAAAGACAGTATTCTTATAGAAAAGAACTAAATTCAATTGTGACTGTATTTAAACATATTGAATCTGGCGATCATCTTCAAGAAGGACTGTAACGAAGAAGCATTTTCAAACATTAATATTCAAAAAATCGATTTTTTTTAAATTGTTTAAAGACAGTATTCTTATAGAAAAGAACTAAATTCAATTGTGACTGTATTTAAACATATTGAATCTGGCGATCATCTTCAAGAAGGACTGTAACGAAGAAGCATTTTCAAACATTAATATTCAAAAAATGGATTTTTTTTAAATTGTTTAAAGACAGTATTCTTATAGAAAAGAGCTAAATTCAATTGTGACTGTATTTAAACATATTGAATCTGGCGATCATCTTCAAGAAGGACTGTAACGAAGAAGCATTTTCAAACATTAATATTCAAAAAATGGATTTTTTTTTAAATTGTTTAAAGACAGTATTCTTATAGAAAAGAACTAAATTCAATTGTGACTGTATTTACACATATTGAATCTGGCGATCATCTTCAAGAAGGACTTTAACGAAGAAGCATTTTCAAACATTGATATTCAAAAACTGGATTTTTTTGAATTGCTTAAAGACAGTATTCTTATAGAAAAGAACTAAATTAAATTGTGACTGCATTTACACATATTGAATCTGGCGATCATCTTCAAGAAGGACTGTAACGAAGAAGCATTTTCAAACATTAATATTCAAAAAATGGATTTTTTTTAAATTGTTTAAAGACAGTATTCTTATAGAAAAGAACTAAATTCAATTGTGACTGTATTTACACATATTGAATCTGGCGATCATCTTCAAGAAGGACTGTAACGAAGAAGCATTTTCAAACATTAATATTCAAAAAATGGATTTTTTTTAATTGTTTAAAGACAGTATTCTTATAGAAAAGAACTAAATTTAGTTGTGACTGTATTTACACATATTGAATCTGGCGATCATCAAACAGTTCGTGGTAACGAACTGTAGTAAGGAGCGACCCGGCTCAATAGTAACCAAAAGTCGAAAAAATGGAATTTTGGTACCAATAGCTACATCAAAAGAATCGCATTTTAATGCTGATTTTAAATATATAAGTTTCATCAAGTTTAGTCTGACCCATCAAAAGTTACGAGCCTGAGAAAATTTGCATTATTTTAGAAAATAGGGGGAAACACCCCCTAAAAGTTTTAGAATCTTAACGAAAATCACACCATCAGATTCAGCGTATGAACCCTACTGTAGAAGTTTTAAGCTCCTATCTACAAAAATGTGGAATTTATATTTTTTGCCAGAAGGCAGATCACGGATGCGTGTTTATTTGTTTTTTTGTTGTTTTTTTTTCCAGGGGTGATCGTATCGACCCAGTTGTCCTAGAATGTTGCGAGAGGGCTCATTCTAACGGAAATGAAAAGTTCTAGTGCCCTTTTTAAGTGACCAAAAAATTGGAGGGCACCTAGGCCCCCTCCCACGCTAATTATTTTCCCAAAGTCAACGGATCAAAATTCTGAGATAGCCATTTTATTCAGCGTAGTCCAAAAACCTTATAACTATGTCTTTGGGGACGACTTACTCCCCCACAGTCCCCGTGGGAGGGGTTACAAGTTCAAAACTTTGACCAGTGCTTACATATAGTAATGGTTATTGGGAAGTGTACAGGCGTTTTCAGGAAGATTTTTTGGTTGGAGGCAGGGGTTGAGAAGAGGGGAATATGCTGGGGGAACTTTCCATCGAGGAATTTGTCATGGGGGAAGAAAATTTCCATGAAGGGAGCACAGGATTTACTAGCATTACTTAAAAAAAAAAACAATGAAAAAGTTTTTTTCAGCTGGAAGTAAGCACCAGCATTAAAACTTCAAACGAACAGAAATTATTACCCATATGAGGGGCTCACCTCCTCCTAATACCTCGCTCTTTACGCCAGAGTATTTTTAGTAATTTCAACTATTTATTCTGCGGCTTTTGTGATTCAGGGGTCATTCATTATGAATTGGGACAAAATTTAAGCTTTAGTGTAAAGAGCGAGGTACTGACGAGGGGGCGAACACCCTCATATATGTAATAAAAACATAAGAATACAAAAGTTCTTTACGTAAGCTAATTTATAAGTTACGTATATCTTTTACTTATAAAAAGATTCGTAAAAAATTAAAAGTTCTAGTTGCCTTTTTAATTAACCGAAAATCGGAGGGCAACTAGGCTTCCTCCCCCGCTCTTTTTTTCTCAAAACCATTCGATCAAAATTATGAGAAAGCCATTTAGCCAAAAAATAAAAAAATAAATATACAAATTTCGTTTTAATTATTCCTCTGCGGAGAGCCAAAATCAAAACATGCATTGATTCAAAAACGTTCAAAAATTAAATAAAAAAAACAAGTTTTTTAAATGAAAGTAAGGAGTGACATTAAAACTTAAAACGAACAGAAATTACTCCTTATATGAAAGGTGCTTTTCCTTCTCAACGCCCCGCTCTTTACGCTAAAGTTTTTTACTGTTTTAAAATGTAGAGTTGAGAAAGAGTCAAACTTTAGCGTAAAGAGCGGGGCGTTGAGAAGGAAAAGCCCCTTTCATATACGGAGTAATTTCTGTTCGTTTTAAGTTTTAATGTCGCTCCTTACTTTCATTTAGAAAAAAAAACTTGTATTTTTTTATTTAATCTTCAAGAAGGACTGTAACGAAGAAGCATTTTCAAACATTATTATTCAAAAATGGATTTTTTTTGAATTGTTTAAAGACAGGATCCTTATAGAAAAAGAACTAAATCCAATTGTGACTGTATTTACATATATTGAATCTGGTGATCATCTTCAAGAAGGACTGTGACGAAGAAGCATTTTCAAACATTAATATTCAAGAAATGGAATTTTGTTTAAATTGTTTAAAGATAGTATTCTTATAGAAAAAGACTAAATTCAATTGTGACTGCATTTACACATATTGAATCTGGCGATCATCTTCAAGAAGGACTGTAACGAAGAAGCATTTTCAAACATTGATATTCAAAAAATGGATTTTTTTTGAATTGTTAAAGACAGTATTCTTATAGAAAAGAACTAAATTCAGTTGTGACTGTATTTACACATATTGAATCTGGCGATCATCTTCAAGAAGGACTGTAACGAAGAAGCATTTTCAAACATTAATATTCAAAAAATGGATTTTTTTTTGAATTGTTTAAAGACAGTATTCTTATAGAAAAGAACTAAATTCAGTTGTGACTGTATTTACACATATTGAATCTGGCGATCATCTTCAAGAAGGACTGTAACGAAGAAGCATTTTCAAACATTAATATTCAAAAAATGGATTTTTTTTTGAATTGTTTAAAGACAGTATTCTTATAGAAAAGAACTAAATTCAGTTGTGACTGTATTTACACATATTGAATCTGGCGATCATCTTCAAGAAGGACTGTAACGAAGAAGCATTTTCAAACATTAATATTCAAAAAACGGATTTTTTTTTTGAATTGTTTAAAGACAGTATTCTTATAGAAAAGAACTAAATTCAGTTGTGACTGTATTTACACATATTGAATCTGGCGATCATCTTCAAGAAGGACTGTAACGAAGAAGCATTTTCAAACATTAATATTCAAAAAATGGATTTTTTTTTGAATTGTTTAAAGACAGTATTCTTATAGAAAAGAACTAAATTCAGTTGTGACTGTATTTACACATATTGAATCTGGCGATCATCTTCAAGAAGGACTGTAACGAAGAAGCATTTTCAAACATTAATATTCAAAAAATGGATTTTTTTTTGAATTGTTTAAAGACAGTATTCTTATAGAAAAGAACTAAATTCAGTTGTGACTGTATTTACACATATTGAATCTGGCGATCATCTTCAAGAAGGACTGTAACGAAGAAGCATTTTCAAACATTAATATTCAAAAAATGGATTTTTTTTTGAATTGTTTAAAGACAGTATTCTTATAGAAAAGAACTAAATTCAATTGTACCTGTATTTACACATATTGAATCTGGCGATCATCTTCAAGAAGGACTGTAACGAAGAAGCATTTTCAAACATTAATATTCAAAAAATGGATTTTTTTTTGAATTGTTTAAAGACAGTATTCTTATAGAAAAGAACTAAATTCAGTTGTGACTGTATTTACACATATTGAATCTGGCGATCATCATCAAGAAGGACTGTAACGAAGAAGCATTTTCAAAAATTAATATTCAAAAAATGGATTTTTTTTGAATTGTTTAAAGACAGGATCCTTATAGAAAAGAACCAAATCTAATTGTGACTGTGTTTACACATGAAATAAATTTAACATTTCAAACAAGAGTTTTCCCCACTTCTTATAACGTTTCAAAAGTTATTGGGAAGACCGTAATAACCCGTTTATTACCGCCGATGTCAATACTATAAAAGTTCCCTCAAATTGTAGAAAGAGCGTTATATAATTCGGATGTATAATTTTTTTTTTAAATTAGAATGGCTCTCAAAGCTTCATTTTAGTTTTCAAAAGGGACATAGGACTAATCATACTATGATCATTGCTAGCCAGTTTGTGAGTTATTGCCGTGACAATGGAGAAATTTTTGCAAGCTTGTTCCTGGAAATTCAAAAAGTTTTTGACTCAATTTCTCATTTGATTTTATTTTCTACTTGCAATAATTCGGGGGTTCGTGGCAAAGCATTGGATTTTGTATAATCGTATCTTTCTGAGAGACACAAGCTACTGTAGTTAATAATTCTGTTTATTTTTCATTCTACTGTTGTCATCGATTGGTTTTCCCTCAGGGTTCGATTATAGACCCTCTTTTCTTTCTTCTTTAGATTAACGACCAGTGTTTTGGTACAGTTTCATCTTCTCTAGATGCAGTTTGTTGATGATACATCTGCTTCTGTGGGTGGTAAATATTTACCATGCATACAGTCGTATTTCGAAATCAATCGATGACAGTAAAATAGTGCTTAATAAGAAAAAAATAATACTTATTATCTAATGTAGAGTTGGGTGCAGGGTTCGTTATGCTTGAAGAAGGTTTATTGTATATTGAAAGAGTGAGAAGTTTTCGCTATCTAGGTGTGGTTGTCGACGAGAATCGATAACGATGACGAGATATCGACGAGAATCGATGATCATGGAAGGATCAGATCAGTGTTGTTCGTTTGAAAGGGGCGATAGTATTTATGAATCGGTTAAAAAATACAACTCTTTACTCCGCACTTAAATCACTTCATTTTAATATAGTAGTATCTCATTTTGATTATACGGGATTAGTATACCTAAATTGGTTTCAGTCTAATCTTACTCCACTTCAAAAGATGCAGAATAAGGCTGCTCGTGTCCTTCAGTCATTTCTGTTTTCTGCTTCCCTTATGCCAAATAAATCAATCACGGAATGGTTATGTGGATATTCTCCCGGGGAGTCTTAGTGCCCAGTCTATATTTATATTTATGTTTAAAATTAAATTCGACGAGCTCTTCCTGAATATTTTTATCAAGTGAACCTGTGTTCTTTATATCCCAAAATGCCCATTTCTACTCGACCTGGGCCCTTATTAATCTCTTTGCCAAAGTGAGATAGGTCAAGATTTACCGTGCGGGATATGGTTCATTTGATTTGTTCGAGACTTGCTGTATCTATAGATGTTACATCTATAGGTGTAATTATATATATATATATATATATATATATATATATATATATATATATATATATATATATATATATATATATATATATATATATATACTAGCTGTTGGGATGGCGCTTTGCGCCACCCCAACACCTAGTAGGTGGGGGCGCTTTGCCCCCCCCCCAAGCCCCCCCGTGCGCGTAAGTCGCTACGCGCCATATTAGTTGCGCGCCATTGTAGTTGTGTCCCTATTTCCCACCTGTGATATATATATATATATATATATATATATATATATATATATATATATATATATATATATATATATATATATATATATATATATATATATATATGTTTTTAACCACGTAAAACTTGCAAATATACAACATTCTTTGCTGTCCCATTGTCTGTGCATATAAATAGATTGTCAGGTTTACCGACTCTTGAACATGCATCATATAATGGTCCATGGGAAAACAATCCGTATTCAGATCTATATCTCATAATTCTAATGATTGCCCTTGAGCTTTGTTGATGGTGATTGCTAATCGACCATTCTCTGTGTCGCCGTCGTCATTTATATATCCTCCTGTGCCCCCCGGCGTCCCCGTTGTAGTTGTGTCCCTGTGTCCCGGTCGTCATTTATATTCCCTGTGTCCCGGTCGTCATTTATATTCCCTGTGTCCCGGTCGTCATTTGTGTCCCGGTGTCCCAGTCTGTGATTTCTCTTTGAGTGTCCCGGGCGTCATTTATATTCCTTGTGTCCCGGTGTCCCGGTCGTCATTTGTGTCCCGGTGTCCCGGTCTGTATATACATTCGTTTTTGAATTGGTCTTTTTTTTAGTTTTTAGTTTTTTACCTTTTTTTTAGTTTTTTTAGTTATACCTCATGATTCTAATGATTGCCCTTGAGCTTTGTTGATGGTGATTGATAAAGAACCTTGAACTAAATCCAATTGGATTTTTTTATTTTTCGCTAGAATATTTGACCCTTAGATAAGATACATTTTTACTCTTAAAATTGCTGTCGCTAGCAAAGACTGTCCAATTTTCATTTCTTGTCCAAAAATTTTTGGGCTATAAAAATTTAATATATTAAAATTTATAAAAATTAAATTTATATAAAAATTTAGGGCTATAATGAGAGAAAGATTGAGATGGCTAGGATCTGTTCTGCGGATGAAGAATGGCATATTGCCAAAACTCGTCTTTGTCGGCCAAACAAAAAGCAGGCCGTCCCCGAAACGGATGGGAGGATGTTGTAAGAAAAGATTCAAGGAAAATAGGAACTTTTTATAAGAGTGTTAAAATGGAGGCTTTAAATATATTCGGATGGAGGAGAGTTTGCGTAGTTGTGTTGGCCTCAAGTGACTTTATACTGCAGTGAGTTGTTAGTAGTAGTAATAAAAGAATTGAACATCAGTCTGAAAAACGACAATAAGAAAATATGAAATATATTTTACGATAAATAAATTAAAGCCCAATAAAAGATAGTCCAGGAATCATTAAAAAATGTGTCAAAAGCGTGTAAAAATTATTGGAGCTATAGTACTAAAAACGTAACCCAACTTTCATTTTTCTTCCAGATTTGTAGTAGGCCTACAAAAAAAAATTGCAAAAGACGCATAATCACGATTTAAGTTGGTAAGATAAATTAAAATAAAAATAAAAAAAACTTCGAAATGTATTGCATTAACTAATTAATGAATTGTCAGTGTAATAAAAATAGAAGTTCATGGGCTAACAAGAAATTTATTAAAAGATGCAAAGAATTCGCAAATACTGAAACTTTAAATTGTCACTGTAAAAAGAACTCAAGATAATACAGTAAACAAGAAACAGAATGGAATAGAATATAAAAACTAAACAACGGAAAGATAGTCCACGAATCAGTAAAAAATCGTGTCAAAAGCGTCTAAAAATTTCAATAGTACTAAAAACGTAACCGAACTTTCATTTCTCTTCCAGATTTGTAGTACAAAAATAAATTTGCAAAAGACGCATAATCACGATTTGAAAAAATAAAAATAAAGTTGGTAAGATAAATTAAAATAAAAATAAAAAAAAACTTCGAAATGTATTGCATTGATTAATTAATTAATTGTCAGTGTAATAAAAATAGAAGTTCGTGGGTTAACAAGAAATTTATTAAAAGATGCAAAGAATTCGCAAATAATGAAACTATAAATTGTCACTGTAAAAAGAACTCAAGATAACACTGTAAACAAGAAAAAGAATGGGATAGAATATAAAAACTAAACAATGGAAAGATAGTCCACAAATTAGTAAAAAATGTGTCAAAAGTGTGTAAAAATTACAATAGTACTAAAACGTAACCCAAATTTCATTTCTCTTACAGATATGTAGTACAAAAATTAATTTGCAAAAGACGCATAAATCACGATTAAAAAATAATAATAAAAGTTGGTTAGATAAATTAACACAAAAAGGAAAAAACTTCAAATAAATTAATTTTAATTAATTAATTGTAAGTGTAATAAAAACAGAAGTTCCTGGGTTAACAAGAAATGTATTAAAGATGAAAAGAATCCTGAAATATCGAAACTGTAAATTGTCACTGTAAAAAGAACGCAAAATATTACCGTGAAGAAGAAACAGAATGGGATAGAACATAAAAACTACCAAATGGCGCGTAATAATTTAGTAAAGCAGTGTAAAACAGAGTGTTAATCGGCGTAAAAACAAACGAAAAGATTGTATATTACACGCTTTCTGTCTTGACCTATGTGATTGTATGGATGAGTAGGGTTAAGGACTCATTCAAGTACTGATCTATATTAATTACTAATGTAGGAAAACAGTCTTCCTTTTCTCCTTCTCTCTTTTTTTATATGCGTTTGTGCTGTTGCATTGGTGATTTCTTTTTTCATTATAGATATATATATATATATATATATATATATATATATATATATATATATATATATATATATATATATATATATATATATATATATATATATATATATATATATATATATATATATACATATATATAACTAAATATATATATATATTTTACGGAAAATTTTAGGTCGGTCTAACGCACCAACAATTTCTTGGTGCGTTATTGTTTGTAATGGGGGCAATCACATCTTTAATCTCTCGCTCTTGACGCTAAAGTTTTTATTATTTTAAAAATGTTTCTTATTCTAATTAAATAAAAAAAAATTGCGACAAAACTTCAAACTTTAGCATAAAGTGTGAGGTGTGGGCAGCACCTCTTACGAATGGAATAATTTATGCTAGTTTTAAGATTTTAATGTTACTCCTTGCTTTCAGTTGAAAAACTTCTTTTTTTTAATTTTTTATCATTTTTCCAATAATGCCGGGGTATCCGCCTCCAACCTCCATGGAACCACTTGAAAATTCCCCCATGGAAAGTTCCTATTGCTTAAAATTACTTTTTTAAGCATTTTTCTTACCCTGATTTTTTTTTAGCAACGTTCAGACTCGACCTCAACACCCCCCCCCCAAAAAAAAAATACACTGACGATGTTGTCTTCGGAATTCCATATAACTCACCTGAATGGTTTTCTTCACTGTTTTTACGAATGTGCCCTCACCTTCTTAGTTGAACATGATAAATCCATACAAAAAACACTAGAGGCTCTGAATGGGAACTTATATCAAAAGGTACTTATGTATTATAGCGACCACACCCTGAAGTGAAGGTAGGTTAATCCTAATGAAATATACCAAAATATGATGAAAGTATAATACTTTAGTAACAAAATTATGGAAACTACAACAGAGAATTATGGAAAGCAGGCCGTCCAAAACCTATTATATTAAAGACCTAACCTAACCAACTCTATGCATTAAATATTTAGTTAGAATACACCTGTATAATAATTTACCTAACTCAGGCTAAACTAATTATCTCCGAGTGCACATAGAAAAACCGGTTTTACAACAGTTCAAAAAAAAAGTGTGGTCGCTATAATACATAAAAACCCATCAAAAACTAAACTATCCTTTTGCTTCCTCAAAAGTGTCAATTCACGAGATCTTTACTTTTCTTTCGTTTAGAGGGAAAAAGTCTCTTTACACATGATAATATCCTGAGTTTTCAAGATAAAGAAACGTATTTGTTTGTTGACATTCTATTTGACTAGCTCACACTCATTGAAACTGGAATTACTTTGGAGTTGATAAACGTCAGACTCGATAAAGGGTCGATAAAATGAAACCCTCGTGGAAATAGAATGAAAGAGAAACGTGATTTTATGTTCAAGCTTTGAATTCAATTTCGTATGATTTTTCCCGAAGACTTTTCCTCGGACACGTGGATGGATCATATTTAGTGCTATCTTGGCTTCCTTTTAGAAAATTAATATTGTACGGGAAATCTTATATTAACGTTGAGTACCTCGTCATAACTAATGTATCAACATATTGCTTTAACGTGAAAAATCATTAAAATGAAGACTCCCGTGGACATTCTAATCAAAGAAAACGTGAATTTCTTTATGAGCTGTAAATTCAATTTTGTATAAATTTGCGTTGAACCTTTTTCTTTTGACGCGGAATAAATGATGTCTTACGCTTTTATTGCGTACTTTTAGAAAGTAAGACTGCAAGAAGAACTAATCCAGTTCTATTAAATCTTTGATGAATCAAAATTTCTCGTGCGGTTAGGCTGGGCAATGCCATGTGGTATAGGCACAAAACCCATTTTTACAGTAAAATACGGAACCATGAGACAATAATTAGGCCCGTACAACTGTACTTAAGCGAAATTGAACTATCAAAGCTATGGATGCTGAAGCAGAAAGACTCTTCAACTAGGGTTTTCAAGGGATATCTTTGGACTTCCGCTTCAATACCTGGGTCTTGAATAAAAAGAATTGCTTTTATGAAGAAATCGTAACCCTCTTTTCCAATCCGCTCCTGGGAGTGGCGAATTTGCTTCCTTAGTAGATAATAAAAAAACGTAGTAGACCTTTATCAACCCCCCCCCCCAAAAAAAAAAAAAAATTTGATGCCACCAGTCAGAAAAATTATCGTACTATTTTCTATGTTTTTATTTCTTTTTCTGTGTCACCAGCTACTACAAGGAACTGCACAATAGCTTATTGAGCTCATTAAGAACTAATTTTCTATTTTGTCTCGTTTTTTTAATACATGACTGTGTAAATGTAAGTAAAAGAAGTAAAGTAAGTAAGACGGCACTATATCCTTAAGGTCCAAACCGGCGGTGCTGATCTCCGTTTCATGGCCCTTCAGCCAGGAAGTGCAATGGAGGGTTGGGTGCCAACCATCCTGTACTTTCACACACCCTCCTTGCTTACCATCCCTAGATTTCTCCAGGTACCCATGTAGAACTGGGTCGACTCTTGCTGAGCTTACAGATTCACGCCACTGATTCCCGTCCTAAATTAAATAACTGGTCACAACTGGGATTGAACCCGTGGCCCTTGGACAAAGAATTCCCACGCCGGCGGGAATCCCCCATGGGGAAAAGACTGTGTAAATGGGTAGCTACCCAAATTTCTCTACCATATTAACGCTGAGTATTTCGTCTTGTCATAACGTATCTATCAACAAATTGCTGTAATGGCAAATAAGTGCCTTTTGAGAATTGAAGTAAAATAGAACGCGACTTGCAAGCGACTCTCGTGGATGTCTCTTAATAGCTCTACTTCAAAAGACACTATTTGCTTTTAGATTGTCAAAATAGCGTATCTTCAGAATTGGTTTGTGTATTAAGTTGGAACTCTCAGAGAATGCTTAAAGGGGAAGATCAATTAACCAAAAGGCAATATGTGCGACTCTACGTGACTCTATGCAAGCTTCTGCATAGTTCGATGACTTTGTCAGAATTCAACAGAATTCAAGTAAAAGAGAACGTGACTTTATGCAAGCTTCCCCCCAATATTTTCCTTGAACACTTGGATGTATGATACTTTTTGCTTTCTTTTAGAAATTGAGGATCTCGTGGAAAACTAATATATTTCAAACTGCATATTAGAAAACTAATATGTTTAATGATGAAGATTTATTCCCATTTTTTGTTGATTGAGTAGAGGTGGAATGTTTGACAAAGGAAATATTTGGGGTGGAAAAAGGTTGAGAGGGATCGTTTGTGGGGGTTTTTGGAAAATAGACAATTATTAGTTTTGAAAATTGTTGCAGATTTATCCGTGTGAGTGCGGTGCATCGAGGAATGCATTTTTGGAATAGCTCTACTCTTTTTTACTTATTTTTGTGTGCGTGTGTTTGATGTATGTTCAATTTGCCACGGCCCGGTGTTTTTTTTTCAGCTAATATGTATCGTATCATATCAAAGATCATGTAGAGCTGTTCGGCCCTTGATGGATCAAAATAATCAGTAGTACACTCCTCGTGCGTTCGTAAGTTAGCGCTGAGTACCGTTTCATAATTTGTATATCCACAAGTTGCTAATTAGTCTGAAATCGATAAAATAAATGTCACGAAGGGATTTAAATCTAAGGAAACGTGACTTTATTTACCAGCTTTTATATTCACTTTTTTTCAATTTTTCCTGAAACCTTTTTCCTCGTGCAAGGATGATCTTTTATGCTTTCATTGCTTCCTTTTAAGTTAAGCCCCAGACGAACCAAACTGAGCAGTAGAACAATCACGTTTTTTTTTTTTTTTTTTTTTTTTTTTTTTTTTTTTTTTTTTTTTTTTTTTTTTTTTTTTTTTTTTTTTTTACCACAACTCATGCACTTGTAAATTGACAATTGCTATATTTTGAATGTTTTGAAGAAAATCTTTGATCCACCCAATCCACAAAACCTTTCCCCCCCCTCAATCCACAACAAAACGACTCCCGCGCAGGATTGCAGTGCCTGTTGACAAACTTCAGTCGGTACGTTGTGCCCAACAGCGGTTAGCGAAGAGTTTTATGCCTAGTTTTGTAAAAATGTATAACGAAAATCAGGAGGATCGATAAGTGTATTGTTTTCTTTTTTTCTTTTTTTTTTTTGCATCGCTTTTTAATGTGACTATACCAAAGAAATTTGGCAGTGCCATGAAAATTTTGGTGAAAATAAAAATTTATCTATCTATCATGTCTGATAATTGATGTAAGTGGGTTTGATGGTGCTAACAAAGAATAGATTGTATGGCTGCTAATAATAACAAAAATACCTTAACTAGACTCAAAATCTACATAAATTAAATATGCTTGGACTAATAACGCATATTATGTTTGCATGTCCAACCTTTTCTGTGTTCAAACAGTTCGTGGTAACGAACGAACTGTAGTAAGGAGCGACCCGGCTCAATAGTAACCAAAACTCTAAAAAATGGAATTTTTATACCAATAGCTACATCAAAAGAATCGCATTTTAATGCTGATTTTAAATATATATATAAGTTTCATCAAGTTTAGTCTTACCGATCAAAAGTTAAGAGCCTGAGAAAATTGCCTTATTTTAGAAAATAGGGGGAAACACCCCCTTAAAGTTTTAGAATCTTAACGATCAGTCCTTACACCATCTGATTCAGCGTATCAGAGAATCCTATTGTTGAAGTTTCAAGCTGTTATCTACAAAAATGCGGAATTTTGTATTTGTTGCCAGAAGGCAGATCGCGGATGCGTGTTTATTTGTTTGTTTGTTTTTTTATTTTTTTATTTTTTTTTCCCCAGGGGTGATCGTATCGACCCTCTTGTCCTAAAATGCTGCAAAAGGGCTCATTCTAACGGAAATGAAAGTTCTAGTGCCCTTTTTAAGTGACCAAAAAAATTGGAGGGCACCTAGACCCCTCCCACGCTAATTATTTTTCCAAAGTCAACGAATACAAATTCTGAGATAGCCATTTTATTCAGCGTAGTCGAAAAACCTTATAACTATGTCTTTGGGGACGACTTACTCCCCCACAGTCCCCGTGGGAGGGGCTACAAGTTACAAACTTTGACTAGTGCTTACATATAGTAATGGTTATTGGGAAGTGTACAGACGTTTTCAGGTGGATTTTTCGGTTGGGGGAGGGGTTGAGAAGAGGGGGACATGTTGGGGGAACTTTCCATGGATGAACTTGTCATGAGGGAAGAAAATTTCCATGAAGGGAGCGCAGGATTTTCTAGCATTATTTAAAAAAACACAATGAAAAAATAAATATGAAAAAGTTTTTTCAACTGGAAGTAAGGAGCAGCAAAACTTCAAACGAACAGAAATTATTACGTATATGAGGGGTTCACCTCCTCCTAATACCTCGCTCTTTACGCTAAAGTGTTTTTAGTAATTTCAACTATTTATTCCACGGCTTTTGTGATTCAGAGGTACTGACGTGGGGGTGAACCCCTCATATATGTAATAAAAACATGAGAATACAAAAGTTCGTTACGTAAGCTAATTTATAAGTTACGTATATCTTTTTCTAATAAAACAGTCGTAAGAAATTAGAAGTTCTATTTGCCCTTTTAAGTAACCAAAAAATCGCAGGGCAACTAGGCTTCCTCCCCCGCTCCTTTTTTCTCAAAATCATTCGATCAAAATTATGAGAAAGCCATTTAGCCAAAAAAATAAATAGGCAAATTTCGTTTTAATTATTCCTCTGTGGAGAGCCAAAATCAAAACATGCATTGATTCAAAAACGTTCAAAAATTAAATAAAAAAAAAGTTTTTTTTTAACTGAAAGTAAGGAGCGACATTAAAACTTAAAACGAACAGAAATTTCGTCGTATATGAAAGGGGCTGCTTTCTCATTAACGCCCTGCTCTTTACGCTAAAGTTTTTGCTGTTTTAAAAAGAAGAGTTGAGAGAAAGAGTCAAACTTTAGTGTAAAGAGTGGGGCGTTGATGAGGAAGCAGTTCCTTTCATATACGAAGTAATTTCTTTTCGTTTTAAGTTTTAATGTCTCTTACTGAGCTCATCAACCATGTCCCTAATGAGTTCTTTATTTGTTTAATCTTTATCTTTTTGTCGTAGAAGGATTGAGCAGAGGGAGGTTAATAGCTTTTTTTAACTTCTCAACAGGTCTACTTAACTTAAGGATCTCTCCTTCATGGCTACACATTAGAGGTGTGAACGCATTGCAGGATATTTGTGGGTTTTCCAATCCAGTAGGTCTTGTGGCTTGGCTTGTTTGGCCAGTTGCAACCTCGTTATAAATCCCTCCATTTATTACTGATGCTCCTAATTTATTGTCCTTCCCTTTTTAGAGCTTGCAGTCTGTGTTGTTGGCTGTATGAGTCTCATTACAACTTTTTTTTTGGGGGGGGGATTCATCTTTTTAGGGGCAGGCTCTGAAGTTATGGGCTTCTGTAAAAATCAAGCATCTCTATTTTCCCCAACAGTTTACAGTTATATGGCCAAATTTCAAACGTTCGTATCATTGCCTTTGGGTTTGGCACATGTTCATGAGCATAAATCTGGGCACCCCATACAGAAATTATTGCTGGGAATGGTACATCAGTACTGAAGTTAATTAAGATCATATATAACTCTTGTCTTTTACTACTCTTTGATGCATCTTCTTCATTTGTAATTTTGGCATCTTTTATATGTGATTGAGCCTTTACTTCTTCTAACACCTTCTCTTTAGGTCCAACTGCCCGGGGTACGAATATTTTTCCTTCCATGTTTTTCCCAACTCTTTTTCTCCGAACTTCAGTACTGTTAGTTGAAGTTAGTTGAAGTTCTCTCCGAACTTCAGTAACAACACTTCAGTATTGTTAACTTTTAGTCCTCTTAGAAGCAATTTCCTTGCTCTTGGCCAGTACTTCCACAGCACCACTAAGTGTTACATTAGGGTGCGCCACCCCAAAATTCCTGCATACATTTTGTGACAGTAACTTTCCTATGTATCCTATATATGTCCTCGGTAAAGGTCCATTTTATTTATTGTCAGCAGTCTTTCCCCACACCAGGACACTGGGAGCCGGACCACCAGTGCCAACCCCAGGGGCCCTATCACACTGTAGTGGATGAGCAGAAGGCTCACTCTTGTCCTTTGTAAACCTGAGTAAACACTCAGGTTTGCAATACCTATATGGAGCATACCTACACGCACCAATATGGAGCTCCTTAGGAGTACAACACGAAACACCTTTTTTTCTAGGTTATCTTTAATATTTGCTCACAAATTGGCGAAATATTGATGGTTATTCCAGAAGAGCCTTTTAAGAGATTGTCTTCTTCCTCTCCACCTCTCCATTACTCTTTCTCTTATCGTCAGTCTTCGGATTTTCGGTTGGGGTTTTAGGAGGACATCTACTTTGTGAAAACTAAGGACTAGATGGCAATATTTTTATGAAAGATTTTCAAAATCTCTAGTGTGTGCACTAGAGAATAGTGTTTGCTGATTGATTTTATGTTAACATTTCCAACTTTTTTTTTATTCAAGGTCAAAATATTGTTTATAGCTGCTGGTAACTGGTGTGTTATGCTATTTCTTATATTTGCGTCCTTTTCCGAACAGCAAAGTTTGTTGTAGCATTAATTGCTCGTAATTTAATTACGAGCAATTTAATTTAATAGCATTTTGTTCGAAGAATAGAAAGCTGAAACAGTGTTTGCGAGGTTTAAACCGCATTCACAAGAGCTTTCAGGCACGATATTATCCATTGCTCAGTCGCACAATAGTTATAGCTTAACAGACAATTTCCGATAGATTTACTAACCATAAGGAAATAATGTACAAAGCACGTGTCATTGGGTGTTTCCTTCCGATTTGAATTTCCACAGAAACCTCGCTTTATCTAGAAAATGTGGGAAACCCATAAAGATACATCCTTTGTCCTGATGGAAATTAAATCAATAAATACAAAGTAAAGTTATTTGTTGATTGTTTTTGGTTTAGAAAACTAAGATGATTTATATCTTTAAAAGGAAGTTAAGTATTAGTACAATTGAACCGTCTGTTATTGAAAGAGGATGTGTCATTTTTTTTTTTTGAAACGGGGATATTGTTATTTTCGATTTCTTTGGTAATTTAGGTCTAGCTCCCTGCACGAATTATATTTGGTTTTCGTATGTTTTCGTTTTTTGTTATTTTTTTCGCTTTTTCTTGAAAGGGCAACTGTGAATTAGTATTTTCTTGACTAAACTGATTGCTAGACAAAGCAGTTTGTTATACTTTTATAAACATTGTATTAAATAAAAGTAAAATCTAAATACTTCAAATAGAACGTTTAAATTCTTTTTAAAAGAAAGAACTGAAAAGACATATACTAAAAGCAATTGCTCTTATTGAGCAAATATCTGGTACTTACCCCTCCCCCTGAGAAGTGTATGAACAACAGTACAAGTAACAAATTGTTCAGTAAGCACTCAAGCACAGTGCCTTGTAACATTGAATAAAAAAAAAACAAGTGAGTGACATTAAAACTTAAAACGAACAGAAATTACTTCGTATTTGAAAGGGGCCTCTCCCTCCTCAACGCCCCGCTCTTTACGCTAAAGTTTGACTCTTTCTCTCAACTCTACTTTTTAAAACAGCAAACAACTTTAGCGTAAAGAGCGGGTCGTTGAGGAGGGAGCAGCCCTTTTCATATACGAAGTAATTTCTGTTCGTTTTAAGTTGCAATGTCGCTCCTTACTTTCAGTTAAAAAAACTTGTTTTTTCTTATTCAATTTCTGAACGTTTTTGAATTAATGCATGTTTTGATTTTGGCTCTCCGCAGATGAATAATTAAAACGAAATTCCCATATTTACTTTTTTGGCTAAATGGCTTTCTCATAGTTTTGATCGAACGATTTTTAGAAAAAAGGAGCGGGGGAGGAGGCCTAGCTTACGAGTTAGCTTACTTAACGAACTTCTGTATTCGTATGTTTTTATTACGTATATGAGGTGGTTCACCCCCTCGTCAGTACCTCGCTCTTTACATTAAAGCTTAAATTTTGTCCCAATTCCTTAAGAGTGACCCCTGAATCACAAAGGCCGTAGAATAAATAGTTAAAATTAGTAAAAATACTTTAGCGTAAAAAGCGAGCGAGGTATTAGGAGGAGGTGGACCCCTCATATGCCTTTTAATTTTTGTTCGTTTTAAGTTTTAATACTGCTCTTTACTTTCAGCTGAAAAAACTTTTTCATATTTAGTTTTTCATCGTTTTTTATATAATGCTAGAAAATCCTGCGCTCCGTTCATTGAATTATTTCCCTCCATGGAAAGTTCCCCCAACATATCCCCCTCTTCGAACACCCCCCCAACCAAAAATCCCCCTGAAAACGTCTGTACACTTCCCAATAACCATTACTATATGTAAACACTGGTTAAAGTTTGTAACTTGTAGCCCTCCCACGGGGACTGTGGGGAAGTAATTCGTCCCTAAAGACATAGTTATAAGGTTTTTTTAACTATGCTGAATAAAATGGCTATCTCAGAATTTTGATCCGGTGACTTTGGGAAAATAATTAGCGTGGGAGAGGGCCTAGGTGCCCTCCACTTTTTTGGTCACTTAAAAAGGGCACTAGAACTTTTTCGTTTCCATTAGAATGAGCCCTCTAGCAACATTCTAGGACCACTGGTTCGATACGATCACCACTGGGAAAAAAACAACAAACAAATGAACACGCATCTGTTATCTGCCTTCTGGCAAAAAATACAAAATTCCACGTCTTTGTAGATAGGAGCTTGAAACTTCTACTGTAGTGTTCTCTGATATGCTGAATCTGATGGTGTGATTTTAGTTAAGATTCTATTACTTTTAGGGGGTGTTTCCCCCTATTTTCTAAAATAAGGCAAATTTTTTTTGGCTCGTAACACTTAATGGGTAAGACTAAACTTGATGAATCATATATATTTAAAATCAGCATTAAAATGTGATTTTGATGTAGCTGTTGGTATCGAAATTCTGTTTTTAGAGTTTCGGTTACTATTGAGCCGGGTCGCTCCTTACTACTGTTTGTTACCACGAACTGTTTGATATCACAACTTTCTGACAAGTTGCAGTAGTCACAGATGTACCAACAGCCTATATAGACACACAGTTGCGTGGAGTCGTATATTGCCCGTAGAAGGATTTCAATACACATCTTTAGACTAGGCGTTAACCTCCGGCGCTCCCACAGCCAATCAGCGCGGAAGGATCTTGGCTCTATTCCGGAAGCGAAAACAGAAATTTCTGTTGTGATCAATAATTTCTGTGTGTCTATATAGGCTGTGGTGTCTGGTTTTGACGCAGCGCCAATTAATATCGCGACGATGGCCATGTGTTGCTTTTGAAAAATGTTTGCGCAACTGTGTGTCTATATGGGCTGTGACCAACAACGGTCGGACAAACCAAAACTGAAACTGAAGATCTATGTTATCAGTTCTACTGCATCGACTAGGAATATTTCAGAAATTCAAATATATATCCTTTAGGAATGGTCTTGATTCGAAATACATTCTTTTTGTTTGAATTCCTCAACTCATTGTCGTCTACTACCTAACCTTGAGAGCCCTCCAACTGAAGGACCAGTTACTAGACACCGACAAATAAAAAAGAATTGTCCACAGTTACTGACTTGCTCAGCCTATATAGTACTGAGAGATATCGTAAATCATTTGTTCCATATATTAACCGTCATTTTAATAATATTGACGCGACTAATATTTAATGTTTGATTAATATGTGCTTGATTGATATAATGTTTGTTTAAATTTTCCTGTGAGTGTTTTTGATGGCATAAATTATTTTTGTCATGATATGCTAATGCTAGCTCCGGCTATTGTAGTGAATATATATTCTATTCTATATCTTAAAGTTAGGGACCTTGTTTGCTTTTTTCCATCTTTTTTATTTACATTTTCATCCTTAAACATATTTACATGTATATTTTTCCACATTTGACTTATTGCTTCCTTGTCTTTCTGTGGGTTGTATGCAAATCTAAATTGAAATATTGAATACTCACCGAAGATTTCAAATGTTATTATTATTATTATTATTATAATGATTTTTTATTATAAAATTATTTTTTGGGACAAACGTCACAATGCCCTCACATAGTGCAGTCGGTATGAATTGCTGCACAATACAAGGTTAGAAAGTAAAGACGTTTTGTCTGATTTTTGATTTTTTTTAAATAAAAGGGTAAAAATAAGTGTGGGGGGGGTCAAATAGTCCCCGTCAATGCTTCTGGCGGGTATGTTTTATAATTACAAATAATTTTGTCAGACTGTCTTCGTTGTGTTGTACTGGACGGTTGTTGTGTTTAATGCTTATTGTTTCAGTTTCGGAAACAAAATAGTCAATAGTCAATAGAAGAAATTAAAAACTCCTAGTTCTTTGTTTCGAATCTCGAAATTTGATTTTTCTACGAAACAAAATACTTTAAATTTTTGCGGCTTCCCTGACCTGTTTAGTTAATTTAATAACAAAATTGGTCAACAGGAAATCTATATAGTGAAGGAGCTGTTACGACAACAAAAAATGAAGCCCCTTGGCAAGCAATAATGACATTGATGTATTGGGACGAAGTACAGGCTGTTCACCCCTTTTTGGTGCTGAAGATAGGAGACAGTTCAGTTGTTAGGTCTTTTTTCACAGAGGCAGGTAGCAAGTCTCTCCTCCAACTTTATGACAGCTGAGATCGAAAAAAGGGTCCTATCAAACAGTTCGTGGTAACGAACTGTAGTAAGGAGCGACCCGGCTCAATAGTAACCAAAACTCTAAAAAATGGAATTTTGATACCAATAGCTACATCAAAAGAATCGCATTTTAATGCTGGTTTTAAATATATAAGTTTCATCAAGTTTAGTCTAACCCATCAAAAGTTACGAGCCTGAGAAAATTTGCGTTATTTTAGAAAATAGGGGGAAACGCCCCCTAAAAGTCATAGAATCTTAACGAAAATCACACCATCAGATTCAGCGTATCAGAGAACCCTACTGTAGAAGTTTCAAGCTCCTATCTACAAAAATGTGGAATTTTGCATTTTTTGCCAGAAGGCAGATCACGGATGCGTGTTTATTTGTTTTTTGTTTTTTTGTTTTTTTTTGTTTTTTTTTTCCCAGGGATGATCGTATCGACCCAGTTGTCCTAGAATGTTGCAAGAGGGCTCATTCTAACGGAAATGAAAAGTTCTAGTGCCCTTTTTAAGTGACCAAAAAAATTGGAGGGCAACTAGGCCCCCTCCCACGCTAATTATTTTCCCAAAGTCAACGGATCAAAATTCTGAGATAGCCATTTTATTCAGCGTAGTCGAAAAACCTTATAACTATGTCTTTGGGGACGACTTACTCCCCCACAGTCCCCGTGGGAGGGGCAACAAGTTACAAACTTTGACCTGTGCTTACATATAGTAATGGTTATTGGGAAGTATACAGGCGTTTTCAGGAGGATTTTTTTGGTTTGGGGGAGGGGTTGAGAAGAGGGGGATATGCTGGGGGAACTTTCCTTAGATAATTTATAATGGGAGAAGAAAATTTCCATGAAGGGAGAGCAGGATATAGGCTACTAGCATTATTTAAAAAAAAAAAATTAAAAAATAAAAGTGAAAAAGCTTTTTCAGCTGGAAGTAAGGAACAGCAATAAAACTTAAAACAAACAGAAATTATTACCCATATGAGGGGCTCACCTCCTTCTAATACCTCGCTCTTTACGCTAAAGTATTTTCAGTAATTTCAACTACTTATTCTACGGCTTTTGTGATTCAGGGGGTCATTCTTAATGAATTGGGATAAAATTTAAGCTTTAGTGTAAAGAGCGAGGTACTGACGATGGGGCGAATCCCCTCATATATGTAATAAAAACATGAGAATACAAAAGTTCTTTACGTAAGCTAATTTATAAGTTACGTAAATCTTTTACCAATAAAAAGATTCGTAAAAAATTAAAAGTTCTAGTTGCCTTTTTAATTAACCAAAAAATCGGGGGGCAACTAGGTTTCGTCCCCCGCTCTTTTTTTCTCAAAATCATTCGATCAAAATTATGAGAAAGCCATTAAGCCAAAAAAAAAATATGTAAATTTCGTTTTGATTATTCCTCTGCGGAGAGCCAAAATCAAAACATGCATTGATTCAAAAACGTTCAGAAATTAAATAAAAAAAAACAAGTTTTTTTAACTGAAAGTAAGGAGCGACATTAAAACTTAAAATGCACAGAAATTACTTCGTATATGAAAGAGGCTGCTTCCTCATCAACGCCCCGCTCTTTACGCTAAAATTTTTTACTGTTTTAAAAAGAAGAATTGAGAGAAAGAGTCAAACTTTAGCGTAAAGAGTGGGGCGTTGATGAGGAAGCAGCCTCTTTCATATACGAAGTAATTTCTGTGCGTTTTAAGTTTTAATGTCGCTCCTTACTTTCAGTTAAAAAAACTTATTTTTTTTATTTAATATGATGAAAGATCAATCCACTACGCTATCGGAAGGGTTTAAGATGGCTAAAGCATGAATCTATTTTCAATAGAAAGATCAATTTTTTGTCTCTAAAAAATGCAAATATTTGTTGTTGTGCATTTAAATCCCTTGGAAAAGGAATGGGGCAATGTGGCTTCACTTTATATTATTTAGTGAAAGGAGGGGCAATGGAAAGAAAGAAAGAAAGGGGCAATCGCCTTGCCTGACACTCATTGCAGAATAGACCAATTTTGACTTTAGACACTTGTTTGCATGTTATTCCACGTAAATTATTAAGTACTGTGTCAATTCTAGGTTCTTGGTTCAACCTGCCTGAGACCACAGGTAGGCTAGCCTTGTTTATCTCTCATTCCAGGCAATCTAATTGTACTATGTCAATTTTAAATTCTTGGTCAACCTGCATGAGACTCTAGGCAGGCGTGCCGTGCTAAAAGGTAACAAACAAGTATTGGTCGAATAAGTGAGGCACACTTACTCTCGCCGTTTATCCGTGTCATTTAACCAAACGCTTGGAAAACTATAGGTTCTATGGCTATCTTAGCTCTATGACTATCTTACCTTAGTTCTACTACCCTATGAATGACGCATGAACGGATAATAGATAGACATCTCTATTGAAAATCTATTAACACTACGATCATTTTTATACAATCCTAATAAGGGGGTTTAATGCCAGAATTGCCTCTCACTCAATTGGACTCTCTGTCTTGGCTTTTTCTACAATTAGTCATGGCTTGATGCCCGCAACTATTCGATTTTAATTCAAAAATCAACGGATTTTTGAATCCTTTTTTCAAGCTTCAACTTAATCATCTAATCGTATGAAGCGTTAAAATAAATGTCTATGTTGCCGTGGACTACCTCCACCTTTAGAAACCAATGTGCCAACGTACGGCATTACTGCCTCTGAAACTGGGGGTCCATTATGAATATAATTTTTCGATAATTCTAAATCAATTGACCATCTCAGAATTTTCACACAATAGCTTTTTGGACTTTTTTTTGGCTAGAATTTTTGTTTTGCACCACGAAATGACTGAAAGAAAGGGGAAGGAAAGGGGGAATGTGGCTTCAATTTATATCGTTTACTCAAAGAATTGAAACATTGAAAGAAATTGAACAAGATTGAAAGAAATGAAACATTAATTACTAGACGAGATAATACTAGTCTTGGCAATCAAATAATTATGGGCTGTCTGGGTGGTTAGTCCCTCCCCAGAATTCCGTATTGCTTCACAAGTTAGACTACCTATGAACTATTCCTATCCTTAGAAAATGGTGTGATAACCTCAAAAGGATCTTATTGACACTCTAGTGGATCTTGTGGGTGGAATGAAATCTCTGGAATGAAATGGGTGGAAAATCTCTAATACCATATAATGTTGTAAAAATGTAACAAAGAAGAAAATAATACTTCATCCTCGGGAGGGCAAGGACGTAACCAGGGAGCTACTAGGTTTGAACCCCACCCTGAAATATTTCTCTGATTCTTAAACTGGCCGCAAAAATGCTGGTAAAAAACCTTACACCCCGAAGAAAAATTATTTTGAGTAAACTCCTTTCCCCAATCCCCCAACCGTAAATTCTGGATATGGTTCTGTGAATTAGGCTTAGATTTTAGATTGAAAAGTTCTCATCCTTACTCATTTTTACAGTTCGTTCAAGGAACCTTATAACTTGTTTTATTTTCCCAAAACAGTATTTTCCCAAATTATTCTTGTATCGAGTTGAACTGGGAATCCGAGTCAACTAATTTTAGGAAAATAATATCGAACTTCGTTTTCTTGGGACTCTGTTCAGCCCTTCACTCATCTCCTCACATCGCATCTTTTTATTATTATTTACTAATATTTTAAATTACTAACAACTTTTCTCTTCTTTTCAGTTGCTGTTTTGAAGACTGATGATCGAAGTAAATTTTTCGACTCGCTCATTTCTGTATTCACTTAGTGGTTTTATAGTGTTTATTTTGTAGGGGAGGATTTTTTCCTTTCGACTTTAACAAGCTTCGGATTTTTTTTTTCTTTTTATACCATAGGATACGGACAAATAAAGTCGTACAATTTTCTTTTTGCTTGGCTATTTTTGTATAGTGCCATTTGAAAAGTGTTCCTATCAGTGTTAGAAAAAATGTCTGAAGCTTGAGTAGTTAGGTCTAATAAGCTAGAAACGAAGTGCTGACCATTTGATTGAAAATTCCATATTTCATTTTGACTGAATCCTGATGACTTGATTCCTGAGTTTAGTTGTACCTCTCGTAGTTATCATGCCCGAATATTGTTCCTGAAATTTTCACACTCCTGAGGCAATTGCCCAAAACCGCTTTCTAACCTACCCTCAAAGGGATGATGAACAGGGCAACTTGATGATGAACCACTCATTGGATTCGGGCTTGATGGCATCGATCTTATCTAATAGAAAATTTTGATTTAAAGCGTTATCGCTATTGTCCAAAGGATAATACAAACTATAAAAAAGTTTCACAGCCGTCAAACCAGAAGCAATTAAAGGGACTCAAGGAACTCAACCGCTTTTGAATTCATTTTGTAACAGATATTTTTGGAAAAAAAATACCCCGGCGATATCTGCCTCCCTTGTGCTAGAAATCTGACACTAATTTTGGCTCCGGTAGCCCTGTCATCCAGCTCAATTGTTCATCTATGTAAGGCCTGCGTCGTCCCCTAATGTGGATGTCTGTTTCATGTTGGGATTGTGAAAACTCCTTATACTTTTAATTTGATCTTGAATGGGACTGGTATATTGGGCAGTAGCGCCCCTGAAAACAAAATGCTGCCAGTAAATGAATAGAATGGGCTTTTATCAATGACTGCTGCGTAATCCAATAATTGTTTTTTGACATTTGTGAAAAGAATGTATAAGCCACCCCCCCCCCAACACAAAAAAGGAGTTGTATGTATATATTCGACCGTTTTCTCTTTTTCTTGTCTGTTTCCCAAGAAATTTAGGGATCTTCATTTTTTTTAATTCGTTGTGTCCTCTTTTCCCCACCACAGGAATAGCTAAAAATATAATCCTTATGCAGGCAACTCCTTCTTCATAGCTGTCAAAGAGCCTGTAGCTTTTACGAAACTAAATTTCTCAATTTGTGCACTTACGCATGCTGCCTCTTCGACTGCCGCAGCCACTCTGTCTTTCTTAAAGTACTAAGGACAATGCCAATGAAACATGATCTTTTGGATTGATTCAGTGGGAACTGGCTCAACCGTGTAAATCTTTAAAAATGGAAAAAGTACGGAAGTCAGTTTTTAAGTGGAAAATACCGTCATATACAGGTATGTAGTTTTTGGTTGTACTACTACTACTGCTAATAACGCATCGAAGGACCAAGCCGCTTGAGGCCACCAAAGCTACGCACGCTCCTCCATTCCAATCTATTGAAAGCCTTCATTTTGACATCCTCCTACCCCAGCCGCAATTAACCTGCTTACCGTTCAGTCTTAGACGGTCGGCCGAAAAGGACAATCTTTGGCAATCTGTCATCACTCTGAGCCTCGGCTACTTTACTTTTAAAATCTTCACTGCTCCCACCGTCTTTACTAATAATACTACCAAGGTAAGTGAAGCTGATCAATCTTTTCGTTACCCAACGTCATCTTTTCATCTTTTTATTCCTAGCCTTAGCGACTTAGTCTCCTTAACATTTTTAGACCTATTCTAGCACCCTGAACTCGCAAAACCTCTAGAAGTTCATTCATTTTGCTCACACTTTCAACTAGGATGCTTAAATCATCAGCATAACCTAAGTCCGCGAGATTTTTTCTCCTCATTTGATTCCGTGGTTTCCCATTGCTTTTCCCGTGCTTCTTAAGACAAGATCCATCAAAATAATCCGTGCAGGGGGGGGGATAGAACACGGACTTGCTTAAATCCTGATGGAATATGAAACCAGCTGCTAACCTCATTTCCTACCTTAACCACGTACTTGCTTAAAGCTGTTGGTCGGTAGTGACACCAGCGTAGAGGGAATCAGACTTTAGTGCCGTTATGCGTCTCCAGAGTGGCCTGTTTTGGGCGAGGGTAGGTGCTTCGCTGACGGTGTGAGTCGATCATGGATGATATCCACCCATTTCATACGTGGTCTGCCTCTGGGGTGTTTCCAGCCGCTTGCAGTTGAATCGAAGTCGAATATAAGTCGGGCAGGTGTTTCAGTGGATAGGCGAGGTAAATGACCGTACCAACGCAGCGAGTGGAACTCAAGCTGTTCGGACAGGGGTGATGATTTAAAGGACCGGAGCATATCCGTGTTCCATGCCTTGTCAAGCCCCCTAACGGTTCGATTTCTCGGATGTGTTTTGTCTGGACAGCATCTACCTTCATTTTATGCGACTGAGTCAAAGGCCAAGTCTCTGACGAGTACAACATAACGCTTGCTACCAAGGCAGAATAGATAAGAGCTTTCGTGAGACGGCTGATTTGGGGTTTGTGGAATATTGTTCTCAGCAGGCAGACAAAAATGGCGTTTGCATTTGCCACGCTTGCTGATATCTCTGAATCTAGATTTCCATTTGAGCAGAGAATTGAACCAAGGTTTTTTGAACTGCTTGACTATCTCAACATCTTGGCCACATGCTTCTATTGCTGTCACGGGGCTGCATGTTGTCTTGTCAACAGGCAATATTTTGGCCTTGGTCCAGTTTACATTTAAACCAAGTTTTTCTGCAGCAGATTCTAGTGTCTCTAGGGCACTAATAATAACAATAATAATTTATTTTTGTCAGTGTTGATGTCAGTGAGATTACTCGCATACCAATGCAAGGTTGTCAGTGAACTCAACATCTGACAGAACTTTTCCAGCAAAATCGATGCCAAACGTATGCGCCAGCAGTGTTTTGTTGAGAACATGGTCCATGACACAGTTGAAGAGTTCAGGAGCAGCAGCGGAGCCTTACCGAACACCGTTTCTGATTTGAAAATGTAGTGAGAGCTGGTCATTTTCAATGACAACACTTTCGGTCTTATTGCGTAGTTCTTTGGACAGGTTGGCAAATTTCTTAGGTACGACAACAGATTGAAGGATCAGCCACAGTGACTGTCTGTCGACAGTGTCGAAAGCAGATCAAAAATCGATAAAGGCAATGTTTGTCTTCTTTTTATATTCTAGAGTTTTCTCTATCACCTGTCTAATTGTATGAATTTGCTCAGTAGTTGACATACCCGGCATGAACCCAGCTTGCTGGTAGCGACGAAGGGGAAGAGGTGCTTTGTTGCCCGCTTGAGGAGCAGCATGGCGAAGAGTTTGCTGGGTACCGAGAGCAGAGTTATTCCACAACAGTTATTGCATTCTGCTTTGCTCCCTTTCCTCTTGTAGACTGACACAAGCAAGCTTGTCTTCCAGTCTGGTGGTATCATTTCAGGGTGCCTCACAGTATTAAACAGCACTTGTATCCAGAGGGTCATGTATGGATTGCCATTTTTAAGGAACTCTGATGTCAGGCCACATATTCCCGGTGCTTTGTTGTTCTTCAGCATTCGTACAGCAGCTTTAATTTCTTCTGCTGTAAATTCAGTGCCATCGGTGGCAGGTGTGGCACTGTCAGCAGCAGCAGTTATCTGGTCGTCAATTTAGTGGGGCTGGTCTGATTTTGGTAGCTTCTCGAAGTGGTGTTCCCACTTGCAGAGGTACTGTGGTTGATCGTAATTATTCTCGCCACTAACGTTACGGAGAAACGATGTAGTTTGAGTGTATTGACCTGAGGGCACACGGAGGATCTTATATATGGCTCCAGTTTCCTTTTTTGGTGGCCTCTTGGAGCTCGTGTCCTTTTTTGTCAATAAAGGTCTTACGGTCTTTGCGCAGCACGATGCTGCGCTCTTTATTTAATTGTCTATACGCTTTCATGTCCCCGCGAAGGCTGGCTTTTCGTCTGCGATTAATAATGGCGAGGGACTCGTTGCTGATCCAGTCTTTTTTCTTACGCTGCTTCATTCCAGCAACGCTAGTCGAGGCTGCAAGAGCATTCTGTTTGAAGACCTTCCATACACTTTCACTATCATCGCACTGTGTAAGGACCTCAAATCTATTGGATATTTCGACCTAATACTGTTTAGCCAAAGCGGGGTCTTGCTGGATACGGTAGGTACCAATCTTCCAAGGTGTCTGGCTGTTTTTTTTAGCTTCTAGGCCAAGTGTAATTTTGTCTGCAATAAGACGATGGTGGGTGTTCCCAAGTTCGGTGCCTTGGTAGGTGCGACAATTCTGTACAGGCGACAGCCATCACCGACTTATGATAATTTAGTCGAGTATCTTCTTCGTTGATCCATCATTGCTTTACCAGCTGTACTTGGCTGTGTTGGGTCTGTAAAACCACGTGTTTGCAACGGTAAGATTGTGGGTGAGACTGCAGTTCAGCATTCTCTTTCCGTAGTCGTTTAGGCTATCTACTGTTACAAGTCGAACAGCAAAATGTCACAGGCTAGACTCTTTTGAAGTGCTAACATTCATATCTCCTAGAAAGACGAGGTAGTCGTGGGGAGGTACTGACGAGAGCTCAGAACTTAAAAGGATGTAAAAGTCATCTTTATCTTCTTCTTTTGCTTTATTTGTGGGGATGTAACAGGTGATGATGGTTATTTTTCCTTGTTTACCGTCGAGCCTTGCTCTCAGGAGCCTGGACGTTACTGGTGCGAATGACAGGAGGGCCTTGTGTGCGGCACTGTTCAGCACTAAGCCAAAGCCTCCTCGTTTCCGGTGACCACCAGACCAGAGCAGTGTGCGTCCTTCACTAATGTACTCCTCACCATCACCAGAAAGATGTGTTTCCGGTATTCCAGCATTTGTAACTTTATATGTCTTTAATTCTTTGGCTAGTGGTAGCTTTGAAACGGGTTGGTTCAGTGTCAGAACATTCCAGGTGGCTACATTGATACCACCTTGGTCAACGATATTCAGACGGAATCGTCCTTGGATGTTCTGGGGTTAAGAAGGGATTTGAGATAATATATCCGAGGCTGAATTTCTGGTTCCATTCGTAGTAATAGAAGTTTCAGGAGCAGGATTGCCTTGGATCTCCGGTGGCTCGCCAGACATCCAGAGGCACGTAAAGGTCGTTCTTCGTGAGCCAATCTACATGGGAACTAACTCCAGACGAGAACCATTACCTCCATTGGTCCTCCATGGTGCTCCAGACGAGCACCAAAGCCTTAACCACAGCAGTGTTGATCTCGTACATTGCACTAATCGCTTGAATGTATTTTGGTATACCATACAATGATAAAACCTTTGCTAAAGCTCTTTTATCAACAGAGTCTAACATTTGCTCATAATCAATAAAACTGAGGGCTAAAGGTGTTTGGTAACTCAGGTACTTCTCAATTATTAATCTAAGAGTAAAAATTTGGTCAACACGTCCTCTACCTTCTCTAAAATCGCAGTGTTCTTCTCTTAAAACTTTGTCTATAAGATCTCTCATTGTAATAAGCATCATATTAGTAATTGATTTGCTACCTACAGAGGCCAGATTAATGCCTCGATAACCACACTCACTCCTTTCAGCTTTCTTATACAGTGGTTAATTAAGGTTTTCCTAAAATCGCTAGGTACGTAGTTATCAGGTTTTTCGACTATGCTGAGCCAAATGGCTAACTCAAAATTTTGATCCGGTGACTCCGGGAAAAAATGAACGTGGGAGGGGGCCTAGGCGTCCTTCAATTTTGGAGTCTCTTAAAAAGGGCACTAGAACTTTTAATTTTCGTTAGAATGAGCCTTCTCACGACGTTCTAGGACCACTGGGTCGGTACAATAACCCCTGGGAAAGAACAAAAAGCAAATAATGAGATTTTACTAATACCACGAGTTAGCTAGCGTTTATTTGAGAAAATCTGATTTTTTTTTTTTAGAATTCACGATCAGATTTAAATCCTAAGAAAAGTTCTGATTGGCTTAAATTAGCTCTAGTGAAATTTTCGTGAACAGTCTCATTGTAAATCGTTCATTAGTATTTTTTTTTTTTTTTTTTGGCAATGATCTCATAAATGTGAAGATACTTGATTTGACCTCTAGACGTGACAACTACGTTTACACATAAAGTAACAACTTGTCACGTGACACGCAATCTCACGTGACAAAAACAATTTCAAATAAAATTGGGACAGATAGATTATACGGCTGTCTTATTTTTGATGGGATTTATGCAACAACTATGTGCTGTTTTGCTTATATATGTCCAAGTAGTAAGCAAGAATAAATATGAAAAATTGAAAAAGATCAAGGAATTAAAGTTACAGAATTAAGACAGGTAATAAACAAATAAAATAGCTTATTGTGATAATAACGGATTCAATATTTAGGAAATTAATAGAGATAGCCAGCATCTCTATATTGATTCTTTTGTTCATGCTCTCAAAAAAGGAGAAAAATGCAAGGCAACGGGCAACTTCAACTTCTCAGATGGGCTTTCGATCTATATATAAATTAAATAAAAAAAAACAAGTTTTTTCAACTGAAAGTAAGGAGCGACATTAAAACTTAAAACGAACAGAAATTACTTTGTATATGAAAGGGGCTGCTTCCTCATCAACGCCCCGCTCTTTACGCTAAAGTTTGACACTTTCTCTCAACTCTTCTTTTTAAAACAGGAAAAAACTTTAGCGTAAATAGCGGGGCGTAAGTCTGTAAGTCTGTAAGTCTGACTGTAAGTCTGTAATGAATGAATGAAATTGATATTTTGTTTCAAACTCTGAAATTTAAATTTAAGGCTAAAATCTGAAAATGGATTTTTTTTTTTCTTTAGCTCTATCATAATTCCGTCATGAAAGGGTTAAGAATGACCCCTAAATCACAAAAGCCGTAGAATAAATAGTTGACATTACTAAAAATACTTTAGCGCAAAGAGTGAGGTATTAGGAGAAGGTGAGCTCCTCATATGGGTAATAATTTCTGTTCTTTTTAAGTTTTAATGCTGCTCATTACTTCCAGCTGAAAAAAGCTTTTTGATATTTATTTGTTCATTGTTTTTTTTTAAGTAATGCTAGTAAATCCTGCGCTCCCTTCATGGAAATTTTCTTCCCCCATGACAAATTCCTCGATGGAAAGCTCCCCCAGCATATCCCCCTCTTCGCAGCCCCTCCCCTAACCAAAAAATCCTCCTGAAAACGCTTGTACACTTCCCAATAACCATTACTATATGTAAGCACTGGTCAAAGTTTGTAACTTGTAGCCCCTCCCATTGGGACTGTGGGGGAGTAAGTCGTCCCCAAAGACATAGTTATTAGGTTTTTCGACTACGCTGAATAAAATGGCTGTCTCAGAATTTTGATCCGTTGACTTTGGGAAAATAATTAGCGTGGGAGGGGGCCTAGGTGCCCTCCAATTTTTTTGGTCACTTAAAAAGGGCGCTAGAACCTTTCGTTTCTGTTAGAATGAGCCCTCTCGCAACATTCTAGGACAACTGGGTCGATACGATCACCCCTGGGAAAAAAAAAACAAACAAACAAATAAACACGCATCCGTGATCTGCCTTCTGGCAAAAAATACAAAATTCAACATTTTTGTAGATAGGAGCTTGAAACTTCTACAATCGGGTTCTCTGAATCTACACTGAATCTGATGATGTGATTTTCGTTAAGATTCTATGACTTTTAGGGGTTGTTTTCCCCTATTTTCTAAAATAAGGCAAATTTTCTCAGGCTCGTAACTTTTTAATGGGTAAGACTAAACTTGATCAAACTTATATATTTAAAGTCAGCATTAAAATGCAATTCTTTTGATGTAGCTATTGATATCAAAACCCCGTTTTTTTTAGAGTTTTGGTTGCTATTGAGCCGGGTCGCTCATTACTACAGTTCGTTACCACGAACTGTTTGATATAACACCTTTAAGAAGACCTAAAAAAACGAAAATTTGCATTTATTACAGATGATGAATCTTCGGAAGCACCCAAACTATCAAACGTGAAAAGACCAAGAGAACAGCTCGAACAAATGGAATTCACAATGAGTGCAGACTTTGCCGACTATGGAGCACTCCTTTTCAGTTGTTCCATTGTGAACAAATGGAATTCACAATGAGTGAAAATAACCATAATATGATCAAGACCGGTAATTTTTTCATGCAGACTTTGCCGACTATGGAGCACTCCTTTTCAGTTAAAAGAGGAACTTCAGTTAAAAGAGTACAACATAAATGAACTCTTGAAAGTAGGTGAACAAATAGGTACGCAGAAGACGAAAATCGTGAGCAATGATGTGAGAAAACTACCTGCTGAACCACTGATAGTTAAAGCAGATGAAGTTGAAGAGGTTGAGATGTTTAGATATCTTGGGAGTCTAGTAAGCACAGATGGAAGCCCTGAACATGAAATTGCTACGCGTATCGCATAAGCAGGAAGCGCCCTTGGTAAGTTGAGAAACGTGGGGAAAAGTGTCACTTTCTCTTTAAAGCTTACATTGCGGCTCTTCAATAGTAATGACCTGTCAGTGCTAATTTATGGTTCGTCAGCTCGCTTCGTCATGGTTCGTCGAGCTGCTTAGTCAGCTCGACGCTGACGAAGCAGCTAGAGAAAAGAATCCCTAAAAATAATTGTCTTCAACAGATACTCGGAATCAACTTTGACTTACCTGACTTGACTTAACGCTCTTGCTCAGTGGGGTAGCTAGTGTAGACGGAACTGGTTGACAGCACCGTCAGTCTTCTCCAAGTAGCCCTGTCCAGGGCTGAGGATGGGCCTCATTTCGGTTGATTTTGCGGTTGAACAGGTGTCGGTTTATTGCATCAGCCCATCTAGTGCGTGGCCTTCCTCGAGGGCGTTTCCAGCCATTTTCTGAGGATACTTAGCGGGAGACGGAGTAGTTAGCCGTACCACCTCAGAGAGCGGGCTTTTACTTGAGTAGAGAGGTTTGCCAGCTTGAAGGTCATCAGGATCTCAGTGTTGCGGATCTTGTCATACCATTTGAAGCCTTCGACTCGACGCAGGTGTCCAGTCTGAACGGACGGATAATCACTGGACGGGTAAAATTACCAACTCATTCATTAGAGAGAAGACTAAATAGTCGCTCATTATTGATAAAATCATTAGCAATCGGTGGCAATATTAGGGACATTTGGTTAGAATGGGTAGTAATCGCCTGTTCCATATTGTTTGGTGTTGGACTCCCGAAGTTTGGCGGCGCGAACGACACGAGACTGCACTTGGACAATGCTTTGAAGAAGACGCAGCGCTCTCAAGAACATCCCTTGATAATCTTTGGCCGAAGACGCAGGAGAAGTCAGTCTGGAAAGGCAATTCTGGTGCATTATGTGCCGGCCGGCGTGGGTAGCTCAAAGTCTAAGTAAGTTTCTTTTACGTTTCTAATTTTACGTTTGTGTTTCCAAATTAGGTTCAATTACGTCTCTAAATTATGTTTTTTTGCAATTTATATATTTTTATGTAACAGGGTTTGATTTTTACTTTGGTTTCTGTCGGATTTGAGTTTCATTTGCTCATTCATGGCAATTTCTTTTCATTTTAAGTTTAAATTATTATATAAATTTCTTTCTACTAGTCTTAGATATTAATATGGCTTTTTATTTTTCTTTGAAAATTCTCTATTGACAAGAAAAATTTATTGCCTGGCTATATTCGTTTAATCATAAGGCCCTTTCCATTCCTTTGTGTTTTTTCATGTATATTTCTTCACTTGAACAAATACCAACAAAACCATAGCAATTTTATTCACGCGTCTATTAAGAAGGCCGCGTCCAGGGAAAGGGAGGCACGGGGTCTGAACCCTCCAATATTTTTGCCCAACTCGTAAAAAGTTACAGAAATACGTATAATAAAAACATTGATACACTTTGAAAGTTTTTTATTATAAACATTCCCTCTCCAACTTAAGAACAATCCTGGATGCACCCTTATTTGTTGATATCCGAAAGAAAACACTTATAAAATAGAATACGTAGTATCTGTACGAAATATCCGATTATTTCATTGGACAAACTTATTTATCAAATGTAATGGCAATTTATTGTTTTCATTTATTATCTACTGTTTTAATTTAATTTCTTTTACTTAAATTTATATTACCGATATACCATATACAATTGGTGCACATATGATAGCCGAAAAACAATTATTGAATTAAAATAGACCAATCTAAATACATAGTGTCCATTCATTTTGCTATAGAATCACACCCTGTGAACTGTTATGACACTTCGGTAATTTTATTTATTACCTGTCTACTGCAGTGAGTGATTCTTATTTCATATCTAAGGATACTATTTGATAGGAAATGCTTATGCTACTTTTTTCACTTAGTTCCCAGCTCGATATTTCTTTGTGAAGAGTTCAGCTTGCTTTGTGCGCAATATCTAAGGGATAGAGCTAAGTCCTGCGGAGACACTCCCGAAAAAAAATGTTTCAGTACATACTAAGAGTTTGTGGTCATATTAAAATTTATATGGTTATAATTTAAATGTTTTAACTGTATTTAGTGAAAGGTAATTGAATCACGATCAGTTTAAAGTTCTCAATTTCCGATAATTTTTCTAGCTACGAAAGAAAATGAATTTTAAATGCAACCCAATTTGCTACCGTACAGGACAACCTCAAGCCAAAAGAATTACTATGTATAGCGGGGTTTTTACCGGTGGCTTTATCGTATGACAAGTAGGTCTATGGGTTTTTAATACTATACCAAGGGTGTTGCTAAATATTAAGGACTGGACTCCCTTTCAGTCCCTCTTATTTGCATTGAACTTTAACCTTTGTGTTACAACACTTAAATAAAAGGGTCATTTAGAGTGTTTGCTTTTCAAAATAAAGTTAGATTTTATTTCCCTAGGGGCTATTTCTTCTGCACCTATAGATAGATAGATAAATGTATTTCAAAAGCCCATGGGCCATATACATACAAAATATAAATAAATAACAAACAAGCAAGGTAACTAAACAACAGTGTGAATAACAAACACGCACAAAAACAAAATACAACGCGAAAATGCCGAATCTAACAACAAAAGAAATTAATCATATACAATTTTTTCTTCTTATTAAGGATTTATCTATATACACTCCCACTCGAAATATTGTGGTTGGGTTACTATTTTGAAGAATACCCGGAAGCATCAAATTAATCCCATGCAAATAAATTTCCCGTAAATCCAAGAGCACCGGGCATTTCTGGAGAAAATGATCCAAGTCTTCATCCTCATCTTTACAAAGGGGGCAAACATACCGCCTATCAGGACCAACTATCATTTTTTTTTTTTTTTTTTTTTTTTTGTCAAAAGTTTTTGCCTGTTCTGGATTGGAAGACAATTCGCCCTTAGCTGAATCCAACGACGTAGAATCATAGCCGGTAAATTAAATCTAAAATAAACCTCTTTTCCAAAACTAGGCTTATATTGACGGTTCTTCCTATATTAAATACAAAAATATGAAAGAGACAACCCCTTCCTCAACCTTCGCTTTTTAGACTAAAGTCTTCAAGTTCTTTAAAAATACTTCCCATCCTAAACCAACGGCCCTTGCTTTTGAGAAGTCTCTCCTAGGGGATCAGGACAAAAAGTGAAACATTAGCGTAAAGAGAGAGGGCTGAAGAGGGGGCATCCTCCCTCATTTACAGAATGATTTCTATTCGTTTTAAGTTTTATTTCTGCTCTTTACTTTCAGTTCAAAAAACTTGTTCTATTAATTAAATTTCTGACCATTTAGTTGCTGACTCTGCACTTCAATCTATATTAATCTATATACATTATGCCAAATCTCATGAGACGTTTGTGGTACCTGAAAAATCCTTTTGAGGGCTTTGTTACCCCTACTCCCCATAAAACAGCCGTCTCGCGACTATCCTAATAGCTGGTGCGCTGTCTAATAGACAGTAATACGCTACAACTATTAGTGTTAACGGATAATCCGTCATTAATAATGGTTCGCTTTTTATGAACTGATTTAATCGTTAGGAGCAAATTTTATACCGTGTTTCAGTCTAGCCTCTGAGACTGAAAGACTATATAAAAATTACATTAATAGTTCTCACAATATTTCCCAGGATAATATTTTATGCTTTTCGGACCTAAATTGGTATTTTGCTGGACGTGGTAATTTGCGGTAAAAGTGGCAATTTGCTGTGCCGTGATCTCTCTGGCTTCCTAATAAAATAGAAATAGAACTGAAAATGTTGTTCCAATTAGTCCCCTTTCTATAATCTAATACTGCTGTTTTGATACAATAACCATTGGAAAGAGAAACAAAATACAAATGTGTGACCATTCTTCCCTGGGGGAAAACATTAATTCTAGTCTTCTTGTAGGAACTAGTTTTAGGGTTCTCATACATGTTGATTTTTAACGTGTAATTTTTATCAAGATCGCACCCTTTTTCTACAATCATGCAAATTTTAATATGCGACCTTGATGAATGAATTAGCAACTATTGAATGCTGGACGCTTAGAACCAGTATATTAACATAGGTTTATACTGCAGGCTTATAGAGTAGGTTAATGTAGATTTGATAGAGTATGTTAATGTAGATTTCATATAATGTATGTTAATTTATATATACATGTATGTTAATTTAATTCGTTTCAAAGTTTTGGTTTCTAGTGACAAGAGTCGCTGTCTTTACTTAAAGCTCATTACAATAAACAATTTAATTCAGGATTTCTTAAACATCAGGTACGTTCCTCTTTCTTTTCCTGTTTTTGCATTCAAATTTAATTGGTGCATAATAGTACTTCTAGAATAATAATTAATTCCTGAAAAAAAGTGCTTCCCCTAAAATGTTTCCAGAAAGGGCTGAGATTTTTAAAATGAATATTTAAGTTGCCATTTTCTTGATTTTCAATGGGATTTTTGAGCGAACCATTTCTTGTAAGATCTCCCCTCCCCTTCTTTGCAGACAGGATTATAAATTTAAGGAAGTGAAACTTCAATTATTTCTGTAATAAGAGAAGAGCTGTCACTCCTAGCATCCGTATTGCAAGCTTAGCCCAGAAATAGTCCTAGAAAAAGGATATTAGGAGGCAAATTCCTTCCTACATTTTTACCTGAACGGCTTCTTACTGAAACTTACAGAAATTGGGGATAAAAACGCAATTCTTAAGGCTTCAGATTCACCAACCCACAGAAAGATCGACTCTCTCCCCCTAATTAACTCGTCTGCAACTATACGGCGCTCGACATAGCATTATGAGGTATTAATTGAATTAACTTGGTGAAATGAAACATAAGGAAATAGAAATAAACAGTTATAAATAAACAGATAAGATAAATAAGCATGAGAAATATAAATAAATGAACATATCTATATAAATAAAAACTTACTGTCCGTCTATTACACTATCTTTTATAAAAAAAAAGGAAAAAAAAATAAGAAAAATAGAAAAAAACTAAAAAAAGGAAAAAAACTAAAAAAAAACCTGAAAAAACAACCTAAAATACAAAAGAAGAAAAAAAGGACAATGCTGTCAGAATGTTAGAATAGAATTTTAGAACAGTTAGAACATAATGTCAGGACAGTTAGAATGCGATACAAGCGACAATGAAGATCCATATATAGAACCCTGCCACGTGGGGGTGCTTAGTTGACCTCCACATGTTGCTGTGGCTATTAATATAAGTAAAATTAAACATAAATATAGATAAGTATAAGAAAATATAAATAAACATAAGAAAACAACTGTTTATCTTGAACGGACTGTATGTATCCATGCGGTAAATTTCTAGGCAATTTCCGTTCATTAGCAAAATTTAGAACTTCGCTTCACAAAGTGCAAGAAATGTTCAGTTCTAGAGTCTAGAACTCTATGTCTCCAGTTTCCAAATTCTATCGATCAGAAATTTGTTTTTCCTATATTTGTCATTTGTGCCTAAGATTGGCGTTCACAAACATACAAGACTTAGACCGTTTTGAACATTATAAAATTTTATCAAATTTTGCTTCCCCCTACTCCCCAGGGAATTTAATCAAAATGGTACTGTCTGGTTCAACTTATATGGGAACCCAATTGTAGAGGTTTCAAGCTTCCTATCTGCAAAATGTGGAATTTTGTATTTTTTATGTCAGAAGAAAGATCATGGATTCATGTATGTTATTAAATAAAAAAAAAACAAGTTTTTTTTAACTGAAAGTAAGGAGCGACATTAAAACTTAAACCGAACAGAAATTTCGTATATGAAAAGGGCTGCTTCCTCATCAACGTTTCGCTCTTTACGCTAAAGTTTGGCTCTTTTTCTCAACTCTACTTTTTAAAACAGTAAAAAATTTTAGCGTAAAGAGCGAAACGTTGATGAGGAAGCAGCCCCTTTCATATACAAAATTTCTGTTCCTTTTAAGTTTTAATGTCGCTCCTTACTTTCAGTTAAAAAAACTTGTTTTTTTTAAATTTAATTTCTGAACGTTTTTGAATGAATGCATGTTTTGATTTTGGCTCTCCGCAGATGAATAATTAAAACCAAATTTGCATTTTTTTTTTTTTTTTTTGGCTAAATGGCTTTCTCATAGTTTTTATCGAATGATTTTGAGAAAAAAGGAGTGGGGGAGGAAGCCTAATTGCCCTCCGATTTTTTGACTTTCAAAGGAAACTAGAACTTTTAATTTTTTGCGAATCTTTTTATTAATAAAAGATATACGCAACTTATAAATTAGCTTACGTAACGAACTTTTGTATTCTCATGTTTTTATTACATATATGAGGGAGTTCACCCCCTCGTCAGTACCTCGCGTCTTTACACTAAACCTTAAATTTTGTCCCAATTCATTAAAAATGACCCCTGAATCAAAAAAGCCGTAGAATAAATAGTTGAAATTCCTAAAAATACTTTAGCGTAAAGAGCGAAGTATTAGGAGGAGGTGAGCCCCTCATATGCGTAATAATTTCTGTTCGTTTTAAGTTTTAATGCTGCTCCTTACTTCCAGTTGAAAAAAAACTTTTTCGTATTTATTTTTTCATTGTGTTTTTTTATTTTGTTTTCCTGGCGTGATCGTATTGTATCAATTGTTCTAGAATATAAAGAAAGGTCTCATTCGAAAGAAATTAGAAGCTATCGTGTCCTTTTTAAGTAACCAAAAAGATTATAGGGTAGCTAGGCCCTCTTTCCACTTCTTTTCCCCCAAAGTTGTCCGAAAAAAAAATTGTGATAGCCATTTTGTTTAGCATAGTAAAAAAAATCCAATAAATTTTGCCTTGGAACACTGGCTTTCTCCAGGGGATATCTGACCCCCCAGCCCTTGGGTAAAGAATTTCCCATCCTAAAATTTGCCCATTGTTTACGTATAGTGTTTGTCATTGCGAAGTACGCAGACATTTTTCAGCGGGTTGGGCAATTTCCTTCTGGGAGAGATTTTTCTCAGGGAGAATTTTTCGTGTGGAAGGAAGTTTCCTTCGGTGAATTTTCCATGGGCAATTTTATACTGGGGAAATTTCCTAAAATTCTTATACGAAATTCTTTTTGTTTGTCGACTCAATTTTAAATATGGGGATATTCCACGTGAATTGTCTGGGGGAAATTTTCAGCGGCATTGGAACTCTCTGGAAGACCCTTTTGTGGGGGGATATTTACTATGGGAGAAATTCTCTACGGTTGATTTTCCACGGGGACAGCTTTTCGTTGGGGAGTGGGATGTCCGGAAAAAAAATTTCCATGGAGAATTTCTGGCTTAACTTGAGAAACAATCAGAAATCAAAGTATTTTTCAAATAAAAGTATGCCAAGGAGAATTTTTAGGCAGATTCATCCGCAAAAAATTTCCGGTGGGATTTAAGCAAGGATAGAATTGTCTAGGAGGGATTTTACGGGAAGGGGGCTGTTATGGCTCTACAGATTTCCAGTAGAGAGTCTACAGCTACAAGAGAAACTGATCCAAGTGATACGGGTTGTCAGAAATACCTATACAAGATTACCTCAAAATTAATGACTGTGTCCGCCGTCAGTAGCCTCTGGGACAGCGTTTTCAAGAAATGGTCAGTAAATCACTGAAAAATAGAACTGACCTTCAGAGAAAAATTGACATAATGCTTGGATATTTATTCAATATATCATTGTAAGTTATTCAAAATGTGAAGAAAAAAAAATCTCTGACGCTCTTTAGTGTAATTAAATAAAAAAAACAAGTTTTTTCAACTGAAAGTAAGGAGTGACATCAAAACTTAAAACGCACAGAAATTACTTCGTATATGAAAGAGGCTGCTTCCTCATCAACGCCCCGCTCTTTACGCTAAAGTTTGACTCTTACTCTCAATTTTTCTTTCTAAAACAGTAAAAAACTTTAGCGTAAAGAGCGGGGCGTTGATGAGGAAGCAGCCTCTTTCATATACGAAGTAATTTCTGTGCGTTTTAAGTTTTGATGTCACTCCTTACTTTCAGTTGAAAAAACTTGTTTTTTTTATTTAATTTCTGAACGTTTTTGAATCAATGCATGTTTTGATTTTGGCTCTCCGCAGAGGAATAATCAAAACGAAATTTGCATATTTTTTTTTTGGCTCAATGGCTTTCTCATAATTTTGATCGAATGATTTTGAGAAAAAAAAGAGCGGGGTACGAAGCCTAGTTGCCCCCCGATTTTTTGGTTAATTAAAAAGGCAACTAGAACTTTTAATTTTTTACGAATCTTTTTATTGGTAAAAGATTTACGTAACTTATAAATTAGCTTACGTAAAGAACTTTTGTATTCTCATGTTTTTATTACATATATGAGGGGATTCGCCCCATCGTCAGTACCTCGCTCTTTACACTAAAGCTTAAATTTTATCCCAATTCATTAAGAATGACCCCCTGAATCACAAAAGCCGTAGAATAAGTAGTTGAAATTACCGAAAATACTTTAGCGTAAAGAGCGAGGTATTAGAAGGAGGTGAGCCCCTCATATGGGTAATAATTTCTGTTTGTTTTAAGTTTTATTGCTGTTCCTTACTTCCAGCTGAAAAAGCTTTTTCACTTTTATTTTTTAATTGTTTTTTTTTTAAATAATGCTAGTAAATCCTGCTCTCCCTTCATGGAAATTTTCTTCTCCCATTACAAATTCTCGAAGGAAAGTTCCCCCAGCATATCCCCCTCTTCTCAACCCCTCTCCCAAACCAAAAAAATCCTCCTGAAAACGCCTGTATACTTCCCAATAACCATTACTATATGTAAGCACAGGTCAAAGTTTGTAACTTGTTGCCCCTCCCACGGGGACTGTGGGGGAGTAAGTCGTCCCCAAAGACATAGTTATAAGGTTTTTCGACTACGCTGAATAAAATGGCTATCTCAGAATTTTGATCCGTTGACTTTGGGAAAATAATTAGCGTGGGAGGGGGCCTAGGTGCCCTCCAATTTTTTCGGTCACTTAAAAAGGGCACTAGAACTTTTCATTTCCGTTAGAATGAGCCCTCTTGCAACATTCTAGGACAACTGGGTCGATACGATCACCCCTGGGAAAAAAAAAACAAACAAAAAAACAAATAAACACGCATCCGTGATCTGCCTTCTGGCAAAAAATGCAAAATTCCACATTTTTGTAGATAGGAGCTCGAAACTTCTACAGTAGGGTTCTCTGATACGCTGAATCTGATGGTGTGATTTTCGTTAAGATTCTATGACTTTTAGGGGGCGTTTCCCCCTATTTTCTAAAATAACGCAAATTTTCTCAGGCTCGTAACTTTTGATGGGTAAGACTAAACTTGATGAAACTTATATATTTAAAACCAGCATTGAAATGCGATTCTTTTGATGTAGCTATTGGTATCAAAATTCCATTTTTTAGAGTTTTGGTTACTATTGAGCCGGGTCGCTCCTTACAACGGTTCGTTACCACGAACTGTTTGATTTTTATTATTTTAGTTTGGCAAAATCAAGAGTTAATATAGGCCAAAACCTGAGTCAAAATGTTCTTATATTGGGTATTGAAATTATCACCTAACTCTAATAGGGACACCGTTGTGTCGCACTCCAGGAGATTTCCCAAGCATTTTGGAGCCAGGATTGACAACTTTTCGGTTCATGAATGTATCTTCTGAACATCCAAAAATGATCCTTTTTAGCTAAAGTGCTTCCATCCTGAAATTTTACTTTTTGATTTACCAGTAGTATTATTGACCGAAAGACGCTTAATAAAGCAGCCTGCTAACCTCAAATACCCATCAAATACCCTAAATAACATCCCAATACCCCAAATACCCCAAATAACATCAAATACCCTAACATCTCTTTTAAAAGTAGCCTGCTACCATTAAATATAACAAAAACGAAAAAATTCATATAAAACATCCATACAAAATTACTTAGTGTGAAACCATGAAAGTCATATAAACAATTAAATTCCTTTGAGCAAATCCTTTATTTACATCATCACTAGAATGGTAAGAAAAAGATGATATATTCTTTTTCCAACTTTATATTTAATTGGGAAATGATTCGTTTAACATCTGGAAATTACAGGATGCCTCTCTTTATGTGTCGAATATTCTAATATACGCCACTTTTTGCCCTTTAATATTATTGCGAACCGGCACATGGGAATATGTCCTAAAGGCATAAAATATATCACGTTGGCAACAGTGTTTGGATCCACTCTGAGTAACTGTCATTGACCAGATCTCAATTAAGGAGCCCTTCAAAAATTGTTTTCAAATTTCACAAGATTCTATTTTCTTCATTGTTACATAAAACTCGCAAAACTAAATCCTTTTTTGTCTGTAAAATTTACTTATCAAACAAACCTTAGGAACAAATTTTTCTTTAAATAATAAATCATTAAAACTACTTTTTTAAACGTTTTGTCAACTCCAAATTTTTTTTATAGCCCAAAACAAACTTTAAAAGGTAATTTAATGAATAATATAATAATGAAATAAGTTTATAAAAATTTCATCAGAAAATCAAAAATCCTTTCTTTTTCTTTCTGAGTTGTGAATATTCCCCGGTATATCAAATGAAAACTAACTTTTCACTACACCACTTAAAATATATCAAAATTAAAGTAAAACATGGGAGGAGGAGGGGGGGGGGAAACTTTAAAATCTTTAAGCAATGTTAGAATGCTATGCGTTAAGAATATTTATTATATGAAAAGTGTCCTATATAATACCGATTATGGGGTTTCTGAGTATTTTCTTTAATTTTATAAATAAAGCTCCCTAACTTGGAGATGGTCCCCACGAGTCTCTTAATGGTCCCCGAGGTAGGAGGAGGGGGATCTAAAAGCAGTTCAGGTGAGCCAAGTAAGTTGAAAGTATTTAAAATTCATTTGTATAAGAAATTATGTACGAAATCATTATATACGAAATCATTAGATATCCTTTACTTATGAAATTATGTACGAAAACATTAAATATCCTTTCTGAGTTTTTGCAGTCTCACTTGTTCTTTATCTTAACTGCTCTAACTATGTACTTAAATATGTACATAGTACATTAAATATGTACTTAAATATGTACTCACTTAAATATGTACTCACTTAAATATCACTTAAAACTTAAATATATTTTTGCAGTCTCACTTGTTCTTTATCTTAACTGCTCTAACTATGTACTTAAATATGTACATAGTACATTAAATATGTACTTAATCTAACTATGTACTTAAATAACTATGTACTTAAATATTAAATTAAATACTTAAATTAACTATGTACTCTAACTATGTACTTAAAAGCTGATGTCTTGACTAGATTTTGGTTTCGGAAATGGATTAGAAAATGTGGATTCCGTTTCGTTATTCTCTTTTCTCTTTCATTGTGCTTTTCTTTGATTAGTGGCATGATAATAATCACCACTGATTATTGCTATCTGTCTTAAAAGAAATATTTTCTCAAGGAAGGATAGGAAAATGCAAACCCGAAGCAGCACAATACTTCCCGAAAAAATAACTTTCTGTAAACTTTAGGAACGAACTGTTTACGTTTCGCTGAAATATTATTCAAATATCATTAGAAAATATGAACTGTCAAATACTAAAAATTTGTTTTAATAGCCAAAATTGCGAGGCAAAATAGGCTTCAGTAAACACTGCGTACTCACATTAGCAAGGGCAAACACATTCACCATTGCTCTTTTTGTCGGCTTGATCACTTCTGTAGCTGAATTGCTCAAAAACCACTTCTGACTAGTTGCAAAGCCAATAATATTTTCATAAGCCCCAGCATTGGGGCTTGCCCCACCTCCTCAGAAATTTCAAATTTGCATAAAGTTCTATCCCCTCCTTATGCAAATTCTTCATTTGTTTTGTTACCGGGCTCCCTCTGATTTTCTTATTATTATTTTCTCCGCAAAGAAAAAATCTTATGTACGTTCCAGATTTAAATGTTAGAAACTTATTAACTTTATGATTTAATGTTAGAACCTTTAGAAACAATACATATTAACACATTTATGATGCGTTTTTTGTGTACCCCCCCCCCCAGAAAAAGTCCTGGATATGACCCTACCCAGAGGGTTGTATCTCGCAGATCATTTCAAATGGGATTCATAGAGGCGGGGTTCTTAAAGAAAGATGGATCCGGAGAAAATAGGGTCTTTAATTAGAACCCCTATTTTAATAAAGTAAAATTGTAAACAATTAAAACTAAAATGCTTAAATTATTTTAGTTTGCAGGGTAGCACTGCACTTCCGCTGACATCAATGTTTTTTTTTACCTCCATGATCACCCATCCGAGCCAACCAAACCAAACCCAATGGCTTTTCATCAGTTTCTTGTACTTCTAAGTGCTTATGTGAATTGTCGTAGGATAACTCAAGGGCGTCTCTAAATCCTAAACCCCAAATACATGTCAGTGTTTTAAGGAGCAATACATTAATCTAGGCTGCTAACAAACTCTTGAAACATATTTATAAGCAGTTATAATAATAAATATGTATTTATATTTCGAATAATATTTAAACGTGCGAGGTACTCTAAATTTTTTAGCCAAGAGTACTTGACTGAAGAGTTTAGCTCCATGGGACTTGGGTTAAAATCTACTGACTTTTCTTTGGCAAGCCCAGTCTTGAATTGGTAAGCTGCTGGTTTTAGCCAAGAATAGTGCCTTTTGAAACAAAATACAAAGTAAGGCACTTTGGCACGGGGGCTTCAACCAAAATTCTATGTTTCTCCTTTATTTTCGATTTTATCATTTGTTTCAATTTTAACAGAATTTTTTTCATAAAATTCATGCTATAACTTAAATGTCATTTGAATAATGCTAAAGGACATATTTATTTTACTGCATAGATATAACATTAATATTTCCATCTTGAATGTCATATCTATGACGCAGTTTCCCCTCAGAATAATCTTTTCCCTCGAAACTCTTTGATCTCCTTTTCTTCATTGTATTTACTTAGTCTTTAGATCAGTGAAAAAACAAATAAATAAATGAAAAAATCCATAAAGAATATTCCAATACTTTTTAAAATTACAGATTATTAAGTAATCGTAAAACAAGCAAAAGGTAGGCACAATTTAATTTTCGACTCAAACAATTCGCCTGTTTATTGCAGGAAATATTGATGGTTGAGTTTAAACTTTTAGGACATATTGAGGAGGGTGTACAACTACTGCTGCTACATTTACTATTGCTACTTCTACGAGCACTACTGAGGTTAAGGGTATTAAGGCTTTCATGAAATGTTTAGGGGGTTGTTGAACTACTATATGCATGTAGATCCTCAGAATGGCACATCAACAATATCATAGGAACGGCTTAGAGTATTAAGTTGGAATTTTCTGGGACTGTCAAGGGGATGTAGAAACAACTTGAAGGCATAATGTGCTTTGCACTGCTGCCACTATTATTGAGACTACTGCCACTGCTAAGAAAGTAAATGTTTACGAAGCATAAATTATCCTTGATAAATAGATGATACACAAATTATAATAAAGAACCAAGTAAAACTTAAAACCAGCAGAAAATACCACAAAAAGTAACAGGGGTCTAACGCCCCTGTGGCTTTTAAATACCAAGAGATTACTTAAGCTTTACTGCAAATTAAACACATTTTGAACGTTTTCTCATTTTTTCTATAAACCTATCCAAAATAATAGATACTTTCTGGAATGAATTTCAGTGTATAACTATCAAACTATATACATTTTTCTAAGCAATCTTCCTTGATGGTGATTACCTCTTTTTTTTAATGTTTTGAGAAATGACTTGAAGATTGTTTTCAGCGCAGTGAAAATCGTGTTATAGTCCTTAGAAGACGCGGAGAGTGTTAACCTTACTGCTCTCCGTTCTTCCAGGAATAATTATCTTTATGCTTACCATTTTCAAAGTTTTAGGGGAATCGCAACTGTGGTATCCAATTTTAGAAACAAAACTCAGCTCAAGCAATAGTTGAATTGAAGAAATATTCAATTAGTGATATGAAATAACGCGCTGTTTAGGCGAGTAAGTTGTGGGGTAAGTTGATGTGGAAGGTAAGTTGATGTGGGGTAAGTTGTGGGGTAAGTTGATATGGAAGGTAAGTTGATGTGGGGTAAGTTGATAGTGGGGTAATAACGTGCTGCTTAGGCGAGTAAGTTGTGGGGTAAGTTGATATGGACAAGTTCTTAAAAAGTACCCTATAAAACTAGTTTATTTCTAAAAAGTATTATGAAGAAAGGTTTTTTTAATTGTAGTTTTTTTTTCATCCTCTCTCTAATTTCTACTGCTTTCTAATCTCTAATCTCTACTCTTCTACTCTCTACTTTCAGGAGTATCTATAAATTCCAAAACTAGAAACTATATTTATGTACCACCTACACAAAAAAGCAAATAAGTAAATTGTTTTATCCATACCAATTAATATTCAAATTGGAATAATATGCTGTTTTCTTGCTCCACTATGTTTTTAACATACCAGCAGATAACGAAAATTTTTCTATCCCTTCAAAACTGAGTTTGAATTCTATCAATAATTACTACTGGCTTAACGAAGAAGAAAAGCAAACTTTTTATCAAACTGTGTCTCCATTAGAGTATCCGCTTTTGAAGCAATTGTGTAGAATATTAGAAATTTTGGTGTTCAAAATGGGGATGGGGGTTGAAGGGGTAGAAGTCAGGACTCTAATAAATACAAATATAGGGGGGGGTTACCGGGTTGAAACGCTCTTTAAGCAATTGTGTAAAATATTAGAAATTTCGGTGTTCAAAATGGGGATGGGTGTTGAAGGGGTAGCAGTTAGGACTCTAACAAATACGAATATAGGGGGGTGGGTTACCGGGTTTATTTCTAAAAAGTGTTATGACGAAAGGGCTTTTTAATTGTAGTTTTTTTTTCATCCTCTCTCTACTTTCTACTAGTTTCTACTCTCTACTCTCTACTCTCTACTCTCTACTGTCAGGGGTATCTATAAATTTCAAAACTAGAAACTACATTTATGTACCACCTACACAAAAAAGCAAATAAGTCAATTTTTTGATCCATACCAATTAATATTTAAATGGGAATAATATGCTGTTTTCTTGCTCCACTATATTTTTAACATACCAGCAGATGACAAAAATTTGTCTATCCCTTCAAAACTGAGTTTGAATTCTATCAATAATTACTACTGGCTTAACGAAGAAGAAAAGCAAACTTTTTATCAAACTGTTTTTTTGAGTATCCGCTCTTTAAGCAATTGTGTAAAATATTAGAAATTTCGGTGTTCAAAATGGGGATGGCGGTTGAAGGGGTAGCAGTCAGGACTCTAATAAATACGAATATAGGGGAGTGGGTTACCGGGTTCGAACGCTTTTTTGTGTTCGCAACTTTTTCATCGGGTCTTAGCGGCCATTTTTTTTATCTTGCTTTTCTTACTAACCTTAAATAAGTGATTTGTGTTTTTTTTTTATTTATGAATTTATCAGCGGTATCGAACCTTATTGGAGCAATGATATATGGAATAGATGGAATGTTAAATGTTGGATTTATAATCTGACTCGGAATATGCGGCACCAGATGTGTTTTTTCCTAAAAAGGACGGCTCTATTCGATTTTGTGTAAATTTTATTAAACTGAATGCCATTTCTGTATCAGATGCGTACCCAATACCAAGAATAGACGAAACTTTGGAGTCAGGAGGCTCCGAAAAAACTATCTCTATTTTAGATTTTTAAGAAGAGGGTAGCCATCCATAATTTTTTTTTTCCATATTTTTAACGGAAAAAGAAGAATTAAAAACAGTAACAAATGGATGTGAAAAAAGTCTAAAGATAAAGTCAAAGGAAAAAATATCTTTAAGTGAAAGTGCTTTAAAGTAGTTTGAAGTAACAGTGATTTCCTGTAAATGCCCTTGGATTTTTGTTCTTATCCGAATATCAAATTTTATATATAACAGTTCATGTACCTTTTTTTAAACAATCAGTCATACAAAATAAACATCGATGGGGACCTTTTTAATGGGGGTTCATAATAGAAACTGGGGCACCCTCCCTTGGGGCATAAATACATGTAAATGAAGAAGAGGAACCCTCAAAGGTAGACTCAACAGAGCCATCCGGCGAGTCCAGACGTTCCGTGAGTCACAAACCTTCTCCCAGCAATGGGTTAAATTGCATGGTGACGCTGCAGAGCATCGTGGAAGAATTCTCTATAGGAGGACAGCTGCGGCAGGGCGTAAGATCCAAATCTATGGAGAGCGGCTACTTCTAAGGGCTGCCACGACCCTTTTAGGGGTACCTGCAAGACTGGGGACCATGATGTCAACTTTATTCCCACTTGAGGAGTGGCACCCCTCGAGTGAATTATAGCCTAGTAATTGACACAGGATTCGCCCCGGATTCTGATGGCAAAACAGTAAGATCTGATGGCAATGTTACAGTAAACTATAGACTGAAAGGATCAGTACAAAATACTAGGGTATATAGGAGTTCTCTTATTGATGTTAAAAGTAAACATCATAATCTAGTAGTGTCTAGGGTTAATTTGAAGCTGAAACTTTGGAAGCGTAATTACCTTCCGGGGAGTTATGATGTTAGTAGAGTCCAGGATTAGAATTTGAGACAAACTTTCCAGGTGCAGTCGAATACTAAACTTGAGAGTTTAAAATATGAATGTGGAAGATGGTTGGAATAATTTTAGAAGAAGAATTTGAGCAGTTGCTGATGGTGTCTTAGGGAAGAAAGCTCGGACTTTAGCTAGGAGTATTAGTGAAAAAGCTGTATGTTTAAGAAAGAGGAGAAGTGGCTTGTGCAAGAATTATCTGAGCGATAAACCAGATGAAAACAAAAGAAATTTAAGGATTTTGGAGAAATCATTGAAACATGAACTAAGGAGGTGCGAAGTAGAGACCATGTATAAAATTGCCTAGGATCTGGAAGATCCTCGCTTGAAGATCCTTCGCTGGAAGTTCCTCGCTATTATGCTAGACAGCATAATAGTAAAATATTGTGCTGGCATGTTAATAAATTAAAAGAAAGTAATATATCCGGACCTACCCCAGTTAAAGATAGGAACGGGACACAGTTAGTGATAAGGACAGAGTTAGAGAGAGATGGGCAGAATATTTTGAGAATGTGCTAAACCAAGAGTTGCAGGAAAAGATCCCATTGCAGCTTTCATTTGGCGTAAGGTGGAATTTTTAAAGTCAATTGAGTCTAGTAGCCTTACCATCGCGATTCGTCCTTAAGTTTCTTTGCGTATTTTTATAGTACTTCAGTTTCTCTTCCTTTTTGTTTTTTTTATTTACTCCGTTTGTGGTCTTGTTCCGTTTTTTGAATGAGCAATAAATTTACAAGCTGCAATGGTATTCACTTTAAACCTTTTTGTGCTAGTACAACGTCCCCTGTTTATGCCATGATGGTTTCAAGTTAATGCTTTAAGCTCTCTCTGAGATATTTCTTGTACGTCCTGTTGATAACTTGCATGCACATAAAGTGTTCTGATTTAGCCTAACGTTTCCCTGAATAGCCCTGAAAGCTCCAATAATACTATTAAGCTTAGTAATTTTAGTACTAACAGCAATAGTAGCAGGCTGTCCCTGATATAGTCCCTGGCCCAGAATCCTGGACAAGATCCCCCCTTAAAAAGTTTTTTACTGTTTTCAAAAGACGAGCTGAGAGAAAAAGTTGAACTTTAGCGTAAAGAGCGGGACGTTGATGAGGAAGCAGTCCCTTTCATATACGAAGTAATTTCTGTTCGTTTTAAGTTTTAATGTCGCTCCTTACTTTCAGTTAAAAAAAAACTTGTTTTTTTTTATTTAATATCTCATTAGGATTAATATAGCTTCTTTTCTTGGGTATGGTCGATATAATTGACAAGTACCAAAAGTACTTATGCTTCCAGTATTAACTTATCGAACCAAGTTGTTACTATAAAGCTATCAGTTGCCTTTATTAACATTAGAACCCTATAAATATACGCTGGTAAAAATATTAGAAAGGCACACTAGTAGGTCAAATTAGATAGCCCCTCATTCTGATGACAACCGCGATTCAAAAATTAAACTCCCTCATGTTTCCTGGAATTCAAATTTCCTAAAACTTCTAACCCCTTAACCAAGAGAGTGCCCTACTCTAATATTATGACCTATCCTTACTTGGATTACCCTACTTGTATCTAACATTAAACCAACATTTTTTTTTTCTGTATGAAAAATCAACTTCTTATGTTTATGGACGTTAAAATTACTTTTATGTATTCAGTTAAACTGATCAAAATATCTATACTGACTACATTTAAAAATAGGAAAAAACAGCGTAGAAACCTCTTTTTATTAAATATCTATTTAGCCACATTGTCTGTGTTTTGACTCTCTGTTTTGACTAATTTATTTGTAGAACGTATGTTTCATATCATTTTCAGCTATATTTGAGGTAGATTTTTGAAAAATCTGTATTATGACCATTATATTATGAATAATAATTTAATCAAAGACTTTATTTGAAAATACTTTTTGAAAATGCATATTTTTAAAAAATCATTCGTACAAGCTACAATAAGGTATGAATGCGCTACACTGAGCATGTAAAGGCTAATTTGCCTTTTTATTTTTATATATCTCTGCTTATAGCAAAGTACTAGTCACTTTTACGAAGGCATACGTGGAGGGGTGGTAATTTTGTTTGTTCACAGGGCTCTTATTTGCTTAGTGTAGGTTATCTGATATGCCGGTTGTATATTTCCTCGTTTTACCCACAATAGCGCTATAAGATGGCATAATAAGTTTGTATTAGCGTTTGCTATTTTCGGACTAGTGATTGTGCCGGTTTGGGCTATATTTTCTACCGAGCAATGACGCATGGCCCTAATTTGCCCTAGAAATGCGGCAACTAAGACTCATGATATCATGTTTCTTTATTTAAGGTAACTGAATTCAAATGGAATTTTACCTTGTAATTAATTTGAGCAGACACATGGTCGAAAATTAAGAAGCTTCGAAAAATATTATTGGCTTACTAAAAGCTGAAACAGGTTATGTTAAGCTGCTAGGCTGCCAAATTGACACATTTTGTGTCAAAATGACACAATTTGATGTTGCGTGACACATTCAGTCGAAATGATGACACAATCGATGCAAATGACACATTTTTCGATAAAAATGACACAATCGACAAAAATGACACATTTTTCCAAAAAAAATGACACAATTTTGTCATCCAAGTCCTGTTTTTTAAATGATAATAAAAGAAAAGTAAAATTTCGGTTTTCAACCTCCAGAAAATCTAAAATTAACGGAGAGGAATAGCACTACCTAACGGTGGCAGTAGTACACAATCAGTGCGGAATACAGGACAGATGCCATCACCATATTTAAAATTTAAACCAAGAGAAGAAAACAGCCATAGGTGGAAATTCAAATCAAAATGCACGTTGAATATCTGAACTTAATTGGCTACTTGATTGGTATAGTCAACTGGTACGTATTTAATAGTAAAAAGTAAACAGCCAGCAGTTTTCCAAAGCTGTATGCATAAGCAGGAACTCACATTTTTAAGAGTACAGTAGGGGTATCCCACCTTGGACAAGATTACAAATTTTAAATCTGTTTATTATTATTAAGAGAAAATATAGAAAAATTACAAAGCTATAGACCCCACAAAGGGGTCTAAACTAAAAGGGGTCTAAGACTTCCAGAGAAGTCTTTCCTTCAGAATAATCCATCTGTCTTAAAAAGGCACCAACAAATATGACAAAAATACTAGATTGAAGCTAGTTGAATGGCTTACATATTGAGTAAATAAATGTAGTTTCAAAATTTCTAAATGAACATATTTCTATTTTCAAACAAGATTACTTCATTCTAACCTTACCTTGTTTCACCTAAAAATGATGAAAAAGGTCAAAAAGAACAATTGTTTGAATTTGGAGTTCCAGAGTAGTGACACTCACATTCACTAACTCCTTTCCAGCTCAAGTGCAACCATGAAGTCTATCATGAAGTCTTTTGTCAAAACTGACATCTTAGAGAATGATAATGCTTTTGTCATACCCATGATCTCAGGCTGTTTCAAGGAAATCTCCGAGATTTCTTTTGGTCCAAATACCAAAATACATGTGCTGAAATATAAGGATGTGATACTCTCGAATTATCTCAAACAGTTTAGGTTGAGCTGCCTCAACTTCCTTGTAGAAGCTATCGAACAAACGAGGAAATCAATTTAACATTCTGATCCCACTTTAGAAGCTCTGGCTTGTATAGACCCAATCACTGCTTTGAGTGGAAAAGTCGACACTCGAGTGGGACGGACTGGTCGGTTCAGAAGTTTACTTGGAAAACACGAAGGTGAAGTGGAAAGGTCAAGGAATGTAATAGAGATTCAGTGGATCTTGATGAGTGAGCATAGGGATAAGATTGTGAAAACCATAGGAACTTAAAATGTTTCCTTCGATCTTTTGGAAGGCGTTATTGAATACAAATGATGTTCAAGACAAGCCACAGTTCGAAGAGCTATCCCTTTTCATGCTAAATCTGTGTGCTCCTTTGCATTCCAGTGCATTTGCAGAACGTCAATTTTCAGTTCTATCTAATATAAAAACGAAAGTCAGGAAGAGTCTACTTCTCGACAAAATAGACTCACTGATGCATGCAAAGCAGCTGGTCTCTCGTACGAAAGGAACCGTGCACGACTGGGAAATTCCTTCCGATATGCGGAAGAATTTTATGGCCTGGTACAAGGAGAAAGAAGAAGAGACCAATAAGCCCTAGATATAGCCAGGGTCGAATATACTTGAAGCTTTGGGGAGGGGGTCTGTGTGTGAGATGTTACCAAGTTGTTCAGTGCTTATATATCTTATATTTATCTGTAATTTTTAGTACAAATATGCGATTGATTTTGGCTTACATTTTTCCTCGACCTCTAGGCCCATTAGAAGTACGCTTGTAACCATTAAGACAGGAAGAAGGCTTAGTAGTATTGTTGGTTCAAGCTAAGCTTCAATAAGGGCATAATGAACCACAGACAATTCGATAGACAAATAGTTTGAACTGTTTTTGGAACTAAAAAGCTCAAACGCCCCTACTGTGGTCTTATATTTTTTCCATTTTTGAAGGTGTCATCTAAAGCTTAGCCAATTACAATTACAACATCATGCGAAAAGTCTTTAATTTACTGTCGGATTTGATTGTCCCTTTGATTGTTGTTGGTCGTCCAGACACAAATTCATAGTGTGTAACATTGATTTAATCGAATGTTCCTATTACTTTCATGACGTCATAAAAACGTCTCGATCCCAAGATAATAGTTTAAGGTTAAGTTTACTCCTTTTTGAACTGATTTGGAAAAGATTATACATTCAAAATTCTAAATAAAGATTTGACAATTGAATATAAAACCACTTGTAGCAAATAATGACACATTTTGTGACACATTATGGAATCTGAGATAACAAAAAGCACATTTTTGGAAAAATATGACACACTCCTTAAAAAAAATTTGGCAGCCCTGTTAGCTGTAGCCTGAAATCAGAGTTACCGTCTTTCAAGGCTTACCAGCTTTTCAAAAATTTTACAAAACAATATTGGATCAGGAATTTAAGAAGTTGAAAGGATAATTTATAACCATTCTGAAATATGAATTTTCTAGAAATAACATGATTTTTAAAAATATGAATTGTCAAAAAGTATTTTTTTTTGTAACGTTTATGATTAAATTATAAATTATAAAATATTGGTCAAAATAATATGAAACATATATTCTGCAAATAAATTAGCCAAAACAGAGAGTCGAAACAGACATTGTGGCTAAATAGATATTTAATAACAAGAGGTTTCTACGCCATTTTTCCTATTTTTAAATGCGGTCAGTCTAGATGTTTTGATTAGTCTGATTGAAATACAAAAAAGTAATTTTGACGTCCATAAATATAAGAAGTTGATTTTGCATACAGAAAAAAATATTAATGTTGGGTACACACAGGGTAATCCAAGTCAGGATAGGTCATAAGATTAGAGTGGGGCACCTTCTTGGTAAAGGGACTAGTAATTTTCGGAAATTCCAAGATACCTGAGGGAGTTTTAATTTTGAATCGTTGTTGTCATCAGGAATGAGGGGCTACGTAATTTGACTTACTATTGTATTCTAATGTTAATAAAGACAACTGATAGCTTTATAGTAAATCTTGGTTTGATAAGTTAATACCGAAAGAATAAGTACTTTTGGTACTTCCTAATGAAATATACTTGACTATGATGAAAATGTAATACTTGAGTAATGAAATTATGGCGACTACAACAGAGAATTATGGAAAGTAAGCTTCTAAGAACGTATTGTATTAAATACCTAACCTAACCAATTCTATCAAACAGTTCGTGGTAACAAACTATAGTAAGGAGTGACCCGGCTCAATAGTAACCAAAATTCTAAAAAACGGAATTTTTGAACCAATAGTTACATCAAAAGAATCAAATTTCAATGCTGATTTTAAATATATAAGTTCCATCAAGTTTAGTCTTACCCTTCAAAAGTTACTAGCCTGAGAAAATTTGCCTTCTTTTAGAAAATAGGAGGAAACACTCCTTAAAAGTCATAGAATCTAAACGAAAATCACACCATCAGATTCAGTGTATCAGAGAACTCTACAGTAGAAGTTTCAAGCTCCTATCTACAAAAATGTAGAATTTTTTACTTTTGCCACAAGACAGATCACGGATGCGTGTTTATTTGTTTGTTTTTGTTGTTGTTGTTTTTTTGTATTTTTTTTCCAGGGGTGATCGTATCGACCCAGTGGTCGTAGAATGTCGCGAGAGGGATCATTCAAACGAAAATTAAAAGTTCTAGTGCCCTTTTTAAGTGACCAAAAAACTTGGAGGGCACCTAGGCCCCCTCCCATGCTCATTTTTCCCACAGTCACTTCTGAGATAGCCATTTTATTCAGCTTAGTCGGAAAATATAATAACTAATTATTTGGGGACAACTTACTCCCCCACAGTCCCCTGGGAGGGGCTGCAAGTTACAAACTTTGACCAGTGATTACATATAGTAATGGTTATTGGCAAGTGTACAGACGCTGTCAGGGGATTTTTTTGGTTTGAGGGGGAGGGCTTGACGGGAGGGGCTTATGAGGGGGAACTGACCATGGAGGAATTTCTCATGGGGGAAGAGAAATTTCCCGAAGAGGGTGCCGGATTTTTTAGCATTTAAAAAAAAAAAAAAAAAACAATGAGAAAATAAATGTAAAAAAGTGTTTTCAACTTAAAGTAAGGAGCAGCATTAAAACTTAAAACGAACAGAAATTATAACGCATATGAGGGGTTCACCTCCTCCTAATGACTCGCCCTTTACGCTAAAGTAATATTAATAATTTCAACTATTTATTCTATGACTTTTGTGATTCAGGGGTCATTGTTAAGGAACTGGGACAAAATTTAAACTTTAGTTCAAAGAGTAAGGTATTGACGAGGGGGTGAAACCTCTCATATATGTAATAAAAACAACAAATATAGAATTTCGTTAAGTAAATTAATTCGTAAGTTACGTATATTTTTAATAATAAAAGCGTTCATAAAAAAAAATAAAAGATCTAGTTACCTTTTTAAGTAACAAAAAAATTGGAGGGTAACTAGGCCTACTCCTTTGCTCCTTTTTTTCCCAGAATTATCCGGTCAAAACTACGAGGAAGCCATTTAGCCCAAAAATAAATTAATATGCAAACTTCGTTTTGATTATTCATGTGCGGAGAGCCACATTGTCTGTGTTTTGACTCTCTGTTTCGACTAATTTATTTGCAGAATATATGTTTCATATCATTTTCAGCTGTATTTGAGGTAGATTTTTGAAAAAATCTGTATTATGACCATTATATTATGAATAATAATTTAATAAAAGACTTTATTTAAAAATACTTTTTGAAAAATGCATATTTTAAAAAAATTAATTGGTACAAGCTACAATAAGGTATGAATGCACTACAATGAGTATGTAAAGGCTAATTTGCCTTTTTATTTTTATATATCTTTGCTTATAGCAAAGTACTAACGTCCCGCTCTTTAGCCATGAGAGGGAAAATTTTCAAGTAATTTAACCCGTAGTCAACCTGCGTGTGTTCCCCAGCGAGAACCTCCAACAGGTACAACTCTAGTTTGGCATTTGTGAAGGGACACACATGCACGGAAAGGTGTAGCATAAATGGCAGACAGTAACAACGGCAATCAAACGGATAAAATTAACCCTTGCCCACTTAATTCAACAATCTGTCTTGGCTTTTTTCTACAATTGGCCATGACTTCCACTTTTCCCACAACTATTCCCTCTTTTGTTAAATTCAAAAGTTCACACACATGCATAAATTCTTTTGTTGAATTTGACAAAAGAGGGAATAGTTGTGGGAAAAGTGGAAGTCATGGCCAATTGTAGAAAAAAGCCAAGACAGATTGTTGAATTAAGTGGGCAGCCCAGTCAAGGGTTAATTTTATCCGTTTGATTGCCGTTGTTACTGTCTGCCATTTATGCTACACCTTTCCGTGCATGTGTGTCCCTTCACAAATGCCAAACTAGAGTTGTACCTGTTGGAGGTTCTCGCTGGGGAACACACGCAGGTTGACTACGGGTTAAATTACTTGAAAATTTTCCCTCTCATGGCTATCACTCGACAACGCTGAACTAGAGTCAACCCTCTCATGCTAATTCACGGTGAGTTGGGTTCCAACCTGTTGGAGGTTCTCTCTCAGGTTAATTCACGATCGCAGAAAGGGGGAAGCAGCATATTGACAAATGGAAATAACGAGTCCAATTCAAGGCCTACAAGGGCCTCCTGCAATCTGCCTCGACTCTTATGCAAGTGAACTTGCATTTATAAGCCAAGGAATTTGGGCGAGAAACAAAAATTTCAACTGTCTGTAATTGACTACAAAACGTCGACTAGACATGGGCTAAATGGGAACCCCAAATGAGAATGAGTATATTGTTGGTATGTGTGAAGCGGATGGTTACTACCACTTGAGCAATGGTCTAACCATTGACGGCTTTAAGGATTCGTGCTCTAAGCGCGGCAAACATAGGCTCAATGAAATACCCTATGAAAGAGGTATATGGTGTTGGTATGTGCCTATAGCAATGGCCTAGCGCTAGAACAACGGGTCTAACTAGCCTCGGCTTGAAGGCATCCGTACCTCAAGCGGTGAACATGGGCAAAAGAAAGGAACTACATTGTTGGTATATAACGTTGGTATAACGTCCCGCTCTTTACACTAAAGTATTTTGCTGTTTTAAAAAGTAGAGTTGAGAGAGAGTCAAACCTTAGCGAAAAGAATGGGGCGTTGAGGAGGGAACAGTCCCTTTCATATACAGAGTAATTTCTTTTGTTTAAGCTTTATTGTCGCTCCTTACTTTCAGTTAAAAACACTTGTTTTTTTTATTTAACATATTAAGGATTTAACTAAAACATACAACAATAGTAGTTTATATCAGTGAGATTAAGTTAATTATATTCAAATGCAGAGAGAGAAACTGGTTTTTGAAAAAATCAAATAGATGAAGCTTTTTGGTGTGGTCAATATAATTGACAAGAGTTTCATTTACTTCCATGCAATACGTCTTACAAAAGATATTGAGTGGCTAAAAACCTCATGAATAATTCAAACGTTGATAGTTTGATTCTATGTCACAACTCTAGTTTTTAAAACAATAAAAAACTTTAGCGTAAAGAGCGAGGCGTTGAGGAGGGGACAGCCCCTATCATGTATGGAATAATTTCTGTTCGCTTCCAGTTTTAATGTTGCTCCTTACTTTCAGTTGAAAACACTTATATTGTGAAGGAGATGAACACCTTTTTATTTACGTAATAATTTCTGTTCTTTTTAGGTTTTAATGCTTCTCCTTACTTCCAGCTGAAATTTTTTATATTTATTTTCGCATTGTTTTTTTTAATAATGCTAGAAAATCCTGCAGCCCCTTAATGGAAATTATCTTCTCTCTTGATAAATTCCTCCATGGAAAGATCCTCCCACTTAACCCCATCTCTCAACCCACCTCACCCCCCTCAACACGAAAAAGTCCCGATGAAAACGTCTGTACACTTCCCAATAACCATTACTACATGTAAACAATGGTCAAAGTGTGTAACTTGCAGCCCCTCCCATGGGGACTCTGGGGGCTTTTTGAATATGCTGAACAAAATGGCTATCCCAGAATTTTTATCCGTTGACTTTGGGAAAAAATGAGCGTGGGAGGGGGCCTAGGTTCCCTCCAATTTTTTGGGCCCTTAAGAAGGGCACTAGAACTTTAAATGAGTCCTCTCGCGACATTCTAGGACCAGTGGGTCCATACGATCACCGTGTTTTTCTTCTGGCAAAAATACAAAATTCAACATTTTTGTAGATAGGAGCTTGAAACTTATACAGTACAGTTTTCTGATACGCTGAATTTGATGGTGTTTTTGCTAAGATTCAATAACAACTAGGGGGTGTTTCTCCCTATTTTCTAAAATAAGGCAAATTTTCTCAGGCTCGTAACTTTTGATGGGTAAGACTAAACTTGATGAAACTTATATATTTAAAATCAGCATGAAAATGCAGTTCTTTCGATGTAACTGTTGGTATTAAAATTTCGTTTCTTAGAGTTTCGGTTACTATTGAGCTGGGTCACTCCTTGCTACAGTTCGTTACCACGAACTGTTTGATAGTTTCAACGTTTTTGACCGTTTTGTTACTGATCCTTACAAAATTAGTTCCGCAAATATTCCTAATTTCAGTTTCGTGGGACGATCTTTCCATAGAGAAATTTCTCGTGGAGGAAGGGAATTTTCCATGGAGCTGGATTTCGCGACCTTACTTGAAAAACGATTAGCAATTAAATAAAAATCAAGTTTTTTCTACCGAAATTAAGAAGCAACATTAAAACTCAAAAAGAACAGAAAATTACGTATATGAGATGGGTTGCCTCTCCTCAGTAGCTCGCTCTTACGCTAAAGTTTTTTTTTAAACTTTTCAAAGAGGTTATTATTCTAATTAAATTGCCTTTATGATTCTGGAGTTATTCTTAGACAACTGAACCATAATTCAAACTCCGGTTATTATAATGTTATTATTACTTCAAAAAAATAAAATTAATGTACAAGTTTCGTTTTAATTATTCATGTACGGTAAGCCAAATTTCAAACCTGCACTAATTCAAAAATGTTCAGAAATTAAATTTTAAAAAACAAGTTTTTTAACTGAAAGTAAGAAGCGACATTAGAACTTACTACGAACAGAAATTATTACGTATATGAAAGGGGCTGTGCCCTCCTTAAGGTCCCACTCTTCATGCTAAAGTTTTTATTGTTTATAAAGCAGAGTTGTGAGAAAGAGTTAAGCTTTACAATAAAGAGCGGGGTGTTGAGGAGGGGACAGCCCCTTTCATATACGGAATAATTTCTGTTCGTAGTACGTTCTAATGTCGCTTCTTACTTTCAGGTAAAAAAAAACTTGTTTTTTTAAATTTAATTGCATTAAAAAGAAAACTAATTATTACATTGCTTCTTTCAAAGAGTATTTTTGTTGGAGTGGATCCAGCATATCCCCCTCAGAAAATTTCCTCCCTCAAATTTCCCTCTGTGGACAAATCCCCCCGGAAATTACAAATTTCCCTTGAAGATTCTCCCGACAGTTTCCTTCGAAAATTCCTCCCGCATTTAAAATTTAGCAGCCAAAAAGAAATTCAGACAAAAAGAATGAGCTCATATGGCACTTGTGACGAGGCGAGAAGAGCTAAGAACCAAGAGATCATATAGTATGAGCTCTAACAAAATTCTATGAATCAATTGATTGATTTAAAAAGGAAAATAAGAGGTTTAATGCCGGTCAGGATTTAAAATAAGAGCTCTGAGTCACGATGTCCTTCTAAATATCAAAATTCATTAAGATCCAATCACCCACTCGTAAGTTATAAATACCTAATTTTTTCTAATTTTTCCTCTCCCTCTAGCCCCCCAGAGGGTCGAATCTGGGAAAACGACTTTATCAAGTCAAATTGTGCAGCTCCCTGACACGCCTACCAATTTTCATCGTCCTAGCACGTCCAGAAGCACCAAATTTGCCAAATCACTGAACCCCTCCCCCCAACTCCTCCAAAGAGAGCGAATCCAGTACGATTCTGTCAATCACGTATCAAGGACATTTGTTTATTCTATCCACCAAGCTTCATCCCGATTCCTCCACTCCAAGTGTTTTTCCAAGATTTCCCCCTCCAACTCCCCCCAATGTCAAAAGATCTGGTCGGGATTTGAAATAAGGCCTCTGAGACATGGATTCCTTCTAAAATCAAATTTCAATAAGATCCGATCATCTATTCATAAGATAAAAATACCTCAATTTTCACGTTTTCGAAGAATTCCGGTTTCCTTCTCCAACTCCCCCCAATGTCACAGGAATTTAAAATTAGAACTTTAAAGCACAAGATCCTTCTAAATATCAAATTTCATTAAGATCTGGTCACCCTTTCGTAAGTTACAAATACCTCAATTTTCAAGATTACCCCCCCCCCCAATTCCACCAAAGAGTGCAGATCCGGTCTGGTTATGTCAGTCACCTATCTTAGACAGGTTTCTATTCTTCCCGTCCAGTTTCATCCTGATCTCACCGCTTTAAGTATTTTCTAAGATTTCCGGTCCCCCCAACTGCCCTCCCCCCCAATTACGCTTGATCCGGTTGATTTAAAATAAGAGATCTGAGTTACGAGGATCTTCTAAATATGAAGTTTCATGAAGATCTGATCACTCCTTCCTAAGTTAAAAATACGTAATTTTTTCTTATTTTTCAGAATTAGCCCCCCCCTCCAATAGAGCGGATCCGTTCCAATTATTTAAATCACGTATGTAAGACTTCTGCTTGAATCATGAAACAAGTTTCCTAATTCTAGGCTCCCCGTTTTCCATGATTTTGGGTTCCCCCGCCCAAAACTTCCCCCAATGTCACCAGATCCGGTCAGGATTTAAAATAAGAGCTTTGAGACACAATATCCTTCTAAATATCAAATTTCATTGAGATCCGATCACCCGTTCGTAAGTTAAAAATACCTCATTTTTTTCTAATTTTTCAGAATCACCCCCCCCCCCCTAGCTACCCCAAAGAGAGTGGATCCGTTCCGATTATGTCAATCATGTATCTGGGACTTGTGCTTATTTTTTCCATCAAGTTTCATCCCGATAGTGTTTTCCAAGATTTTAGGTTTACCCCCTCCAACTCCCCCCAATGTCATCAGATCCGGTCGGGATTTAAAATAAGAGCTCTGAAAAACAATATCATTCCAAAAATCAAATTTCATTAAGTTCCACAATGAATATAGAATACTTGGTGTAGAATCAAACAGTTCGTATAAATGAACTATAATAAGGAGCATTTCGGCCCAATAGTTACCAAACTGCAAAAATCAATTCATTTCAAATGTATAGAAAAACATTTGGCTGAGCAAAATTTTGAATTAAGCAATGCATTTAGCTATATATTTTGAGGGACTGGGGCCTCGCATTGAACCTCTCTATTTTACAGCTAAAAATAATTTAATTAATACAATTTTTACAAGGTGGAACAGTTGCTCAAATTTATTATTTAGTTTTAAAAATTATTTATTATTATTATTAATTATTATTAAAAATTAATTAAATTAATTAAACATTAATATTGTTTTAATTAATTTACATTTTTGTTTAATTAATTTAAATTAATGCTATAAAAACTTTAAAAAAATTTTAAGTTTTTATTTATCTACATTTTTATCTACATTTTTTAAGCCTTTATTTATCTACACTATTTGTATGATTTTGAACCTCTGTCCATTGGCTGTAGTTGCCTCATCACCCTACACCCATAAAGCATAATTTTCTACCCTTTGAACTATGATTCAAATACCCCTTGAAATGTTTATTCGATTGCCTAAGGGACCGGGAACGCTTGAAGCGTTGAATAAATGACATTCCATGCAGTTTGACCTTTGAAATAGGAACTTAAATTTCACTTTATATCATGTGACGTTTCTAAATATTATGAAATGTTGAAAAAAATTCTGGACTGCAGAAACGTAGCTCTTCGGCAAGTTAACATTTCTGCGTTGACTGTTCTATATCGAACTCAAAGGTTGTATCTTGTGTTTCAACTAAATCTTTTTTTTTGTAAAAGGTTCCTTTCCAAGCAATTTCGCATCATTAATTACTTTTTTTAAGAGATTTACTATTTTGAAATGGAATTTCTGAGTCGGAGGTTTATTTTCAATTTACTGAATTACTTTTCAACATGTAATACCATTCCAATAGTTATTAGTGATATAAGTGTCCATTCTATCAGCCTTTTCTCTTCTTTTTTCCGGGAATACACATTACTCCATGTAATCAAATTGATTATTTTTTAAAATCAGTAGTTTTTTGGATTGTTTCAAACGGTTCGTGGTAACAAACTGTAATAAAGAAGCGACGCGGTTCAATAGTAACCGAAAATCGAATTTTAATACCGATTGATATATCAAAAGAATGGGCTTATTATGTTGACTGCGAATATATAAGTTTCATTAAGTTTAACATTACCCGTCAAAGGCTACAGGCCTGAGAAAATGTGCCTGGTTTTTGTAAAAGAGAGAAAAAACCCATAAAATTCAAAGAATCTTAATATAAATCAAACTATCAGATTGAGTGTATTAAACAACCCTGCTGTAGAGGTTTCAAGCTCCTATCTGTAAAAATGTGGATTTTTGTGTTTTTCAAACAGTAAGTAACTATAAGCAGTAACTGTAAGTAAAGAGTGATTTGGCTGAATAGTAAACGAAACTATAAGAAACAGAGTTGTAATAACAATAGATACATCAAAAGAAGTGAATTTTGATGCTTATTCAAAATATGTAAAATTCATCTAATTTAATGGTATCTATCAAAAGTTATGAGCCTTAGAAAATATGGCCAATTTAAAAAGAAACAAGAAAACATCCCCAAAATATCAAGTGATCTTAATAAAAAAGTCACTCCATCAGATTCAGCATACCAGAGAGCCATAATTTAGAGGTTTGAAGGTCCTATGGAATCTTTCCATGGAGAAATTTTTCATGGGGAAAGGGAATTTTCCATGGAGAGGGAGCCGGATCTCCCACCATTATTTAAAAAAAACAATAAGAAATTAAATAAGAAAAAGACACGTTATTTGTAACTGAAAGTAAACAACAACATGAAAAATTAGAACGAAAAGAAATTATTACGTATATGAGGGGGTCTCATACTTACTAGTGCCTCACTCCTTACGCTGAAGCTTATCTTAGTAATTGTAAAAGAGTAGTTTTAGTTATTTATTTCCAACTAAACGGATTCAGGAGTCATTCTCAGAGAATTGAAATAACATTTGAACTTTAGTGTAAAGAGCGAGGTACTGACGAGGGGTGGCCCCTTCATATACATAGTAATTTCTATTCATTTTGAGTTTTACTATTGCTCCTTGCTTTCAGTTGAAAAAAACTTTTTTTCCAGAAGAAACATCACGAATGTGTGCTCATTTTTTTTTCTTTTTCCCAGGGGTGATCGTATGGATTCAGTGGTCCTAGAATATTGGGAGATGGCTCATTCGAACGGAAATAAGAAGTTCAGGTGTCCTTTTTAAGCTACCAAAAAGATTGGAGGGCAACTAGGCCCCCTCCTACGCTGCTGTTTTCCCCATATTCATCCGATCAAAATCTTGAGAAAGCCTTTTAGTTCAGTGAAGTTGAAAAGTACAGAAGAAACCATATCATTTGAAATTATCTTTTTGGAGATAAGATGACACCCCACAGTCCCAGGGCAAATGCCTTTAAGTTATAAAATTTAAACACTGTTTGCGATTAGTATTTGTTATTGGGAAGCATGCATACATTTTTCGGATGGGGAGGAAAATCTTCTTCTGGACGTTTTTCCGAGGGGAAAGCTTTGTATGGGGAGGGAAGTTTTCAGGAAAAAAACTTTTCAGGGGAAATTTTACACTAAGGGAATTTGACAGAATTTCTACTCGAAATTCTCTTTATATGTCTTGCTTTCTCATTACCGACTCAAATTTACGCGTTGAGATGTTAAGGGTAATTGTCCGGGGTAAATTTTCAATAGGATTGATTTGTCTAGAGGATATATTTGTAGGCAGGGGTGATGTTTCCATGGCAGTAGAGCAAGATTTCCTGGCATTATTTTAAAAATTAAGAATCAGGAATTAAATGAAAAAAACATTTTTTTTAAACTAAAAGTAAGAAGCAACCTTAAATTTGAAACGAACAGAAATGATTATCTATATAAAAGGGGTTCAACCCCTCCTCAACACCTCACTCCTTACACTAGAGTTTGAATTTTGTCCCAGCTCCTTAAGAACAACTGCTGAAACACAAGAGTCGTTTAATTAGAAATATAAGAAGCTTTATTAAAAAAATACTTTAGCGTGAATTGCGAGGTTTTGAGGAGGAGGCATCCCCCTTTATAAAAGTAATAATTTCTTTTTGTTTTACTTTTTATTGTTGATCCTTTCTTTCAGTTGAAAAAATTGCTTTTTTATTTAATTTTTGAAAAGAATGAATCGTCAGGGCCCAGGACGCCCCTTGAAATACTTTTGGGAAGGGGAAGTTGAAGGGGGCAAGATTTGCAAAATCAGCAAAGAGCTAGCAATTTGTGTGCGAACCATAAGAGAATATCGTCAATTCTTAATATTCAGGGGAGTGGGTGTCTGCTGGTAAGTGATTACTGCAGTTTATCTCAAGGTTTCTCTGTCCTAAGTAGCCCTTTCACCAAAATCTTATTATTTTGAATGAGAAAGGGGCAGATATATCAAAAGGATCTTTGGGGGTGACCCCTTCCCCCAAAATCTAATCGTTTTCACAATGTTTATGATTTTCATAGCAGATGTCTGTTTTTGCTATTTCATAGATTTTACTAACCTCCTCCTTCGTCGTTAACAATAAGGTCAGTGGATATGTTTGTTCGGAGTATAAGAGAAATGATTAAGCAAATTTAAGCTGAGGCAAGAAATAAGGGAGGCTGGCTTTGAGGTAAAAAGACTCTTTGCACCTCTTTGAAAACTCTTTATGATTGTGACTAAAGAACTCCTATATTTTTTATTTCACCTAAAATGGCAAATTAGAGTTAGAAAAATTTGATTTTTTTTTTTTATGAGTGGTTTTAAGTGTGAATCATAAATTCCAAACTTACACTCCAGAGGAAACAAAGGTGCAAGGAGTCAAATTAGAAAATCTTATAAATAACTTCCTTACTAAGATGATTCTAGTTTTAATTAAATGTAAAAAAAACAAGTTTTTTTTAACTGAAAGTAGGGAGCGACAATAAAACTTAAAACAAAGAGAAATTACTCCGTATATGAAAGGGGCTTTTCCTCCTCAACGTCCCACTCTTTATGCAAAAGTTTGATTCTTTCTCTTAACTTTACTTTTTAAAACAGCAAAAACTATGGCATAAAGAGTGGGGCGTTGAGGAGGTAAAACCCCACTAATATTCGGAGTAATTTCTGTTCGTTTTAAGTTTTAATGTCGCTCCTTACTTTCAGTTAAAAAAAAACTTGTTTCTTTATTTAATTTCTGGACGTTTTTGATTTAATGCATGTTTTGATCTTGGCTCTCCGGACATAAATAATTAAAACGAAATTTGCATTTTTTTTTTTTTTTTTTTTTTTTTTTTTTTTTTTGGCTAAATGGCTCCCTCATAGTTTTAATCAGATGATTTTGAGAAAAAGGAGCGAGGGAGGAGGCCAGGCTGTTTTTGAGAAAAAAGGAGCGAGGGAGGAGGCCAGGCTGACCTCCAGGTTTTTGATTACTTAAAAAGGCAACCAAAACTCTAAATTTTTTACGAACGTTTTCATTAGTAAAAAATATACGTAACTTACAAATTAACTTACGTAACGAACTTCTACATTCTTATGTTTTTATTGCGTATATGAGGGGATTCACCCCCTAGTCAATACCTTGCTCTTTACACTAAAGCTTAAATTTTGTCCCAATTCCTTAAGAATGACCTCTGAATCACACAGGCCATAGAGTAAATAGCTGAAATTATTAAAAATACTTTAGCGTAAAGAGCGAGGTATTATGAGGAGGTAAACTCCTCATATGCGCAATAATTTCTGTTCGTTTTAAGTTTTACTGCTGCTTCTTACTTTCAATTGAAAAAAAACTTTTCATATTTATTTTTTGATTGTTTTTTAAATAATGCTAGAAAATCTTGCGCCCCCTTCATTTAAATTCTCTTCCCCTACGACAAATTCTTCCATGGAGAGATTCTTACAGGTAACTTCCTCCATCCCCTCAACTTCTCCCCCCCCCCCCAAAAAAAAAAGAAAAATCCCTCGAAAACGGCTGTACACTTCCCAATAGCCATTACTACATGTAAACACAGGTCAAAGTTTGTAACTTGCAGCCCCTCCCATGGGGACTGCGGGGAGTAGATCGTCTCCAAAGACATAGTCATTAGGTTTTTCGACTATGGTGAATAAAATGGCTATCTCAGAATTTTATTCGGGTGATTTTGGGGAAAAAATGAGCAAGGGGCCTAGGAGCCCTCAAATTTTTTGGTCACTTAAACAGGGCACTAGGACTTTTAATTTCCGTTAGAATGAGCCCTCTTGTGTCGTTCTAGGACCATTGACTCCATACATTCACCCCTGAAAAAAAAAACAAATAAACACGCATCCATGATGCGTGATCCGTGATGCGAAATTCCACTTTTTTGGAGATAGTAGCTTGAAATTTCTACTTTTGGTTTTTCTGATGCGCTGAATCTGATGGTGTGATTTTCGTTAAGGTTGTATGACTTAGGCGGTGTTACCCCCTATTTTGAATAAATGAGGCATATTTTCTCAGGCTAGTTACTTTGATGGGTAAGACTAATCTTGATGAAACTTATATATTTAAAATCAGCATTCAATGTAATTCTTTTTATGTAACTATTGATATCAAAATTCCTTTTCTTAGAGTTTCGGTTACTATTGAGCCGTGTCGTTCCTTACTACAGTTCGTTACCACGAACTGTTTGATTGTAATTATTCACAATGCGTTTTAAAGCAAAATTTGTCACTCTTTTGACAGGGAAATTGCATCTGCATTTCAAATAAAAGTGGGCACTGATTATAAAAATACCAGACAAATTTTTTAAGGTGTTGCGATTATGTTAAAGCAAAAAATATTTAACATCTCATTGTCTTTTCCTAATTTATTGTAGAAACAAAATGTGAAAAAAAGGAAGCTGGATATTATAAATAGTAGAACAAACTGTAGATTAAAGTAAAATGTGAAAAAAGTGGAGGAAATAATTCGGATATTTTGAAAACAATTAGGATTGAATAACAATTTTACTTAGTAATTTTGTTCTAAATAAGTTGGGAAAGTACCTATTACTAGGCGAGAGTAAAATTGAATTAAGGGGAATAGAGTGATAAAATCGGAGGAAAAATACCACCACTGAGAGTCAGAAAGAGAGAGAGAGCAAGAGAAATAGAGAGAACTAAAAAAATAAAAACCTACATAAAAAAGGTAAAGGATACGGCATTAGACTTTACAGTCCCTACCGGCGGTGCTGATCTCTGTTTCGCAGCCCTTCAGCCAGGAAGTGCAATGGGGGGTTGGGGGCCAGCCATCATGTGCTTTCACACAGAAAAAGAAAAGCCATTGGGTAAACATTTATAGAAAGTAGTGGTCACTGGATAACAAAGTATTAATCAATAGACAAGACGAACAGTTCTAGGTAATTAATACAATATCCAGCCTTTTTCTGTGGTACGTTTTCAAGAAAAGACATTCTCTTAGGGAACTAAATAATGAAAACCGAAATTCTCAAAACGTTTATGCTCATAGAAATAGATAACCTTTCAACTAGTATTGATCGTGTTCTTTCAATTGCCCTAAAAGCTAGGGAGAATTTTAAATGATCTACCTCTTGGAGATTTATTTACGCATTTATAAATAATTCGTTTATATAACAGACAAGCTTACTCCCTGATGCTATTATACAGGGAGTTTATTCGTTTTTTCTATCGTTGAAAAATGTCCCAGAGGGAACCCAAAATATTTGAATTTGTACATGCTTCAGGTTTGTTTTAACCTGTTGGTCCACTGTCTATTACTTAGTACTTTTAAAAAGCCTCTTATTGTTCTAATTAAACGAACCTTGTAGTTTAGGAGTCGTTTTTAAGGAATTACAACAAAATTCGATTTTAAGAGTAAAGAACAAGGGGTCGAGGAGGGGCAACCCCCCCTCATATACGTAATAATTTTATTCCTTTTAACTTTTAATGTTGCTCCTGACTTTTAGTTGAAAAACTTGTTTTTTATTTAATTTCGGATCCTTTTTTAAGCAATGCCAGGAAATCTAGTTCCAACTCCATGGAAAAATCCCTTCTCGCCACGGATATATTACCCTGGACAATTACCCTTAACATCTCCACGCGTAAAATTGAGTCGGCAAAGCGAAACCAACACATTACAAAAATTTTGTTTAGGAATTCTGGCAAATTCTCCCACTGTAAAATTTCTCCAGAAAATTTCATCCTCTGTAAAATTCCCTCCCCTTGGAAAATTCTCCACGTGGAAAATCCCCTCAGCAGAAAATTCGCCCCCCTCCACCCTGACAAACGCATGCCTACTTCCCAATAACAAATACTCTATGTAAACAATGGGCTAATTTATAACTTAAAGACCTTTCCCCCGGGGACTCTGGGGGGGGGGTATATTATCTCCAAAGCCATAGCTATCCAGCCTTTCAACTATGCTGAAAAAAATAGCTAACTCAAAATTCCGATCAGAAGTTTTTGAGAAAAGGGGGTGGGAGGGTGCCTAGGTGTCCTCCGATCTCTTTGTCACTTAAAAATTACACTAGAAGACCTCTACCTATGTTCTAGGATCACTGGGTGGATACAATGCCCCCTGAAAAGAAAAAAAAATAAATAAACACGCATCCGTGATCTTTTTTCCAGGCAAAAAATACAAAATTCTACACTTCTGCATATCAGAGCTTGAAACCTCTACGGTTTTTATATAAACTTTTTATTGAAGATGGGGCAAATATTCTTAGGCTCACAGCCTTTGACAAGTAAGACTCAATGAAACATATACATTTGAAATCAGCATAAAGAGTCAATTATTTTGATGTATCTATTTTGCATCAAAATTCTGTCTTTTAGAGTTTCGGTTACTGTTAAGCTGGGCCGCTTCTTATTTATAGTTTCGTACGACGAACAGTATATTTTTACAGTATATTCCATATGGCTCATTTTTCATTGTCTTTTTCGCTTCACTTGTGAAAATTGGCTCCAACTTTGTCCCCATCATAGAATTTGACAATATTACCCACTGTTTTCTTCTTCTGTTGCATGACTCTATGCAGAAAAATAGATTTGAATAAGAACCATCTTATTGACTTTAATTAAATAAAAAGAAACAAGTTTTTTTTAACTGAAAGTAAGGAGCGACATTAAAACTTAAAACGAACAGAAATAGCTTCGTATATGAAAGGAGCTGCTTCCTCATCAATGCCCCGTTCTTTACGCTAAAGTTCGACTCTTCCTCTCAACTCTACTTTTTAAAACAGTAATAAACTTTAGCGTAAAGAGCGGGACGTTGATGAAGAAGCACCCCCTTTCATATAAGAAGTTATTTCTGTTCGTTTTAAGTTTTAATGACGCTCCTTACTTTTAGTTAAAAAAACTTGTTTTTTTATTTAATTTCTAAACTTTATTGAATCAATGCACGTTTTGACGTTGGCTCTCCGCATAGGAATAATTAAAGCGAAATTTGCATTTTTTTTTTTTTTTTTTTTTTTTTTTTGGCTAAATGGCTTTCTCATAGTTTTGATCGAATGATTTTGAGAAAAAAGAAGTGGGAGAGGAAGCCTAGTAGCCCTCCGATTTTTGGTTATTTAAAAAGGTAACTAGAACTTTTGATTTTTTACGAATGTTTTCAAACAGTTCGTGGTAACAAACCGTAGTAAGGAGCGACCCGGCTCAAAAGTAAACGAAACTCTAAAAAACGGAATTTTGATGCTAAAAGATACATCAAAAGAAGCAGATTTTTTTTATGCTGAATTTCAATATATGAGTTTCATCAAATTTAGTCTTTGTCATCAAAAGTTACGAGCCTGAGAAAATTTGTCTTATTTTGGAAAATAGGGGGAACTACCCACTAAAAGTCATAGAATCTTAACGAAAATCACACCATCGCATTCAGCGTATCAGAGGACCCTATAGCGAAAATTTCATGCTCCTATCTACAAAAAGTGTGGAATTTCGTATTTTTTGCCAGAGGACAGATCACGGGTGCGTGTTTATTTGTTTCTTTTTTTTGTTTTCTGTTTTTTCAGGGGGTCATCGTATCGACAAAGTGGTCCTAGAATGTCGCAAGATGGCTCATTATAACGGAAATGAAAAGTTCTTGTGTCCTTTTTAAGTGAACAAAAAAATTGGGGAACATCTAGGCCCCCTCCCACACTCATTTTTCCCAAAGTCGTTGGATCAAAATTTTGGGATAGCCATTTTGTTCCAAATAGTCAAAAACCGCAATACCTATGTCTTTGGGGATGACTTACTCCCCCACAGTCCCTGGGGGAGGGGCTGCAAGTTACAAACTTTGAACAGTGTTTACATACAGTAATGGTAATTGGGAAGTGTACAGACGTTTTCAGGGGGATTTTTTTGGTTTGGGGGTGGGGCTGAGGGGAGGGGGTTATGTGGGAGGATCTTTCCTTGGAGGAATATGTCATGGGGGAAGAGAAATTCAATGAAAAAGGCGCATGATTTTCTAGCATTACTAAAAAATAACAATGAAAAAACAAACATGAAAAAGTTTTTCAATTGGAAGTAAGGAGTAGCATTAAAACTTAAAACGAACAGAGATTATTATGCATATGAGGGGTTCTTTTCCTCCTAGATACCTCGCTCTTTATGCTAAAGTATTTTTTAGTAATCTCAACTATTTATTCTATGGCCTTTCTGATTCAGTGGTCATTCTTAGAGAATTGGGACAAAACTTAAGATTTAGTGTAATGAGCGAGGTATTAACGAGGGGACAAACCCCCTCATATACATAATACAAATATTAAAGTTTGTTACGTAAGTTAATTCTTAAGTTACGTATATTTTTTACTAATAAAAACCGTCGTTAAAAATTAAAAGATCTAGTTGCCTTTTTAAGTAACAAAAAAAAATGTAGGGAAACTAGGCCTCCTTCCCCATATTTCTCAAAATCGTCTGATCAAAACTAAGAGAAAGCCATTTAGCCAAAAAAAGAATTAATCTGCAAATTTCATTTTAATAATTTATGTGCGGAGAGCCAAAATCAAACATGCATTAATTCAAAAACGTTCAGAAATTAAATAAAAAAAATAGTTTTTTTTAACTGAAAGTAAGGAGCAACATTAAAACTTAAAACGGAGAAATTACTCCGTGTATGAAAGAGGCTTGTTCCTTCTCAACGCCCCGCTCTTTACGCAAAGGTTTGACTCTTTGCCACAATTTTACTTTTTAAAACAATTAAAAACTTTAGCATAAAGAGCGAGGCGTTGAGAAGGGATCGGCCTCTTTCATACACGGAGTAATTTCTGTTCGTTATATTTAAAATCAGCATTAGAATGCGATTCTTTTGATATAGCTATTGGTATCAAAATTCCATTTTTTAGAGTTTCGGTTACTATTGAGCCGGGTCGCTCCTTACTACAGTTCGTTACCATGAACTGTTTGATCAACAATCTGAGTTTCCCACCCAACTAGTTCAAATAACTTAGGAAAGAAAATCCTTCACCATAGCAATGCCACGTTTTCCCGATTTGAAAATTTATGGCCTTATTCTCTTTTTCTATTATTCCGCTTCATTGACTTAATACAGAACCACCAACTACTTTACGAAAGTTAGAGGAAAGACTTTGTTATCGTAATGAGCGAATTTATTCACTTTATTGATGCCATGTAATCTACGATTAAATGGACATCTTTCTGAAATAGTTAAGCCAAAGAAGTAAAAAAGACCTCAATTTCAAAAATTGGAAATTAATTGCTAATTACAAAAAATGAGTGAAGGGAAGGAAATAATTAGAAATGTAATACACCAAAAAATAGCTTTAGTAGATGAAAAATCAAAAAAAATTTTCCTTTGCTGACACGTGTACAAACATGCCATTGAAATAGGATATGCTCTTACAGGATTGCTCAGCACTAAGAAAATAAACTCAGGGTGGGCAAACCGAACCTTCAAGCAAAATTACCCCTTTTCAGTATTTCCACTGAAAAAAATTTAATCCCCCTCACCCTGAATTTTGAAAAATAATTTTTTTACATTTCTAATAAAAAAATAACAATTGCCCCTTCCCCTTTAACTTTCATGAATTGGTACGCTTATCTTGATAGAGAATGGATTCTAACAAATGAAACTTCGTTAGTCAAGTTTTTACCTCAAGAAAATTAATGCGTATCTTATTGATTAAAAATTAAAATGTGAACTAGGCTTTGCATTAATGTCAGTTATATATGAAAAGAATATCTCGATTTCTTTTATGCTAAATGATGTGACTAAATAATCTTTTAAGTTATTCCAAGCTTAGCCAAAACAAAATTGTTCGAGGTTAGAAACGAGAAAAATAAGATTATTTACAAAATTTCTCGCTTTGCATCAAATATTAATTGCCTTCGCACTGATCTTAAATTTTGTTTTGAAATTGAAATAAAGATTCATACCCAAGGGAGGATGATAAATTATGCTTTGATTGAAAAATGGAAGAGAAGCAGGAATAAGATTGGACCCTGAGGAGCAGTCCAATAACTAACGCTAAAGCTTCTCGTTCTTTTGATTAAATTCTTGATGAGATAACCTAAACACTGACTTGTTTTATCGACATTAGCAAATGCTGCCTAGGCGTGATTCTAAAAAGGGGATTGAGCAACGAACAAAATTTTACTTTACTGAAAACAAAATACATTAAAATGTTTTCTTTTTTGTCACTTTAGTAAATCCGAAATTATGAAGACTTTCAAGAATGAATATCACTATTTACTAGACTGGCAATCCTCATTCATTTTTTTTTTCGGTAATCTTGTTTATAATGGTGTTTTTTTTCTATTTTTTATGTTTTAAGAAATAACAAGACATAACTCCAAATAGCGACTGTTTTCAGTCCAATTCCAAACTATGTTTTAATTTTTAGAAGGCACAGGGCTCGTTAGCCTTACTCCTCATTACGGCAGTTTTGAGTTTGACCTGGTTACTTATCGTAATTAAATTAAAAAAAAAACTTTTTTCGGCTGAAAGTAACGAGCAATTATTAAAACTTAAAAGGAAGAGTAATTATTACATATATGAGAGGGTTTGTCCCCCTAGTCAATTCTTCATTCTTTACGCTAAACCTTGTATTTTGTTCCAATTCGTTATGAATTATTCCTGAATCGCAAAAGCCGTTTATTTAGAATAGATGTCTGTTTTGAAAGTAGCAAAAAAAAAATTCAGCGTAAAGAGAGAGATATTGACTAGGGGTGAACCCCCTCATATGCGCAATAATTTCTTTCCGTCTCAAGTTTTAATGTTGCTCTTTACTTTTAATTGAAAAAACTTGTTTTTCTAACATTTAATTTCTGATAGACTTTTAAATAATACTGGGAAATACGGCACCCCCTTCATAGAAATACCTCTTCCCCATGAAAACCTCCTCCATGAAAAGATCCTCCAACTTCATGAATCTCCTGAATATGATGGTATGATTTTCATGAAGATTCTATTACTTTTAGGGGGTTTCCTCCTTTTTTCGAAAATAATGCAAATTTTTCAGGCTCTTAACTTTTGATGGGTGAAACTTGATGAAACTTGTATATTTAAAACCAGCATTAAAAATTCCGATTCTTTTGATGCATCTATTGATAGCAAAATTGTGATTTTTTTTTAGTTCAGTTGTTAATGAGCCGGGTCGCTCCTTACTTACAGTTCGTTACGACGAACTGTTTGATTTCTGTTCTTTTTTAGTGTCATTCATTCATTGATAATGATTTATGGTAGTTTTACGTTTGAAAAATTATTTGAATTTATTTTTGCTGATGTTTAGTTTAATGAAGCATATTACTTTTCATTGAATAACTCCTTTTGTGGGAAAATTATTTTAAAATTAATAACAATATAGGCCCTTGCCTTTGACCTGTCGTCCTCAAAAAATTGGGATTGAATCCCAAAGCTTTAAGAGCGTAAGCCTAAACACAAGGGTCGGTATATGGAGATAAAATCTTTTTTTCGGGGGGGGGACTAAGTAAATGTGTTTGTAATTTTATGCCTTGGGGTAGATATTCAACTGTTTTTTTTTACTAGTCCTCACAAAAAAATTTATTGTGTATTTTTTTTCTTCCGTCTGTCCTCAGACGGACTCATTTCCTAGAACGCATTTAATTTAATAGGCTTTCTTTTATGAGGCTTCAGATTTTGATAAACCTTTTTTTTAGGCTTTTATGATGTTTGAAGGAGTCAAATATTTCGGTTGCCATTTTCTAACTAAATCAAACGGTATGGTATCAAGACTTATTTCCTCCAACATGAAAGGCTGAAGGTGTGACAACTGGGATGTAGCTTATTTTTTTCATTATTTACAGTTTTGACTCAACAACAAAAAGTATTTTATGAATGGAACTCCAGTACCATGAATGGAGAGTGGCGTTTCTCCTGGGGTAGCCCTGTGACTTACCGTCCAAAAAGGCCAACTTGGTGGCCCTTAGCAACCAAGATTATAAATGAAACTAGAATGGCCACCGAAGAAGCTGCAATGCTGAACGCTGAAATGCCTAGTAGAGACATATCCAGCTATTATGAAGACATTGATGATACACTTATTCATGATCCTGATGATAGCTCTAATTTAAAACCCTCACTATATATTATAAATCAAGTAGGACAAGGTTTTGCTTTGATATTTATAATGACAACAGCAATAACTTTGAATATATGCGTTGTAGCTAATATACGAAAGTGTTCATTAAAGCTTCGAACAGTACATTTTCTTCTTGTTCAGCATTTATGTATTGCTGATCTTTTTGGTGCATTGTTTATCCTCCCTGTGCCTTTATTGACTACGCTGAGGGAGACATGGGATGCCCCAAGTGAGCTCTGTCGTTTTTCAAGTGCTGTAAATGTGGCCCTCTGGCTTCAACACATCTTAATGTTTGTCATGCTCAAAGTAAGTGTTTCCTTTACAATTTGATTTTTCGATGGTTTTGACATCTGCCCTATGGTAGAGAAGAAAAAAAATATCAAAAATTTGTTTGGAAAACTAATTTGTTGAACTTAAAAATGTCGAATGTTTAAAATGTTGAAAAACATATTTTGTTGAAAAAACTACCACACCAATTTATTCCCTACTATCAGTTATTGCTATGTTTTCTTCTTTTTTTCAAGCTGCCATGTTTTATAATTAACAAAAAATGAGTCTTAATCTTCGCTGTGATCAATTATAAAAATTTCGCTTGAAAGATGAACATAGCCTAATTTATCATTTACTATATTGTAGAGGTTTCTTTTTTACTGAAGGTTTTTAATTTTAGCAGCAGTATTTGGGCCATGGCAATTAAAAGTGGCAATGGTTTCCCAGAATGCTCAATGGTTCCCATCAGAATTAGAAATATTTAAATTGTTAAGCGTGTTATTAGTAATCCCTTTAACAACTTTGAGGATCTAGAGTTTATTTCTACCTGATATTACATATTTTCTAATACATGCTACATGTTCTATTATGCCACTGAACGAATCTGGTCACGTTTTAGAATAAATTTGTTTTATATATGCCTACCAAAATCTGGTTTGTCTTAACAGGAAATTCACGCTATTTTACAAAAACAATTTATGAAACAGTAAAGAGAATGAGGAACTGATAAACAAGCCATAAATTTGTGAAATTTAACCCATCAATACACAACCTTGATTAGTGAAATCTTTCAAAATTTTCACCCTGTTTTTAAGGAAACCCCTATTCTAGAGTTTTAACTGCGGAAGGTAGGAGAAAAACATCGGTGTCACTTTTAAAGTAACATCTGTTGTCTTCATCAAAAAATTATTTTGCTCCCCCTCCCCCCCCAAAAAAATTCTCGTCCTGAAGCAAGAATTTTTATTTAAGGACCAAATCTTTGTGAAAACTTTAAAATTGGCTATAGTTCAAAAGTGTTTCTAATTGAATTACAGATCAACGAGTTTTCACTATTGTAGGCAGCGCGGTAGCGATGCTTAAGAAAAGAGCGATAAGGCTTCCATAAATTTTTTGGTTTTTCCCGAGGCCATGTCGTATGAAAGTAATTTTACTAGAAACTTCAGAGGGGAATCTTTCCATTTGAAATTAAAATTTCTAGTGACCCTACAAAGAGTTAAAATTGATTGGAGGGCAACCCGGCCCCTCATGCAGCCCTTTTAACTATCCTCACCCCCACAGAAATCTGATCAAAACTATGAGATAGCCATTTTTGCTCAAATTAAACAAAAAGTCCAATAAATATACCTCCTGGGACGATGTGACCCCCAAGAGTCCCTGGGGCAAGGACTCTATGTTATGCAAGTTGCTATTCTTTACGTAATAAGTTTTGTCATTGAGAAAGCGGGGTACATTTGTATGGTTTTCTGTATACCGTAAAATCAAGTTTATTCACACTGCGTATTATCAATACATCTAAAAAAGGAATTTTTCCATCTGTTTCGGTCTCTAGAGTGAATTGCAGGTTTCTATCGTAAGTATTTAAATGTTCTGGAAAACCATTAACTTCACTTTCGCCATAATTTCAAACTGAAATTACGTCGTCCATGAAACGTCCCCAAAAATCATGATTAAGAAAATATGAATCCAGGGCACAATTTTCAAGATTCTCGACGAAAATTTTTGCGAGTAGGCCTGATAGAGGTGCTCTCCCTTAGGAAGGCCCCTAACTTGTTTGTAATATGAATCTCGAAACTGGTAGTGCATGGAATATTTGTTACATAATTCAACCAAATGCATGAGAACATCAATGCCTAGACCTATCGCTGACTCTTCGATTAGATGATAATTATTTTCCAGTTTATTTTGTAATAATTGCTCAGATTTTGAGACATCAATAGAAACCATGTCAAAGCTGCTTAATATGGAATTTTCGGAAATGTCTATGTCTTTCAAGTTTTCGACAAGATCAACTGAATTTTTTATATAAGATTTTTGGGAGTGAAGCAATGGTTTAAATGCAGTACATTATGTATGTTGCCTGTGAAATATATGATTTTGCAACATGCCATAGCGAAAATTTTGGCCCCTGTTCTACGACTTTTTCTTCAATATAGCTAAGCTTTTTAGATGAAATATTATTCATCTAAGCTTTTTAGATGAAATATTATATTTAATACATATTTAAGTATTAAGGATGTATTATTATTTAAGTTTTTTTTATTTCGATTGCCTCGCGGACAGTTTGTTTGATTCCTAGGTCATTGCTAATTAGAAATGTTTCGTCAAATAGAACATAATGGTTTGGATTTTCAAAAATATGATTGGTTAAAGCTGAATCGAAAGATATGGAGTTATTTCTAGATTTTCATGCTTTTTCAATACTTTCTTTGTGTTGCTGTAATCTTGTTCCTATATTTTGGTGTTCTATTTGACGATACAATTCTAATTAGGAATGACCCAAGAATCAAACAAACTGTCCGCGAGGCAATCGAAATCAAACAAAACTTAAATAATAATACATCCTTAATACTTAAATATGTATTAAATAACAATACAATACATGTACACAAAATTAATTATAGAAAATAATATAATTCAAAATAAAACAAAAATAGGAACGAATAAAAACAAGCCCAAGCCCAAAAGAACAACAAGATTAGCTGCAGAGAAGGCAAATATCGCAATAAGAAATTATTCCAATTTTTAATAAATACAGTTAGTGAAATGAATGAGCCTTTTTAGCTTGTAAAATGTTAGCTATTATCACACAGTCTTGGCTGAACTTTTCGTTAAAAAGTAATGATGCCAAGGTTATTTTAAAAAAAATGGATTTTTAGCCGAGAGCTTTTATTGTAAGTGTTTCATTGTTTATTATTTTATTTGCTGAAGACGGCCCTTAGGTATAGGGCCGAAATATTCAAATAGGTTTTCTTGGGAAAGAAATCCTCATTATTCTCTCTTCTGTGGTTGTATTATGGAAAGGCAGTGTGGTCTTCGTCATTAATTAAAACATACAATTACAGAATTTCGTTACGTAAGCTAATTCGTAAGTTACGCATATCTTTTACTCCCTTTTTCATGGGAGAGAGGAATTTTTCATGGGGAAAGAAAATTTCCATGAAGGGAGCGCAGGATATTCTAGCATTATTTAAAAAAAAACAATGAAAAAATAAATATGAAAAAGTTTTTTCAACTGAAATTAAGGAGCAGCATTAAAACTTAAAACGAACAGAAATTATTACGCACATGAGGGGTTCACCTCCTTCTAATACCTCGCTCTTTACGCTAAAGTATTTTTAGTAATTTCAACTATTTATTCTACGGCCTTTGTGATTCAGGGATCATTCTTAAGGAATTGGGACAAAATTTTAGCTTTAGCGTAAAGAGTGAGGTACTGGCGAGGGGTGAACCCACTCATATTCGTAATTAAAAAGGGTGAATATAGAAGTTCGTTACGTAAGCTAATTCGTAAGTTACGTAAATCTTTTACTAATAAGAACTTTCGTAAAAAATTAAAGTTCTAGTTGCCTTTTTTAGTAACCAAAAAATTACAGGGCATATAGGCCTCCTCCCCCGCTGCTTTTTTCTCAAAATCATTCAATCAAAACTATGAGAAAGCCATTAAGCAAAAAAAAATAATATGCAAATTTCGTTTTAATTATTCATCCGCGGAGAGCCAAAATCAAAATATGCATTAATTCAAAAACGTTCAGAAATTAAATTAAAAAAGGAGCGACATTAAAACTTAAAACGAACAGAAATTACTTCGTATATAAAAGGGGCAGCTCCCTCTTCAACATCCCACCCTTTACGCTAAAGTTTTTACTGTTTGAAAACGTTGAGTTGAGAGAAAGGGTCAAATATTTCTTAATATTTAGGGGAGTGAGGGCTCTCCTGGTAAGTGATTACTGCAGCTTATCTCTAGGTTTCTCTGTTCTAAGTAGCCTTTTCACCCAAATCTTACTATGCCTACAACGCTTTATGATTTTCTCAGAAGTTTTCTGCTGTTTAAATATTTGTGTTTTGTGTTTCTTCAGCTGGAATGAGAAAGGGGCAGACATATCAAAAGGATCTTTGGGGGGATCCCTTCCCCCAAAATCGAATTGTTTTCACATTACTTATGATTTTCATAGCAGTTGTCTGTTTTTGTTATTTTAAATTTTACTCACCTCCTCCTTTGTTTCTAACAATAAGGTCAGTGGATATGTTTGTTCGGAGTATGAGGGACGTGACTAGCAAATTTAAGCTGAGGCAAAAAATAAGGGAGGCTGGCTTTGAGGAAGAAAACTTTTTACACCTATGATAGTGACAACAGAACTTCTACATTTTATTTCACCTAAAATGGCAAATTAGAGTTAGACAAAGTTGAAATTTGTTTTTGATTAGTGGTTTTAAGTGTGAATCGTAAATTCCAAATTTACACTCCAGAGAAAAAAAAGGTGCAAGGAGTCAAAATAGAAACTTTTATAAACAACTTCTTTACGAAGATGATTCTACTATTAATTAAATAAAAAAAAATAAGTTGTTTTAACTGAAAGTAAGGAGCGACATTAAAACTTAAAACGAACAGAAATTACTCCGCATATGAAAGGGGGTTTTCCTCCTCAACGCCCCGCTCTTTACGCTAAAGTTTGACTCTTTCTCTTAACTCTACTTCATAAAACAGCAAAAAATTAAGCGTAAAGAGCGGGGCGTTGAGGAGGGAGCAGCCCCTTTTATATACGAAGTAATTTCTGTTTATTTTAAGTTTTAATGTCGCTCCTTACTTTCAGTTTAAAAAAAAACTTGTTTTTTTAATTTATTCAGTATTAAAAAAAGAGGTCAAATCCGCAGCCGATATGTACGCAGGTGTCTTTAGGAGAAGACTTCCCACCCAAGTTCGGATATTTCCCCGAAGTTCCCCATTTTATAGATAATTTGCCAAGTTTGAAGGTTTCAATTGACTCTCCTCACTTCAAATAAATGCTTGCTAAAGTGCATTGTTTTTTAGAGTCAACATAAGATTTTTTATTAAATAGTTTGTTTTGTCTATTTTCAGGTTGATCGAGTTCTCGCTAGTTTCTTGCCAATTGGAAGATACCCCATTGTCTCTGTTCCAGCATGTACAATGATCATTGGCGGATCCTGGCTCGTGAGCGCTTCCGTAGCTGCCTCAGTGTCAAGTGGTGTCGGCTCAAAATTTGAGCCAAGTGTTCTCCTTTGTGTACCTAGACTACCTCGTGAATTTGGCATTACAATATGTACTCTCTATTGTTCTGCATTCGCAACTATGGTAGTTGGATATGTTATTGTGATATTGATGCTTAAAAGACAAGAAAGCCAAAGAGAGCAGAATCTTGAATTAAGCAACCAAGAAGGAGGTGTGATAGTTGTGAATAACTCTAGCGCTGGCTCCTCTGGGCGGGGCTTAATCCGCTCTACTTTGGCATCCATGTTTGTAACGGCGGCTCATTTGTTACTGTATGTTCCGACGTTACTTGTCCTTGGTCTGCCCGGAGCTATTGAGCACCCTGTGCCGGTATTTTTATGTGCATTAGTAGTTTATTCAGAATTTTTAGTGCATCCACTTGTTTTGCTGTGTTCCTCAACAAAGCTAAGAAATGAGGTTAGAAAATCTCTACTTGGGGGTATTAAAAAGAAACTGTTAAGTTTTTGAAATTTCCTTGTTGTTGCGACGGTACATATCAATGCTTATTTAATTAAATTACCTATTTGTTGATAATAAAACATGTTTTCACGCAGACAACTATATACTCGTCTAGGTTCTTTAAAAGTCGTTATTTGTATGTGTCATTTCCAAACTATTTCCACGGGGGATCTGTAAGAATCTTTGCAATGATCTGCAAAATCGACTTTTAAATCTCACTTGCGAAATCTGAATTCGATCTACAGATTAATTAAAAAAACATTCAGAAATTAAATACAAAAAAACAAGATTTTTTAAATGAAAGTAAGTGGCGACATTAAAACTTAAAATGAACAGAAATTATTTTGTACATGAAAGCGGCTGTCCCCTCTTCAACGCCCTGTTCTTTGCGCTAAAGTTTGACTTTTTCTCACAAATCTACTTTTTAAAAGAATAAAAAACTTTAGCGTAGAGAACGGGGCGTTGAGAGGGGACAGCCCATTTCATATACGGAATAATTTCTGTTCGTTTTATGTTTAGATGTTGCTCCTTACTTACAGTTAAAGAAACTGTTTTTTATTTAATCAAAGAATAGTATCCATTCAAGTTAACGTAATTAAAGTTAAAGTAATAAATCGATTACAATCTCTACTCGTTTGTCAAAATTCAAATTTTAGTAGGTTTATTTAAAGCGCACAATATCGCAAGAACTTATCTTTCACTTGCCGAATTTGAATTAATACTAAATAAAATAAAAATGTAAAAGAAAACAAATTTACGACGCATAACTATGACCTGACTTTGACTTAATCTAACAGTTGGTGGAAACAAACTGTAAGTAAGAAGCGACCTGGCTCAAAAGTAACCGAAACTCTAAAAGCTGAATTTTGATACAAATAAATATATCAAAAGAATTGGATTATTGTGCTGATTTCAAATATATAAGTTTCATTAAGTTTAGCCTTACTCATCAAAGGTTACGAGCCTGATGAAATGTGTCTTATTTTGGATAAAAGGGGGAAATACCCCTTAAAAATCACAGACTATTAATGAAAATCAGATTCAGCGTATCAGAGAACCTTACTATGGAGGTTTTAAGCTCCCGTCTGCTAAAATTTGGAATTTTGTATTTTTGCCAGAAGAGAGATCAAGGATGTGTGTTTATTTATTTTGTTGTTTTTTTCCCAGGGGTGATCGTATGAGGCCAGTGTTCCTGAAATATTGGAGAGGACTAATTTGAACGGAAATTAAAAACCCCAGTGCCCATTTTAAGTTACCAAAAGGATTGGAAGACAACTGGGCTCCGTCCCGCACCCATTTTGACCCAAAATGATCTGGCCAGACTTTAAGATAGCGATTTTGTTCAGTATAGTTGAAAGTTCAAATAATTACGTCTTTAGGTTGAGAATACCCCCCACTCCCCACCCCCAAAGAGTCCGTGGGGAGAGGCCTGTAAGTTATACAATTTACCCATTGTTTTCGTATAGTATTCGTTATTGGGAAGTTTACAGGCGGTTTTCTTTTGGGGGGGGATTAAAGTTTTGATCAAATAAAAGAATGCTGAGGAGGGTTTTTCAGGGTGAATCGTCCACAAGCAATTTTACAGGGAGGAGGATTCTCAGCAAGGATAGAACTGTGCGTGGCGGGAATTTGATGGGGGAGGTCCACTTTAAGTTGGACGAAATTTCCACGGATTAGTTTTTCTGCGAGGTGGAGGGGTATATTTCATAGAGGCTGGGCCAGATTTACCGGTATTGTTTGAAAAAGGAGCAGAAATTATTTAAAAATAAAGGGTTGCCAACTCCTCAATGCCTTACTCTTTGTGTTTCAGTTTGTCTTTATACTAAAATTCAAACATTTGAATTGTAATCATTTGATTACAATAGTAAGCTTTTTTAAAAGTGCTAAAAGATTTAGCGCAAAGAGTAAGGTATTAAGGAGGTGGCAAGCCTTCATATCCGAAATAAATCTGCCAAATTTAATGTACAAATTGTATTTATTTGTCATGTACGAGTCATATCCGGAACAAATATGCCAAAATTAATGCCCAAGTCTTACGTACGGTGAGCCAAATTCGAACCAGCATTAGGTGATAGCAGTTCAACAACTAAATAAATAAGAAAATTAACTGAAAGTAAGGAGCTACATTGAAACTTAAAACGAAAAGATATTATTTTGTATATGAACGGGACTGTGTCCACCTCAAAGCCTCGTTCTTAACGCTAAAATTTTATTATTTAAAAATTAGATTTGTGACAAAGAGTAATACTTTAGCAGGTAGAGTCAAAAGAGCAAATTGTTGAAAAGGGGACAGGCTATTTCATATAAGGGATAATTTCTTTTGGTTTTAAGTTTAAATGTTGTTCCTTACTTTCGGCTAAAAAACTTGTTTTTCTGTTTAATTGCTTCTATAAGAAACTCAAATGTAGTTACCTCTCTCGGCTATTCTGTCAATCAAGCTGCTTGACAGCAAAGAAATTCCCAAAGCGGCAAGATCAGTCAAATGATAATTCCTTTGAACTGATTTTCATTATTTTTCTAGCATGTAGGCTAAGATATTTTTGGATGCCGACCTTTAGACAATTCTGATTCAATTAATAGAAAATACAGAATTCATACTTCCTGATGATCTCATCAAAACTGAAAATCTCTATATCACGCCCAAATTGAAAGGTTTTGATCGAATTAAATGATTTTGATACAGAAAGCGATACTTTCGTCAACATATGAACAACCATCTATGCTTAAATAACCATCTATTTTTTTTTATAATCCGAATTTCCTTTGCTATTTTGTCAAATTTTCTACCAAAAACGTAGCTAACCCATTCCCACGTTGATTCTTTCGATTGTGAATGATGACGTGTGAAATATTTTTTCTGGAGATCCGTCATTTTCACGAGCCAAATTTCACGGGTTGCGTCATTTCACGAGCCGTCATTTCACCAAGTCATTTCGCCAAGCCAAATTGTTCTGCAGAACGTATGAAGAACATGGCATGTTCTGCAGAAGATGTCAACATATGAAGAACCATCTATGTTTAAATTGTATTGGTCTGGTTTTTAGGTAAAGTAACACAGGAGACAAAAATCAACAATTAAGAGAGTTGTGAAAAATTACGTCACGTAAAGTCATATTTGCTAAGGATAGTCGCTAGGGGTGACATCGTGATTTGGTGATTTTTGGGGAACAAATTTTTTTTCAGGGAGACATATATTTCCAAGGAAATCCCGAAAATTCAGGGATAGAGGAAGCCTTGAGTAAACTGGCGATAATACTTCACTAGCTCTAGGGTTGCCGCCTGGTGAAAATTCCCTAGATTCTTGACAAAAATCACCAAATTAAAACGAAAATCCCTAGATTATTGAATAGAAATCACTAGAATCATAGTACTCTTTATCATTGTAATCAGTAATTGTTTTGTTTCTTTACTAAACTCTATACAGGCGCAGCTACAGGTAGGGGGGAAATTACTCCCTAGATGTGGAAAAATACCATTCGATTGAAGTTTTTTTTTTTCAAGCGAAAATTACCCTTGAAATTTAGAAAAATGTCTTTTTGAATCTTAAGGCAGAGAATAGTCAAAATCAGTGCTTCCTCCCTGTGTTTTCCAGAATTGCTAACATAGTCTTATACCCCGTCCCTGAAAATTGGCTATTGGGAATTTAATCGAAATATTTGCTTCTCTGTTTGTTTTTTATCCTTGTCTATTCAAAAACTTAGTTTTTTCCCCCAGAAAAAAATATAAAAACTATTTCCTTTTTAATCTAGTTGAGCTGGTATGAATACTTGGACACCAGCGACAATTTGAAAATGGCCTTTCTATATTTTCCTTGATGAAATTTGTCTTACCACAAATCACTATCAATAAATAAATGAAACTCAAAACGAACAGAAATTACAATAAATAGCCGAGTAAAACACAAAACGAGCAAAAATTAACATAAGTAGGGCTGATAACCCCGATGCTTTCTCAAGACCAGAAAACAATTTGCACTTTACTGAAAAAAAAACCACATGACCGTGGATTGTCAGTTAAATTGACATATACTGACATTTCTTTGTTGAAGTTTTGATAGTTTTTCATCTATGAAAGTAAGAACGATGAAGAAATTTCAATCGTATTTTGTTTTCAGTGACTTGTGGTAGTTTTTACGCTTGGAAGATTGTTTTTCTTTATTTTCGCTCATTTTCGGCTTAATGGAGCTCTTTGCTTTTCTTTAATTGTGAAAAAGTTTTTTCAATTAATTTCCTTTTTTTATATTGACAGAGTCTTTCTCATGGAAAAAAATATTGTATTCTTTTCAGTTTTCTTCTATAACGATCCACAGTATGGGTTGCTATTTGTATGTTCCAGAACCTTTTTCAACAATTTTTAATCCTGACACAAACAGTATTTTTTAATTTAGTTTTTTTAGCTTCTGAAGTTGATCTGAAAAATAAAACTTAATATCATTCCCAAGAGATTCTATCTATGATTTTTTAACACCTGGATATACTTGCACTCTTTTTATTTATTTAAATTGTAATAACAGAAGTGGTAATAGTAATATCCCCAAGAGTTTTAACTTAATACCCCCAGTCGTTATAGATCTATTGCTGGGGTTTCTTATTGGTAACCATTTAACACAATGCCTTTTGACTTTCTTTTAGAGCAACATTTAGTTTTAAGGGATAATGGGCCAATTGCATAATGGTGGGGTTTGACATGCCTAATATCCTAAAGACATAGTTGCTGGACCGTTCCACTATTCTGAACAAAATGGCTGACTCAAAATTTTGAGTGAATGCGCCTGAAAAATGAATGGACTTGAGAGAAGGGCTGATTGCCTCCAATCGTTTATTACTCTTAAAAAGAGCCCCAGACACTCGCGCTGTGCGAGTTAGTGCAAGGGGGAGGACTTCCCCCTTGATATATCTAGAAACATTTTAAACAAGTAAAACCAAAGTGAACAAATTTAAATGTATTTTTTTCTTAGTAGAGTGCAAATCGTGTTATGGTCTTGAAAAGGCATGGGGGTTGTCAGCCCTTATCTTGCTAACTTTTGCCCATCTTGAGTTTGGATCGGTTTTTTATTTTTATTTAAGTAAAAAAGATACAACTAAAATGTTTCAACTTTTTCAACTTTAATAAATTAAAAATTATTAAAACTTTAAGGAATACATATTAGTATATGTATACTAAATTGACGATCCGCAGCCATTTTTTCAGTAAAGTGTAAATAAGGGTCTGGTCTTTAGAAAGTATGGGGGATGTCAAAGACATAATTTCCAGACCTTTCAACTACACTGATCAGAATGGCTATCTCGAAATTTTGATTAGATGTGTTTTGGGAATTGATGGGAAGAGGGGGGGGGGCTTGCTGTACTTAAATAACTTTTGACTAATAAAAAGAGCGCTAGTCGTTTCAGTTTCCAATTGAATAAACCTTTTTCGAAGCTTCTACGAGAGCAAATGGCCATCTTAAAATTTCTATCAGACGCAATATGGGAAAATATGAGGTTTGTAGGGGAGTATCCACCCTCCGATCGCTCTGAACCCTTAAAAAGGCCCTATAACTTCTGATTACCAGTCCAAAGAGCCCCCTCCGAAGTTTATAAAATCACCCTTTCTGTGTATACCTTATATACCCCCAGGGCATAACTTACCTTGTCCTGAGGGCTGGTGGGGGGGTGCCATCTTCAAAGACTTAATCTCCCGTCCTTTCAATCACGTTGAACAAAATGGGTATCTCAAAATTTTGATTGGATGCATTTGGGAAAATGGTGGTCGAGGGAGGGGGTTTAGTTGCCCTCCAATTGAATGAGCTGTTTCTGAAGCTTCTACGAAATTTGGTAATGCATTCGGAGATGCATATCGGTAAAATATGAGTTGTGGGGGGTATCCACCCTCTGATCGCTCTGAAACTTAAAAAGGTCACTAGAACTTATGATTGCGAATCCAATGAGGCCCTCCGAGGTTTCTACGATCACACTTTGTATATTCCCTTATATGCCCCAAGGGAATAACGTACTAATCTCGCCCTTAGGTGTGTGGGGGGTTGTCATCCTCAATGAACAAAATGGCTGTCTCAAAATTTTTATTGGATATGTTTGGGGAAATGGCGGGCTTGAGAAGGGGGTTAGCTGCCCTTCAATCACTTTCGACTATTAAAAGGGCACTGTTCCTTTCAATTTCCAATCGAATGAGCTGTTTTCGAAGTTTTTATGATGGCAAATGGCCATCTCAAACTTAAAATCAGAAGCATTTTGGGAAAATACTAGGTGCGGGGGAGGAGAGGATATCCACCATCTGATCACTCTGAATCTTAAAAAGAACACTACAACATCTGATTACCAATCCAATGTGACCCCTCCAAAGGTTATACGATCATACTTGAAATATATACCTTATAAGCTCCAGGGCCTAACTTACAACCCTTGCCTTGAGGGTTCTAGGGGGGTTGTCACCCTCAAATACATAATTTCAGGACCTTTGGCAAAATGGCTATCTTAAAACATGGATTGGATGGGTTTGGGGAAATGATGGGGTTGAGAAGGGGGTTAGTTGCCCTACGATCATTTTTGACTATTAAAGAGAGCATTAGCCCTTTGAATTTTCAATCAACTGAGCTCTTTTTTGAAGTGTCTACGACAACAAATGACCATTTCAGAATTTCTATCAGATACATTTTTGTGTTACATGTGTGTGTATAGGAGGAGTATCCACCCTCTGCACACTCTGAATCTTAAAAAGGGCATTAGAACATCTGATTTCCGTTCTAATGTGCCCATTCCAAAGTATCTACGGCCACCCTTTCTATATGTACCTTATATACCCCCAGGGCAAAACTTACAACCCTTGCCCTGAGGGCTGTGGGGGTTGTTATCCTCACAAATATAATTTCTGGACCTTTTAACTACGCTGAACAAAGTGAATATTACAAAATTTTGATTGGATGTGTCTGGGGAAATGGTGGGTGGTTGAGGAGGGTTAGTTTCCCTCTAATCACTTTCGATTATTAAAGGGGGCTCAAGTCACTTCAATATCCAATCCGTTAAGCCCTTTTAAAAGATTATACGAAAAAAAACGGTCTTCTCAAAATTTATATTAGATGTATTTCGGGAAAATACGATGTGTGTGAGGGGGGGGGTATCCACCCTCAGATCACCCAGAATCTTAACAATTACACTGTATATTTTGATTACCGATCAAATGAGCCCCCTCCAAAGTATATACGATCACTCTCACTATACAAACCTTAAATTCCCCCTAGGCATAACTTACAACCCTTGCCCTGAGGTCTGTGGCGGTGGACTGTCATCCTCAAAGACATAATTACCGGATTTTTCAACTACGTTGAACAAAATAACTACCTAAAAATTTCTATTAGACGTGTTTGGGAAATTGGTGGACGTGGGAGGGGGTTTAGTTGCCCTCCAATCACATTTGACTATTAAAAAGGGCACTATCTCTTTCAATTTCCAATCGAATGAGCCCGTTTTGAAGTTACTACAACTCCTTCGATATGAAGTGCCCATGTGTAAAAAAAAAAATACATTGTGCCAACATCGCTCTTTGGAAAACAGAGGTACTTATTAATTATATGGAACACACCCATGAAGTGAAGTTATGTTAATCCTAGTGAAATATCCCAAAATATAATGAAAATAAAATACTTTCATTGTATATTTTAAATATAATGAATTAAAATACTTTCATTTCATGAATATGATAATATAATTTGGGTTATATTTTTTGCACATTATGGGGTGTTGTGGGGGAAAAGTAACATAAATTAACCTAACCTTACCCCCTCTCCCCAAAGTGCAAGTATATAGCCCAAGTTATACAAGTTCAATGTATTATGTCACCTCCTATTTGTTCTTGTGGCTATGAAACGGATTTTCATTGATGATACATTATCCTTTTTATCCTTAGCAAATAATCCTTAGCATACTTTCATTACCAGACCTATCCTCAGAGCCTGCGTGGGTCATATTAAATCTAGAGGTATAGCTTTGGAACCTTTCAACCATGCTAAACAAGGGTCCTATCTCAAGTTTTTGATCGAAAAATCTCTGGAGAAAAAGTGAGGCGTTCATAGCCACAACAACAAATAGGAGGTGACATAATACATTGAACTTGTATAACTTGGGCTATATATTTGCACTTTGGGGGAAGGGGGTAAGGATAGGTCGATATGCCATTGAGGATTACTTTTCTCCCCAAAGTTCCCGGAGGAAGGACAGCAAGCTAAGAACTTTGCCGATTGTTTACATGTAGTATTGGTTATTGTTAACTACACCTATATTTTTTTATGGGGGGACAGGATTTTTGTGGCAGGGGTTGCATGACGTGGTTTTTTCTTGGGATAAGGGACTTTTCCATGATGGGGGAGCTGGATTTCTCGGCAAGACGAAATAATATTATAAATTATTATGAAAATATGCTAAAGCTCTAAAAGACATTTGTGTGGTCTGTTTTATGAAACTCTACCGAAGCTCTGATTATTTAATACAATACTGATGTTCTGATTATTGCCATTTCCAAGTAAACTTTGGCTAATGAAATCCAGAAAACACAAATTCTACTATAGAGTAACACCAATTTCTTGGGTTTATCTTTTGAACAAAAAAACATTATTGATTCTATTGTGGTGAATTTTGGGTTTAAAAAGTTTGTAGCTTTGTAATGTTTTGCACCTATATTTTGTTTTTTTTTTTTTTTTATTATTCTAGGCAGTAAAAGGAAATTTACCTTTGGAAAATATTTCCCATTAAAAATCTCCCCCTCCCACCAACAGAAGGACACTTTTCAGCTCCAACCCAGTAAAAACTTCCCCTGGACGATTGCCTTTAACATCTCCACATCTAAAACTGAGTCGGTAAGATAAACCAAAATAGTTTGGTAGAGGATTTCTAGCAAATTTCCCACAGTGTAAAATTACCCCTGGAAAGTTCAGACCCTAGAAACATCCTACCCTAAGGAAAATTCTCCCTGTGGAAAATTCCCATAGCTGGAAATTCACTCCCCCTCCCAAAAAGTATCCGTGTGCTTTCCAATAACAAATGCTACACGGAAACAATGGACAAATTTAATGACTTATATCTATATGCCCGTTCACCGAAAATTATATCAAAACATTTGTGTCTAAAACTTATTGTAAAAAAAAACTATTGCTGCTCGAAAAATTTGAATATTCGAATTTTGTCCAAAATTTCAGTTACAATTTAACATCTTAATTTTTAAGTATAAAAGTGAAATCCACTTTAAGAGTACTCCTAATATTAACTAATACTACAGGTATGTTGTACGAAATCAAGTTATAATTAATTAAACAACGCTTAAAAAACGCTATGATCGCGTAAGGGGAATTATGAAATTAATGGATGGCTTTACCCCCCCCCCCATTGAAAATAGCCCACGGTGTTTAACTCCTAGAAAATACACCCCATGGAAAACACACACACACACACACACACATACACACACACCCGAAACATACCCCCTCCCTGTGTAAAATAAGGCTTTTTAAATTTTCAAATTTTATTTGAGTTTTTTTTTTATTTCTCGTAGTGGGAAGGAATTTTGGCACTTGTGTATTATATGCTACTCACTTAAGTATACGGTGTGTAAAACTCGAGAACAAACCAGTTTCTTCGTTAGTTTCTTTCAGCTTAGTGTGAAACAAGGTAAAGACAAGCGACAAAATAGATAGGAATTATATAATTTGGGCTATATATTTGTACATGAGGGGAGGAGGTAATGTAGTCGAGTTTTACATGGCGTTAACTTGAGAGAGTGGCATATAATACCTAAGAGCCAAAATTCCTTCCCCCTACGGAAAAAAACTCAAATAATATTCTCAAAATTTGGGAAGCTTTATTTTTCACGGGGGAGGAGGGGAGTATTTTCTGGAGGGGTTGGGGTAAATGCTGGGAGGTATTTTCCACGGGGGGTTATTTTTCGGGACATTTTTTATAGTTTTATTTTCTTATGTAATATTCTCCTTTAAAGTGTAAAAGGCTGGCTAATTGTCCCTGTGCACGCCGATCACCTTCGCCAATCATCCATCATCTTTGTATAATTTCGATGAGGGACGGCTGACTTATTAATTCCCTTGCGTAATCGTTTCACCATCATTTGAGCGTAGAAGATGCCAAATAGGAAGATTAAATGTAATTGTGAAGATGTCGCAATGTGTTAAAAACATGGTCAAAAGATGTCACATAGTGTCTTTTGAGTGCAAACCATTGGCCATAATTGCTTAAATAATAAAAAAAGTCTATTTACCATTTCTTTACCTAGGGTTAAAAAAAAATACTAATTTTTGCCAAAAATGGTGTCCACTAAAACATGTATGCATGTATATTTATTTAACCAGTGCACCCTCCGCGTAACAACTATTCCTTAGCTCAATAAAGCATTAACAAAACATAGATCAAGAATTAAAGTATCTGGTTACTGGTTACTATTAACTCCTTTTTTGGAAAATATTTTTTTCAATTAATCTCTCCTCTTTAAGACATGGCTTTATTTTTGGTCAATTGAAGAAACATTTGTAAAGTTTTACAGTTTTTCAGCCGTAGGTGTTTTAAACATAATTTTTAAAATAACAGTTTAACCATATGTCTTTTGGTAGATTATCATTAAATATAATGTATGGTAAGTCTAAACTTAAGAAACTTATATATTGAAAATCAGCATTAAAATTCACTTCCTTTAATGTAACTATTGTTATAAAAATTAGAGTTTCGGTTACTACTGAGCCGGGTCGCTCCTTGCTACAGTTCGTTACCACGAACTGATTGAAATGTGGATTTTTGGTCAATTGAAGGAATATTTGTAAAGTTTTACAGTTTTTCAGCCGTAGGTGTGGGCAATTTTTTAAAATAACTGTTTAGCCATATGACTTTTAGTAGATTATGATTAAATATAATATATTATATCTTTAATTTAAATTCTATCCCAACCGCTTGTTGTGTTATTTTTTTTCAGTAGTTAGTTCTTAGGACGGAAATTCAGGAGCATTTACAATTGCAATTCAGTCTAGTAAATCCTAATTGCTGCAACTGGGGCTTGCATTATTTTAATACCGAAAAAATATTAACGAATATTGCCGAATAAAGGTAAAAAAATTACCAAATAAAGGTAAATAAAATAATGGGAATCTTTATGGCTTTTATTTGAGCAGAGCTAACCCAAAGCATGTTTTAAGAATATGTCGCATTTGACCATACCTTTCTATTGAGTCTAAATAGCCTTAAATATGTGATTGAAACCCTAATTTTAGTATATTAAATTTAATTTGTTAGTGTTGCTTAAAAATTAAATAATATTTTAAAGTAAAAGCGATTATTTCATGAAAAATTCCACCCAGTTTATGTTTTATGTCGAAAGTAAACAATAGTATAATAATAAAATTAGATTCACATATGTACCCGATCATTACATTAATTGAAAAAAAAACGTAAGTAATAAATGAATGTATGTCGATGAAACCAGTTAAAAAGGTTAAAACCTAAAAAGATACAGTCAAAACACTAAAATATACATCTAATAAATGCGTGTTTTAGCTGCTAGTTTTGAAATGTATCGAATTCTATTTGACACTACTGCTTGAAAACTTCCAGCGGCAAATTTCAGAATTGTCAGCAAGGCCTTGCAATCCATAACCTTCCATCCTATGGGACAAAAAAAAATAAACACAGTCAAACAGTAGCAAATAAAGTGATCCCACAAAATGGTAATTTCAGAATTGTTTGCTTTTAAGTGGTTTTCTTATTTGCTTTCAAAAGGTAGTCAAAAAGTAGTAAAATAAAGTGACTTTACAAAATGGTTATTTCAGAATTGTTTCCTTTTAAATGGTTTTCTTATTTTCTTTCAAAAGGTAGTCAAAAAGTATTAAAATAAAGTGATCTCACAAAATGGTAATTTCAGAATTGTTTTCTTTTAAATGGTTTCCTTATTTGCTTTCAAAAGGTAGACAAAAAGTAGTAAAATAAAGTGATACCGCAAAATCGTAATTTCAGAATTGTTTTCTTTTAAATGGTTTTCTTATTTGCTTTCAAAAGGTAGACAAAAAGTAGCAAAATAAAGTGATCCCACAAAATAGTAATTTCAGAATTGTTTTCTTTTAAATGGTTGTCTTATTTGCTTTCAAAAAGTAGTCAAGAGTAGTAAAATAAAGTGATCTCACAAAATGGTAATTTCAGAATTGTTTTCTTTTAAATGGTTGTCTTATTTGCTTTCAAAAGGTATGTAGTGGAGCAATAAATCTTACCATGTAGTTATAAATTACAGAAGCCATTATTGGTACTTGTGTATTATTCAGAACACACTCAATCAGTGAAGTTAGGTTCTTTCATGAAACAAACTACGATGCAGGTACATTTTATGATAAAATCCGGTTTCATAGCCACAAAGACAAAACTCAATTCAGTTTGGTACGCATAGTGATAGAAGATAGTGTCTGAGCATGGATTTTGAAATGAAGATTTGGGATTTGCCAGAGACTGAAAAAGAGGCAATTATATTTTTCCAGGATAAGGGGTTGTTGCCCACAACAAAACAGTGCGTCAATGGACACAACATGACTTTATACTCTTACGAGAAGGGACATTTAGGTTAGGTTAGATTTACCTAATTAAAATGTACCTGCATCGTAGTTTCTTTCACGAAAGAACCTAAATTCAATTATTAAATGTGTTCTAAATAAGACACAAGTACCTTATTATTTTTCCGCGATACAAGCCACTAATGCAAAATTAACAAATATTAGACAAATTTAACAGCAAGAAAAATGTTATGAATTTAAAGTTGACATTCTCTTACATATTATGTTTTTATTCAACGAACTGAAAGAGCAAAATATTGATTTAGAAAGTTAAAAGAGATTATTAAAAATGTTAAAACAACGTGTTGTTTCTTCTACTTGGATTTACAAATTATTAGATAAAATCAGTTTAGATAAAAAATTGCCCAAATCACGGCTGTCACACGTAGTTTCTTGGCATAGGACGAATAGAAATTAATTAGCATAATGACGATTATCCTTAATCTTCTAGTCTAGTCGGCAGAGTATTTTAACAGAGACAGATATGCTTGCCTTATTCAATCAATGGACAGGATATTTCGAAATTGTTTTCTGCTGCAGAGGAAAAATGTAATCTTTACTGATATCAAATAAAAAAAAAACTAGTTTTTTTTACTGAAAGTAAGGAGCGACATTAAAACTTAAAACGAACAGAAATTACTCCGTATATGAAATGAGTTGTCCCCTCCACAATCCTTCGCTCTTTACGCTAAAGCTTTTAATTGTTTTAAAAAGTAGAATTGTGGCAAAAAGTCAAACTTTAGCGTAAAGAGCGAGGGATTGCGGAGGGGACAACCCATTTCATACACGGAGTAATTTCTGTTCGTTTTAAGTTTTAATGTCGCTCCTTACTTTCAGTTAAAAAAACTAGTTTTTTTATTTAATTTCTGAACGTTTTTGAATTAATGCATGTTTGATTTTGGCTCTCCGCACATAAATTATTGAAATGAAATTTGTATATTAATTTTTTTTGGCTAAATGGCTTTCTCTTATTTTGATCAGACGATTTTGAGAAATAAGGGGTGGGGAAGGAGGCCTAGCTACCCTCCAATTTTTCGGTTACTTAAAAAGGCTACTAGAACTTTTAATTTTTAACGAACGTCTTTATTAGTAAAAAATATGCGTAACTTAAGAATTAACTTACGTAACAAACTTTTATATTCTTATATTTTTATTAGGTTTACGAGGGGGTTTGTACCCTCGTTAATACCTCGCTCTTTACAGTAAATCGTAAGTTTTGTCCCAATTCTTTAAGAATGACCCCTGAGTCAAAAAGGCCGTAGAATAAACAGTTGAAATTACTAAAAATACTTTAGCATAAAGAGCGAGATATTTGTCTCCTCCTAAATACCTCGCTCTTTATGCTAAAGTATTTTTAGAACCCCTCATATGCTTAATAATCTCTGTTCATTTTAAACTTCAATGCTATTCCTTACTTTCAAATGAAAAAACGTTTTCATGTTTATTTTTTCATTGTTTTTTTTATAGTAATGCTAGAAAATCCTGCGCCCTTTTCATTGAATTTTTCTTCCCCCATGACATATTCCTCCAAGGAAATATCCTCCCACATAGCCCCCTCCCATCAACCCCACCCCCAAAACAAAAAATCCCCCTGAAAACGTCTGTACACTTCCCAATAACCATTACTATATGTAAACACTGGTCAAAGTTTGTAACTTGCAGCCCCTCCCCCAGGGATTGTGGGGGAGTAAGTCATTCCCAAAGACATAGTTATTATAGTTTTCGACTATGTGGAACAAAACGGCTATCTCAAAATTTTAATCCAATGACTTTTGGAAAAAATGAGCGTGGGAGGGGGCCTAGGTGCCCTCCAATTTTTTGATCACTTAAAAAGGGCACTAGAACTTTTCATTTCCGTAAGAATGAGCCCTCTTGTGACACTCTAGGACCAATTGGTCGATACGATGACCCCTGGGGAAAAAAAAACAAAAACAAATAAATACGCACCCGTGATTTGTCTTCTGGTAAAAAATACGAAATTCTACATTTTTTTAGATAGGAGCTTGAAATTTTTGCTATAGGGTTCTCTGATACGCCGAATGCGATGGTGTGATTTTCGTTAAGATTCTATTACTTTTAGGGGATGTTTCCCCCTATTTTTCAAAATAAGGCAAATATTCTCAGGCTCGTAACTTTTGATGAAAAAGACTAAATTAATTGAAACTTATATATTTAGAATCAGCGTGAAAATTCAATTCTTTTGATGTATCTTTTAGCATCAAAATTCAGTTTTTTAGAGTTTCGTTTACTATTGAGCCGGGTCGCTCCTTACTACAGTTCGTTACCACGAACTGTTTGATATTAAGTCAATTGAGTTGTTGATATTAAGTTGTTTCCTTTTTTAAGCAACAGCCTAGAATTTCTCTTTATCATTGCTTGAATTTAATTCTGGCTAAAATTGCTAAAATTGTAAAGTTGTGAAAAAGTTGCTCACTAAAGTTTTTCTAACAAAGTCAATAGATTCATTTGAAACAAACCTATTGTCAACTAATTACTAATTACAACTAATTACTTTATTAGATTGCCAACTAATTAATCAGTAGCGAATATCATGTACACCAAGGTCATATCAAAGGCCATATCCAGGATTTTTGTTCGGAAGAGGGAGGCATTGCAGGTCTTTTTACTATAAAAAAAAAACTTTCCAAACGCACAAAAAGTTGTTTATATGCATTTTATTACTTTTGACGAACCGAAAAAAAGTTCAGGGGGATCGTAGTGGGTTCCCCAAAAATATGGCATGGACACCATTTGATGTGTGCCAGGCAGGGCGGAACTGATCTGAGCGTTTTGTGAAGTGTTCGAAGCTTTGGAAAACTGTACGACATATGCTTCGTTTTGAGATCTGCACCGATTGAAGGGAAGCAAGCAACCCTTTGTAGAGTTTATCTTTGTAATGGGCTAAAAATATGGGCCGTAATAGAAGCTACCTTGCAATAAAACCAAAGACATAATTAATGGCCAAACTGGCCAAAGAGTTGATCCTAGGATTCTACAGTCACAGATCAAGGCTACTAACCGTAACTCTACTGGCACACCTGGCAATTTTTTAACTGCTCTTATAAATAAGATAAATATGATTTATTGCAAAAAGCCTGTGGGCTACAGATTCATAACATACAGTTTACAAACCCAGCTCGATGAGAAATATAACTTTAAATAATACAAACCAAGAAAAAAAACACAACAAGGTCCAAAATTTTAGCCAACAAACAACATCTATACTAAAAGCCAATTCCTAAGAATCTCAACAAGTTATCCCCTCAAACATGATTTCATACGTTTAATTCCTAAACCAAGAAACTTGCACTTTTATAGCAAGCAAAATTTTGCTATATGTGCTCGTTTGTCTAAAAACGATAGCTTCGGCTAGTAAGCAGGGAATCTTCGGCTCAACTTCTATAGCAGTGGATTTTTCCATGCAATTACCTTTACTTACTGATATGAAGTCATAGGCTTGTTTCTAATATCAATTAAATAAAAAAACAAGTTTTTTTAACTGAAAGTAAGGAGCGACAATAAAACTTAAAACGAACAGAAATTACTCCGTATATGAAAGGGGCTGTTCCCTCCTCAACGCCCCACTTTTTACACTAGAGTTTGACTCTTTCTCTCAACTCTACTTTTAAAAATAGTGCAAAACTTTTGCATAAAGAGCGGGGCGTTGAGGAGGGAACAGCCCCTTTCATATACGGAGTAATTTCTGTTCGTTTTAAGTTTTAATGTCGCTCCTGACTTTCAGTTATTTTTTTTTATTTAATTACAGAACGTTTTTGAATTATTGCATGTTTGATTTTGGCGAAATTTGCGTGTTAATTTTTTTTTTCTAAATGGCTTTCTCTTAGTTTTGATCAGACGATTTTGAGAAAAAGGGTGGGAGAGGAAGCCTAGTTGCCCTCCAATTTTTCGGTTACTTAAAAAGGCAACTAGAATTTTTAATTTCTAACGAACATTCTTAGTAGTAAAAAATATACGTAACTTACAAATTAACTTACGTAACGAACTTCTATATTCGTATATTTTTATTATGTATATTAGGGGGCTCACCCCCTCTTTAATACCTCGCTTTTTACACTAAATTTTTAATTTTATCCAATTCTATATATATAAAAATAAGTTGTCTGTGTGTCTGTCGAGTGACGTCATGCTTGTGTGTCGACTGACGTCATGTTTGTCGACTGACGAAATTACAGACCGGGACATCGGGACACAAATGACGACCGGGACACCGGGACACAGGGAATATAAATGACGACCGGGACACTCAAAGAGAAAGCGACCGGGACACAAGGAATGTTCGATTAGCAATCACCATCAACAAAGCACCGGGACACAAATGACGACCGGGACACAGGGAATATAAATGACGACCAGGGAACTCAAAGATAAATTAAAGACCGGGACACCGGAACACAAATGACGACCGGGACAAAAATGACGACCGGGACACAGGGAATATAAATGACGACCGCGACACTCAAAGAGAAATTACAGACTGGGACACCGGGACACAAATGACGACCGGGACACAGGGAAACAACTACAACGGGGACGCCGGGGGCACAGGGGTATATATAAATGACAACAGGGACACAGGGAATGTTCGATTAGCAATCACCATCAACAAAGCTCAAGGGCAATCATTAGAATAATGAGGTATAGATCTGAATACAGATTGTTTTTCCCATGGACAATTATGTGTTACATGCTCAAGAGTCGGTAAACCTGACAATCTATTTATATGCACAGACAATGGGACAGCCAAGTAAAAATAAACTGTCTGTGTGTCTGTCGAGTGACGTCATGTTTGTTTGTCGACAGACGTCATGTTTGTCGACTGACGAAATTGCAGACTGGGACATTGGGACACAAATGACGACCGGGACATTCTATATATATAAAAATAAGTTGTCTGTGTGTCTGTCGAGTGACGTCATGTTTGTGTGTCGACTGACGTCATGTTTGTCGACTGACGAAATTACAGACCGGGACATCGGGACACAAATGACGACTGGGACACCGGGGCATAGGGAATATAAATGACGACCGGGACACTCAAAGAGAAAGCGACCGGGACACAAGGAACTTTCGATTAGCAATCACCATCAACAAAGCACCGGGACACAAATGACGACCGGGACACAGGGAATATAAATGACGACCAGGACACTCAAAGAGAAATTACAGACCGGGACACCGGAACACAAATGACGACCAGGACAAAAATGACGACCGGGACACCGGGACACAGGGAATATAAATGACGACCACGACACTCAAAGAGAAATTACAGACTGGGACACCGGGACACAAATGACGACCGGGACACAGGGAAACAACTAAACTAAAAAAAAAACTAAAAAAAAGGTAAAAACTACAAAAAAACTAAAAAGAAAAAAAACTAAAAACTAATAAAAAACTGGTTTGTCTTAAGAGGAAATTCACGCTATTTTACAAAAACAATTTATGAAATAGTAAAGAGAATGAGGAACTGATAAAGAAGTCGTGTATTTCTGGTCTTTTGTTGGAAGCCAAGCCATAAATTTGTGAAATTTAACCCATCAATACACAACCTTGATTAGTGAAATCTTTCAAAATTTTCACCCTGTTTTTAAGGAAACCCCTATTCTAGAGTTTTAACTGCGGAAGGTAGGAAAAAAACATCGGTGTCACTTTTAAAGTAACATCTGTTGTCTTCATCAAAAAGTTATTTTGCTCCCCTTCCCCTCCAAAAAAAAAAATTCTCGTCCTGAAGCAAGAATCAAACAGTTCGTGGTAACGAACTGTAGTAGGGAGCGACCCGGCTCAATAGAAACCAAAACTCTAAAAAATGGAATCTTGATACCAATAGCTACATCAAAAGAATTGCATTTTAATGCTGATTTTAAATATATAAGTTTCATCAAGTTTAGTCTTACGCACCAAAAGTTACGAGCCTGAGAAAATTTGTGTTATTTTAGAAAATAGGGGGAAACACCCCCTAAAAGTCATAAAATCTTAACGAAAATTACACCATCAGATTCAGCGTATCAGAGAACCTTACTGTAGAAGTTTCAAGCTCCTATCTACAAAAATGTGGAGTTTTGTATTTTTTGCCAGAAGGCAGATCACGGATGCGTGTTTATTTGTTTTTGTTTGTTTTTTTTTTTTTTTTTTTTTTTTTTTTTTTTTTTTTTTTTTTTTTTTTTCTTCCAGGGGTGATCGTATCGACCCAGTTGTCCTAGAATGTTGCAAGAGGGCTCTTTCTAACGGAAGTGAAAAGTTCGAATGCCCTTTTTAAGTGACCAAAAAAATTGGAGGGCACCTAGGCCCCCTCCCACGCTAATTATTTTCCCAAAGTCAACGGATCAAAATTCTGAGGTAGCCATTTTATTCAGCGTAGTCGAAAAACCTTATAACTATGTCTTTGGGGACGACTTACTCCTCCACAGTCCCCGTGGGAGGGGCTACAAATTACAAACTTTGACCAGTGCTTAAATATAGTAATGGTTATTGGGAAGTGTACAGGTGTTTTCAGGAGGATTTTTTGGTTGGGGGGGGGTTGAAAATAGGGGGAATACTGGGGGAACTTTCCATCGAGGAATTTGTCATGGGGGAAGAAAATTTCCATGAAGGGAGCGCAGGATTTACTAGCATTATTTAAAAAAAAAACAATGAAAAAATAAATATGAAAAAGTTTTTTTCAGCTGGAAGTAAGGAGCAGCATTAAAACTTAAAACGAACAGAAATTATTACCCATAGGAGGGGCTCACCTCCTCCTAATACCTCGCTCTTTACGCTAAAGTATTTTTAGTAATGTCAACTATTTATTCTACGGCTTTTGTGATTCAGGGGTCATTCTTAATGAATTGGGCCAAAATTTAAGATTTAGTGTAAAGAGAGAGGTACTGACGAGGGGGCGAACCCTCTCATATGTGTAATAAAAACATGAGAATAAAAAATTCTTTACGTAAGCTAGTTTATAAGTTACGTATATCTTTTACTAATAAAAGATTCGTAAAAAATTTAAAGTTCTAGTTACCTTATTATTTTTACGAGATGAAAGCCACTAATGCAAATTTAACAAAATATTAGACAAATTTAACAGCAAGAAAAATGTTATGAATTTAAAATTGACATTCTCTTACATATTATGTTTTTATTCAACGAACTAAAATAGCAAAATATTGTATTTAGAAAATTAAAAGAGATTATTAAAAATGTTCAAACAATGTGTTGTTTCTTCTACTTGGATTTACAAATTATTAGATAAAATCAGTTTAGATAAAAAATTGCCCAAATCACGGCTGTCACACGTAGTTTCTTGGCATAGGACGAATAGAAATTAATTAGCATAATGACGATTATCCTTAATTTTCTAGTCTAGTCGGCAGAGTATTTTAACGGAGACAGATATGCTTGCCTTATTCAATCAATGGACAGGATATTTCGAAATTGTTTTCTGCTGCAGAGGAAAAAGTAATCTTTACTGATATTAAATAAAAAAAAACTAGTTTTTTTAACTGAAAGTAAGGAGCGACATTAAAACTTAAAACGAACAGAAATTTCTCCGTATATGAAATGGGTTGTCCCCTCCACAATCCCTCGCTCTTTACGCTAAAGCTTTTAATTGTTTTAAAAAGTAGAATTGTGGCCAAGAGTCAAACTTTAGCGTAAAGAGCGAGGGATTGCGGAGGGGACAACCGATTTCATGTACGGAGTAATTTCTGTTCGTTTTAAGTTTTAATGTCGCTCCTTACTTTCAGTTAAAAAAACTATTTTTTTAATTTAATTTTTGAACGTTTTTGAATTAATGCATGTTTGATTTTGGCTCTCCGCACATAAATTATTGAAATGAAATTTGTATATTATTTTTTTTTTGCTAAATGGCTTTCCCTTAGTTTTGATCAGACGATTTTGAGAAATAAGGGGTGGGGAAGGAGGCCTAGCTGCCCTCCAATTTTTCGGTTACTTAAAAAGGCTACTAGAACTTTTAATTTTTAACGACCGTTTTTATTAGTAAAAAATATGCGTAACTTAAGAATTAACTTACGTGACAAACTTTTATATTCTTATATTTTTATTATGTTTACGAGGGGGTTTGTACCCTCGTTAATACCTCGCTCTTTACCCAAAATCGTAAGTTTTGTCCCAATTCTTTAAGAATGACCCCTGAATCAAAAAGGCCGTAGAATAAATAGTTGAAATTACTAAAAATACTTTAGCATAAAGAGCGAGGTATTTGTCTCCTCCTAAATACCTCGCTCTTTATGCTAAAGTATTTTTAGAACCCCTCATATGCGTAATAATCTCTGTTCGTTTTAAATTTCAATGCTATTCCTTACTTTCAAATGAAAAAACGTTTTCATGTTTATTTTTTCATTGTTTTTTTTATTGTAATGCTAGAAAATCCTGCGCCCTTTTCATTGAATTTTTCTTCCCCCATGACATATTCCTCCAAGGAAATATCCTCCCACATAGCCTCCTCCCATCAACCCCACCCCCAAACCAAAAAATCCCCCTGAAAACGTCTGTACACTTCCCAATAACCATTACTATATGTAAACACTGGTCGAAGTTTGTAACTTGCAGCCCCTCCCCCAGGGATCGTGGGGGAGTAAGTCATTCCCAAAGACATAGTTATTATGGTTTTCGACTATGTGGAACAAAATGGCTATCTCAAAATTTTAATCCGTTGACTTTTGGAACAAAATGAGCGTGGGAGGGGGCCTAGGTGCCCTCCAATTTTTTTGATCACTTAAAAAGGGCACTAGAACTTTTCATTTCCGTAAGAATGAGCCCTCTTGCGACACTCTAGGACCACTTGGTCGATATAATGACCCCTGGGAAAAAAATAATAAAAATAAAAAATAAACACGCACCCGTGATTTGTTTTCTGGCAAAAAAATACGAAATTCCACATTTTTTTTAGATAGGAGCTTGAAATTTTTGCTATAGGGTTTTTTGATACGCCGAATGCGATGGTGTGATTTTCGTTAAGATTCTATTACTTTTAGGGGATGTTTCCTCCTATTTTCCAAAATAAGGCAAATATTCTCCGGCTCATAACTTTTGATGAAAAAGACTAAATTAATTGAAGCTTATATATTTAGAATCAGCGTGAAAATTCGATTCTTTTGATGTATCTTTTAGCATCAAAATTCCGTTTTTTAGAGTTTCGTTTACTATTGAGCCGGGTCGCTCCTTACTACAGTTCGTTACCACGAACTGTTTGATATTAAGTCAATTGAGTTGTTGATATTAAGTTGTTTCCTTATTTAAGCAGCAGCCTAGAATTTCTCTTTATCATTGCTTGAATTTAATTCTGGCTAAAATTGCTAAAATTGTAAAGTTGTGAAAAAGTTGCTCACTACAGTTTTTCTAACAAAGTCAATAGATTCATTTGTAACAAACCTATTGTCAACTAATTACTAATTACAACTAATTACTTTATTAGATTGCCAACTAATTAATCAGTAGCAAATATCATGTAAAAACCCTTCCTAAAGCCCCTGCTGATTCTAGGTGGGAGTCAAAGGTCAAGCTAAGCCTGTATACCTCCATGGTGGTGATGGTAATTACAGGCAATAAGGCTCGATCTTCCGTCCCTGGGCAGCAGAGGAAATCCGGCAGCGCACCTCAAAGCGGTGGAAGGGTGTAAACACCACTGAGCTCCACGCCGAGCGATTTGGTGGCCAACGCGCTCCGGGTGACCCGCAAGACTGGGGACCTTGCGGTCAACTCTATTCCCAAGAAACATTGATGGATCTGAGACCTAGAAGAAAAGTTGCAACAACTACGGCGTCCCCGGCAAGCGACGCGGCCCCCGTATTGGCGCGGGTGTCGAGAAGTAAACTAGCCAACCATACTACGGCGTTCCCGGCAGGCGACGCGACTTTGAATATGGCGGCGAAGTCGAAAAATCTTTTCAACGCCATAAATCTAGGAAAACCTCCCACAGTCATTAAACAGGCAAAATCCAGAATAAATGTTGGATGCTGGAATGTAAGATCCGCTAAACAAGAAGCCACACAAGCTTTTCTTGTCCATGAGATGGAGAAGTACAACATAGGCATACTCTGCATATCCGAGACAAAAATCTCCGGTTCTGGCTCTATAGTTATAACGGCTCCAGAAACACTACATCAGTTCCACTTTTTCTATTCCGGAATAGAAGATAATTCAGGACTCCACGGAGTTGGTTTCATCATGAACCAAAGAACCAGAAACACTCTCCTAGAATGGGAACCAGTCTCCTGTAGACTTGCTAGAATCAGACTAAAAGGAAACCCTGCAAATGTGTCCATAATTTCTACCTATGCCCCCACCCGTGACGCTACTGAAACGACCAAGGATGATTTCTACGGTGAACTGCAGCAGTTGTCTTCTTCTATAGCCGCACGTGGTTACTTGATTTTTGCTGGAGACTTCAACGCAAGAGTTGGTCCATCTGACCAGACCACAAGACAAATCCTGGGAAAATTTGGACAGGGTCACAGATGCAAGAATGGGCAGAGGTTGGTAAACTATGCCTTGATGAACCACCTTGTTATCACCAATACCATATTTCAACACAAACCTAGCCACCTCTTAACTTGGCATTCAAATGACGGTGTCACTAAGGCCCAAATTGACTTCATTCTCGTACGCCAGCGCTGGAGAAGCTCCGTGCAGGACTCTCGCTCTTACAATGGCGCGGACACAGGCTCACAGTCTGGATCTGACCACAGGCTCGTCACAGCAAAAATTTTGCTACGTCTTGCAATTCGAAGAAAAAACAAGTCCAAGGTCGGCTTCGATATCGGTAAACTTCAAGACAAAGAAGTGCGGCAGGCCCTCAATTTGGAACTAACTAACCGGTTTGACGCCCTCAGCTCTGATGAAAACCTAACCCCCGATAAGAGATGGGAGACCTTTAAAACCGTGATGACAGAGACTGCCGATGAGATCCTAGGTCGAGCAAAAATCAAACGACAACACTGGATAACCGCTAGAACCCTGTCAATAGTCGGTGAGCGAAGACAAAAGATGGGAGGCCTTAAAGAAGAAACAAAGGAGTTACGCAGACAGGTAAAACGCTCTGTTCGGCTGGACCGCCGCCAAATATGGGAAGATGCTGCCGAGTCATTTGAGAAAGCAGTACGCTTACATGACACCCGCAAGCTTTACCAGATCCTGAAGGAATCCGTTGGTAAGAAAGCTGCTGTCTCAGAAATAATCAAAAACAGATCAGGAAAAATCATTAGTTGTCAGAAGGAACGTTCAGCAAGATGGAAGGATCACTTTCAGCTCCCCCCTGAACCCATCCCCTTCATCTACTCATGATGCCTTCCCACCTTCCGTCTCTAAAGAGCCTTATGATATCGAGCTGGATACACCGACCAGAGCCGAAATACTAAAAGCGATCAACACCCTAAGAAACCACAAAGCCCCAGGTGAAGACGGCCTCCCCCAGGAACTATACAAACAATGCCCTGAGGTCACTGCTGAACACCTCCATGGCATTCTCGAAGAAGTGTGGAGGACCAACACTTTTCCAAAAGACTGGAGGACATCAGTCATCCTCCCTTTCTATAAGAAAGGAGACAAAACCGAATGCAAAAATTACCGCGGAATAAGTCTCATAGACATTGCCGTCAAAATATTCGGGATCGTACTCTTGAACCGCTTTAAAGGGGCAAGGGAGGAAAGAACTCGAGGAAATCAAGCCGGCTTTCGACCAGGTAGAGGGTGTACTGATAATATCTTCGCCTTTCGCCTTATTATCCAGCAGTTTGAAAGATACAACCTACCCCTGATCTTGATGTTCCTGGACTTCATTGCTGCCTTCGACTCTGTCACTCGCCAGGAACTTTGGAAGATCCTGGAGAATGAAGGAATGTCGCTGAAGTTTGTTGAACTGATGAAGGCATACTATGACGCTTCAGTGAGCCGAGTTAGAATCTATGGCGAAGAAACCGAAGAATTTCTGGTTGAGTTCGGAGTAAAACAAGGATGTGTCCTCTCTCCGACTCTGTTCAATTATTGCATCGATTGGGTGCTTGAAAATGCTCTATCGTCTTATCCAGGAGCGCAGGTTGGACAGAATCTCTCGCTGACTGACCTCGATTATGCGGATGATGTTGGCCTCCTGTCAGACCCTGTAGAAGCCCAAAACATGCTTGACAGCGTTGTGGCCTGGGCAGATCTGATCGGCTTGAAAGTCAGCACAGAGAAAACGAAATTCATGGCTATTAACCACGACACAGGACCATTCCCACTAACTGTCAACCAAGTTCAGCTGGAAAAAGTCAACCGTTTCACATACCTAGGCTCCCAGCTTTGTACTGACGGATCTTCCGACGCTGATATCCAACAGAGAATACAGAAAGCGCAGACAGTCTTTGCCTCCCTTCGGAAACCCTTATGGAATCGCCGTGACATCAGTGTCCAAACGAAAGTTCGAATTTACATGGCACTAGTCCGCACCGTTCTCCTTTACGGGTGCGAAACATGGTCGGCAAAACTACAACAAGAGAATACACTTAAGGTGTTTGAGCATACTTGTCTACGAAGAATTCTCAGAGTACAGCTACGTGACCATGTCTCCAACGTGAATTTACGTCGAATGTGCAATATTCAGAGAGATGTTGTGCTCACTATTAAAGAACGCCGTTTGAAATGGTTGGGCCATGTATTGCGGAAACCGCCAGAGTACCTGCCTCGCCAAATACTTCTAGTTGAGCCTATTAGCTACTGGAAGAAACGCCAAGGAGGACAGAGGAAGAACTGGTGGAACCTGGCCAAGTCAGACCTTGAACCAATAGGGGGTTTCAGAAAATTTGGTCACAGATGGTCAACACAGTAGCTCGCCTTTGCAGAGCAGCTAGCACAAGATCGATCAACATGGTCCAAGAAGGTCTCTAAGATCATCGATGCCGGGCGAGGTGGAAACGCCTGATTCCCGCCACATGTACAAGTAAGTAAGTAAGTAAGAATATCATGTACACCAAGGTCATATCAAAGGCCATATCCAGGATTTTTGTTCGGAAGAGGGAGGCATTGCAGGTCTTTTTACTATAAAAAAAAACTTTCCAAACGCACAAAAAGTTGTTTATATGCATTTTATCAAAGGCCATATCCAGGATTTTTGTTCGGAAGAGGGAGGCATTGCAGGTCTTTTTACTATAAAAAAAAACTTTCCAAACGCACAAAAAGTTGTTTATATACATTTTATTGCTTTTTACGGACCGAAAAAAAGTTCAGGGGGATCGTAGTGGGTTCCCCAAAAATATGGCATGGACACCATTTGATGTGTGCCAGGCAGGGCGGAACTGATCTGAGCGTTTTGTGAAGTGTTCGAAGCTTTGGAAAACTGTACGACATATGCTTCGTTTTGAGATCTGCACCGATTGAAGGGAAGCAAGCAACCCTTTGTAGAGTTTATCTTTGTAATGGGCTAAAAATATGGGCCGTAATAGAAGCTACCTTGCAATAAAACCAAAGACATAATTAATGGCCAAACTGGCCAAAGAATTGATCCTAGGATTCTCCAGTCACAGATCAAGGCTACTAACCGTAACTCTACTGGCACACCTGGCAATTTTTTAACTGCTCTTATAAATAAGATAAATATGATTTATTGCAAAAAGCCTGTGGGCTACAGAATCACAACATACAGTTTACAAACCCAGCTCGATGAGAAATATAACTTTAAATAATACAAACCAAGAAAAAAAACACAACAAGGTCCAAAATTTTAGCCAACAAACAACAACTATACTAAAAGGCAACTCCTAAGAACCCCAACAAGTTATCCCCTCAAACATGATTTCATACGTTTAATCCCTAAACCAAGAAACTTGCACTTTTATAGCTAGCAAAATTTTGCTATATTTACTTGTTTGTCTAAAAACGATAGCTTCGGCTAGTAAAAATCTTCGGCTCAACTTCTATAGCAGTGGATTTTTCCATGCAATTACCTTTACTTACTGATTTGAATTCATAGGCTTGTTTCTAATATCATTTAAATAAAAAAAAAAAGTTTTTTTTTGAAAAAAAAACAAACACCCCTTTCATATACGAACAGAAATAACTCCATATATGAAAGGGGCTGTTCCCTCCTCAACGCTCCACTTTTTACACTAGAGTTTGACTCTTTCTCTAAACTCCACTTTTAAAAATAGTGAAAAACTTTAGCACAAAGAGCGGGGCGTTGAGGAGGGAACAGCCCCTTTCATATACGGAGTAATTTCTGTTCGTTTTAAGTTTTAATGTCGCTCCTGACTTTCAGTTAATTTTTTTTATTTAATTACTGAACGTTTTTGAATTATTGCATGTTTGATTTTGGCGAAATTTGCGTGTTAATTTTTCTTTCTAAATGGCTTTCTCTTAGTTTTGATCAGACGATTTTGAGAAAAAGGGTGGGAGAGGAAGCCTAGTTGCCCTCCAATTTTTCGGTTACTTAAAAAGGCAACTAGAATTTCTAATTTCTAACGAACGTTCTTATTAGTAAAAAAAATACGTAACTTACAAATTAACTTAACGAACTTCTATATTCGTATATTTCTATTATGTATATTAGGGGGTTCGCCCCCTCGTAAATTCCTCGCTTTTTACACTAAATCTTTAATTTTATCCCTATTCTTTAAGACTGACCACTGAATCACAAAGGCAGTAGAATAAATAGTTGAAATTACTAAAAATACTTTAGCGTAAAGAGCAAGCTATTTAGGAAGAGATGAACCCCCCTATATGCGTAATAATCTCTGTTCGTTTTAAGTTTTAATGCTGGTCCTTACTTTCAGTGGAAAAAACTTTTTCAAACCTATTTTTTCATTGTTTTTTTAAATAATGCTAGAAATCCTGCACCCCTTTCATGGAATTTCCTTTTTCCCATGACAAATTCCTCCAAGGGAATATCCTCCAACGTAGCCCCCTCCTCTCAACCCCACTCCCAAACAAAAAATCTCCCCTGAAAATGTCTCTACACTTCCAAATAATCATTACTGTACGTAAACGCTGGTCAAAGTTTGTAACTTGCAGCACCTCCCCCGGAGACTGTTGGGTAGTAAGTCGTTTTACCACAACTGTAACTATAATGGTGTCGAGGCATTATTCTTAAACGAAAGTAGAGATTTGCAGAATAAATCTCAGAGTGCCTGTAAATCCTGTGCCCCCTTCATGGAATTTTTCTTCTCCCATGACAAATTCCTCCAAGGGAATATCCTCCAAAGTATATCATACGTTCCCGTAAGGAATTATATATATTCTCATACGTCCCGTGTATATGATATTCCCGTAAGGGAATACGTCCTGTGTATACGTCCCGTGTATATGATATTACTGTAAGGGAATATCATATACACGGGACGTATGAGAATATATATAATTCCTCCAAGGGAATATCCTCTAAAGTGTATCATACGTTTCCGTAAGGAATTATATATATTCTCATACGTCCCGTGTATATGATATTCCCGTAAGGGAATATCATATACGTGTCACGTTGTGAACCCGTATATGTGTTCGAAATATCCAGTTAAATAATTTTATATCTGTTCACTGTCAATTAAAAGGTTTCATCCCTATTTTGAACTGTTTTACTGACGTCATTATCTTAGGTATTTAATCATCATAATAGAGAGCAGTTTAATGGTTCATTTTAAATTCAATTGCTGTATGTAAAACCCTTTGTAATTAACAAAATTACATTAAAGAATGAAATATAGTGCCTAGTGATTGGTAAAAAAGCCATTAAACTAATATCAGTCAAGTTAATTACATCCGGGATGCAGGGCTTGCTAGCAGCCTAGTAAGAGCTTATAATATAATACAAAATTATGGAAAGGATGGGTTTAATCTATCTATCTATCTATCTATCTATATAAAAATAAGTTGTTTGTTTGTGTGTGTGTTGACTGACGTCATGTTTGTGTGTCGACTGACGTCATGTTTGTCGACTGACATCATTATAAGGATTGAGCTGTATGTCGTCATGAAGTTGTTTGTCGACTGACGTCATGTTTGTCGACTGACGAAATTACAGACCGGGACACCGGGACACAAATGAAGACCGGGACACAGGGAATATAAATGACGACCGGGACACAGGGACACAACTACAACGGGGACGCCGGGGGGCACAAGGGGGATATATAAATGACGACCGGGAAAAACTAAAAAAGCTGCAAAACTAAAAAAAAGAAGAACTAAAAAAAGAAAATCTAAAAAAGAAACTATATATATATATATATATACATATATATATATATATATATAAATATATATATATATAATATATATATATATATATATATATATATATATATATATATATATATATATATATATATATATATATATATATATATATATATATATATATATATATATCTATATATATAAAAATAAGTTGTCTGTCTGTGGATGTGTGGATGGATGTGTGGATGGATGTGTCAGGTGACGTCACCTGAAAAAACTGGATTAGGTGACGTCAAAACTGAAAAAACTAAAAAAAGGCAAAAACTACAAAAAAAACTAAAAACTAATAAAAAAAATAAAAAAGCTAAAAAACTAAAAAAACTATAAAGGTAAAAACCAATAAAAAACTAAAAAAAAAAACTGAAAAAACTAAAAAAAGGCAAAAACTACAAAAAAAAACTAAAAACTAATAAAAAAAGTAAAAAAGCTAAAAAACTAAAAAAACTAAAAAAACTAAAAAAAGGTAAAAAACTAAAAAAATAAAAAATAAAAAAAAACTAAAAAAAAGGAAAAAACTGAAAAATAAGCTAAAATAAAGGTAAAAACCAATAAAAAACTAAAAAAAAAAAGGAAAAAACTAATAAATGACGACACTCAAAGAGAAAGCGACCAGGACAAAAAACTAAAAAAAAAAGGCAAAAACTACAAAAAAACTAAAAACTAATAAAAAAAATAAAAAAGCTAAAAAACTAAAAAAACTAAAAAAAGGTAAAAAACTAAAAAAACTAAAAACTAAAAAAAAACTAAAAAAGGTAAAAACTAAAAAAAAACTAAAAACTAATAAAAAAAATAAAAAAGCTAAAAAACTAAAAAAACTAAAAAAAGGCAAAAACTACAAAAAAAACTAAAAACTAATAAAAAAGCTAAAAAACTAAAAAAACTAAAAAAAGGCAAAAACTACAAAAAAAACTAAAAACTAATAAAAAAAATAAAAAAGCTAAAAAACTAAAAAAACTAAAAAAAGGTAAAAAACTAAAAAAACTAAAAACTAAAAAAAACTAAAAAAAAAGGAAAAAACTGAAAAATAAGCTAAAATAAAGGTAAAAACCAATAAAAAACTAAAAAAAAAACTGAAAAAACTAAAAAAAGGCAAAAACTACAAAAAAAACTAAAAACTAATAAAAAAAGTAAAAAAGCTAAAAAACTAAAAAAACTAAAAAAACTAAAAAAAGGTAAAAAACTAAAAACAATAAAAATAAAAAAAAACTAAAAAAAAGGAAAAAACTGAAAAATAAGCTAAAATAAATGACGACACTCAAAGAGAAAGCGACCAGGACAAAAGGAATGTTCGATTAGCAATCAACAAAGCACCGGGACACAGGGAGTATAAATGACGACCAGGACATAAGTAAAAAAAAGACGACCGGGACACAGGGAATATAAATGACGACCGGGACACAGGGACACAACTACAACGGGGACACCGGGGGAAACAGGGGGATATAAATGACAACCGGGACAAAAAAACTAAAAAGAAAAAAAAACTAAAAACTAATAAAAAAACTAAAAAATCTAAAAATCTAAATAAGCTAAAAAAGAAAAAAAGGAAAAAAATAAAGGAGAAAAACAAAACTAAAAAACGAATGTATATACAGACCGGGACACCGGGATACAAATGACGACCGGGACACAGGGAATATAAATGACGACCGGGACACAGGGACACAACTACAACGGGGACACCGGGGGAAACAGGGGGATGTAAATGACGACCGGGACACCGGGACAGGGAATGGTCGATTAGCAATCACCATCAACAAAGCTCAAGGGCAATCATTAGAATCATGAGGTATAGATCTGAATACAGATTGTTTTCCCATGGACCATTATATGTTGCATGTTCAAGAGTCGGTAAACCTGACAATCTATTTATATGCAAAGACAATGGGACAGCAAAGAATGTTGTATATTCGCAAGTTTTACGTAGTTAAAACCATATATATATATATATATATATATATATATATATATATATATATATATATATATATATATATATATATATATATATATATATATATATATATATATATATATATATATATATATATATATATATATATATATATATATATATATATATATATATATATATATATATATATATATATATATATATCTATATTCACAGGTGGGACATAGGGACACAACTACAATGGCGCGTAACTATTATGGCGCGTAACGACTTACGCGCGCGGGGGGGCTTGGGGGGGGCGCGAAGCGCCCCCACCAACTAGGTGTTGGGGTGGCGCGAAGCGCCACCCCAACAGCTAGTATATATATATATATATCATATATAATATATATATATATATATATACATATATATATATATATATATATATATATATATATATAATATATATATATATATATATATATATATATATATATATATATATATATATATATATATATATATATATATATATATATATATATATATATATATATATATATATATATATATATATATCGTCACACTCGTTTCATCGAAATCATAGAGTTGGCAGTGGTCAATATCGAAAAACTAAATCCTTTTCCTTTACATATATTACTAGCAGATCTTTTGACTCAAGACGAGATTCAAAGACATCACAATAGTTGCTAGAGCCCTTGAATCTATATTTTAACTTGATTCTTATGGAAAAATTTAAACAGATTGGGGTGGTGAATTTATTAATCCACGTATAAAGAGGTTTTATTGAATTATAGTACAATATTCTATACTAGCCATAGTCCGATAAAGGTGGCATTGGCTGAACATTTGATAAGAACAATTTGACTCTCAATTTCGTGATATTGTACATTGAAACATGCTGCTTCTTTTATTTAAGGTTTGGATATAATCATGCTGATTTATAATCAACATCCTATTCGATCTTTGTCTAATCATAGTCCTTTGAAAGTCTATCGTGGTAACAATACTCTTGACATTTTTCTGAAGCAATATTCTAATGAAGGGAGGTAAGTGAAAAAGAAGAAATGAAAAAGAAAAAATTGGCTGGAGTTAAAGAGAAGTTTGCGACAGAGTATTTATAGAATGAACCCAGTTACACTCTTCATCGAAATCATAGGGTCTGCAGTAGTCATTATCGAAAAACTTAATCATTTTCCATTACACATATTACTAGCAGATCTTTTGACTCAAGACGTGATTCAAAGGCATCACAATCGTTGCTAGAGCCCTTGACTCTATCTTTTAACTTGATTCTTATAGAAAAATTTAAACAGATCGTGGTGGTGAATTTGTTAATCCACATTCAAAAGAGGTTTTATTGAAATGTAGTACAATATTTTGTCATAGTCATAGTCCGATAAAGACGGCATTGGCTGAAAGTTTGATAAGACCGATTTGACTCTTAATTTCGTGATATTGTACATTGAAACATGCTGCTTCTTTTATTCAAGGTTGGGATAAAATCATGTTGATTTATAATCAACGTCCTATTCGATCTTTGTCTAACCATACTCCTGTGAAAGTTCATCGTGGTGACAATACACTTGACATTTTTCTGAAACAATATTCTAATGAAGGGAGGTAAGTGAAAAAGAAGAAATTAAATAATGGTGATTCAGCTTGAATTAATCGAACGAGTAATATTTTTGAAAAGGGGAATTACTTTTGGTCCGCTCAACCTCCTATAGTGTCAACACTGAACCTGTAACGTATCGTCTACGTGATTCGAAAGATAAAGAGATTCATGGTGGTTTTATCAAGTATGAATTACGAAAGTCAAAATCACTGGCATGTATCAAGTTGAAAATATATTAAAATTCAAACTCGTCAGGGTAAAAGACAGTTGCTTGTTAGCTTGCTAGGATTCAACTCTGATTTTGATTTTTGGATTGCCACTGAAAACGTTCACAATTCATAATGATTTTTATGTGACGTTCAGTCCTAATGTCTGTGACCCCCTCTATGATGATTTGAATAAAACAAGCGATTTTTGGACAACAACTCTCCCCCACCACCAAATTAGAGGGGATGTAGGCAGTTGTGCGCATTTTCATTGTACTCTTAAAAATACATACTATATGTTTAGGAAGGATCGTACATATGATATAAAAGTTAGCCAAACGATCGGCCAGTGTATAGCGGGGAAGAGAAATGGATTATTTAACTCCGATATCTGTCCAAATTTCACCCTAAAATACAAGGAATATGTTAGAATGACTGACTTTTGTCGTCTAATCCTGATATTTTGTTTGTCCTGAGATTGATTGTTATGTTGCTACTCTTTGACCACAACAATTAGGTTATGAAATGGTCTATTACAGGGGTCGTTCGTCAGTTATTAGTTATGGTTTCGGCAAGTTTTTGCCATACTTTCTCTATTAGCCGCAGGCCTGTTTTCACGCTGTTGTTGTGATTCCTCGGCACGCTTTCTTTTCTTACTTTCTCTATTAGCCGCAAACCTTTTGGCATAGACTCTCTGAGCAGCTTCCTCGGCTGTTTCTTCTGCCATTGTAGGTTCTTCTGTCATTTCAAGATCTACATTAAAAATTTCTCTTTGAAAGGCCGTCTTATATACTTATAATGACGTCATATACAAAGCCTTTGAAGTCATAATAAATATGACGTCAGTCGACAAACAACTTCATGACGGCATAATGCTCAATCGTTATAATGACGTCAGTCGACAAACATGACGTCAGTCGACACACAAACAACTTTTTTTTATATATATAGATTGTATATAAACATAACACAGACACTGACACTGCCAATTTATTTAGAGATGCAACAACTAAAGATTTGCACTTGGTAGGAACCCCCAGTGCGTTCAATGGGCTTAATACTCAATGATTAACCCCCACTGTTCAAACCAGCATAAGGCTACAAGTCGCTCTGTCCAATCTTATTTTGAAAAAAAGTACTTGTCACTGCACCTGACTGCAGTCTTTCTCACCTCGGTAGTACTTCATGTACCACATGTAGCTTTATGTCAATCTTAACATTGGGAGTCCAGCCATTGAGGTATATTACAAATCTCATTATTTATTTTCCCAGACAAGTTTAAATCTTTAGTTGTCACATCTTTAAGGTTAGTGTCGGTTTTATATCCATATCCAGTGACCAAACCTCTCAATAGCTTTTTCGGCATTGGATTCATCGACATGAATTGTATAAAACTTGCATAGTTTGATAGATTGTTACTAGCACTCACCAACTTTCCATTTATGTAGACACCGATTCGTCTAGACAAACTGTGTAGTACACAATTTTTATAGGATGACCCATCACTTGGTTTTTGGTTTCTAGATTTTTTGAAAATGACATGGAAATCTATAAATGTGAAAGTCAAATTTATGAAATAGTCTTCATTTGAATAAATTTGAATATGTACGTCTGCAGATAGCGGTTGTTATGGATGAAATTGTTCATAATAACTATGTTTTACACTCACATCAACTTCTTCTTTATTGCAAAGGCTTAGAGATGAGATTACTGAATGATGAGACTCTTTATGTGGTAGATACACCGTTACTAGAATAAAAATGAATAAATAATCACAAGACTCCTTTACTCAAAAACAAGACGTTTTGACGGGTCAACATCCAAATGAAAATTGAAGGTATTCTTGTGATCTTGACCCAATGAAGGGTATATTTTTAAATTCGGTGAAAAAAAGAATTGTGACTCTTTTTAAAGGCTGTTTTTGATTTATAGTAAAGAAGAATAAAGTTATACACATACTAACTGAAATATTAAAGAAAATCATTATATACCTGGGGATGCAACTCTTTATTTGGTACCTCCAAAAGGGCAGTATAGATATAAAACACTTTTGGTTTTTGGGTTTGGATCTGAGTCAATTGAAATGTTAAAAATCGATAAGTATTTCACAATTTACTGTATCTAGATTCATAAAAAATTATTTTTATCCAGATATTCTGTAATTTTTACTATCAAAAGCGAATGTGTCGTTCTATTAAGGTTTTTGTAAATAGATCTGAGAATTGGCGACATACAGTAAATTGATAATGTTAGTAACAGAATTTCGTAGTTCTACCATTAACAGTTGAAGAATACCAAATTGGTCAATTGTATTCTGTTGGAAAAGCTTCAAAAGAACTAACAAATGCGGATGAAGGTGTTGAAATAAGAAAAAATGAGCCTTTTGAGAATGTTGAGCTTCTAGGTGGCAAGTATACCAAAGGGCAATATACCCTAAAGAATTACTATGTCAGAAAAAGACTTCCTACTTTTATACAGAACCTTCTCCCAGGAAAAATTAAAATTAAGGTAGAAGAAGAAGCTTGGAATGCTTACCCATACTGTAAAACAGTATTGACAAAGACGGGTTCGATTAGTTTCAAAATAACTGTTGAAACGTTTCACGCCGCTGGAGCTGGTGATTTAGAGAATGCTCTTTCATTGGATGATGAAACCTTGAAAAAAAGAAAAGTTGTCTATATTGATATAGCTAATGCTAAGATAGCTGAGGAGGACTATAAACTAAACGAAGACCCAACCAAGTTCAAATCTGAGAAGACAGGTCGTGGACCACTTACTGATAGTTGGAAGGAATCTGTAAAGCCATTAATGACCTGTTACAAGCTCATAAGATGTGACGCGCCTGTTTTGGGGCTTCAAAGAATATTAGAACCATTTGCCATAAATCAGCAGGAACAAATATTCCTAAATTTCCATCGAAAATTGTTTTGCTCGTTAGATGAATGGTATGGAATGACTATGCAAGATATAAGAGCATATGAGACACGAGTCCAACAGGAACTAAAAGACAAGCAATATACTGATAAGAAAGACAGTGAACAAGAAAACGAAAAGAAACATGATCAAGACGATAAAAAAGATGAAAAGGAGAATGAAATGTGCATGTGAGGTGAGAGGATGCATCCTTGCAAAACACAAGTTTTGCAAAATTTGCAAAACAAGTTTGGAATTCTTCGGTCATTCCCTCAACTGTGTGTATTTAGCTTCTGAGCTGCTCATATATGTTACGAATGAGTGATACGATATTTGACGGATTCCCTAATACAGTAATATATGCCAAAGGCCCTATCTGCAAATTAAGTCGAAAGTAAGACTAAAAGCATAGTTTCCGGTGAAGATATTCCAAATTGCCCGGGAATGCACATTTTTAACCAGCTTGTGCAATTGGTAAGGTTTGTCCTCGTGTTATCGTGAGGATGGAGCGACAAAAACGTGCAAATAAAAGCAAAATTGTAGCCTAAGCTAATTTCCTTGTCAAGTCATTAGACAAGTTACTAGGTCTGATTAAATAGATACGAGTCTGGTCCTGTTATATAGTTTTACAAGCGAATCATAGTTGCAGCGGTATTTGGAACCTAGTAAAGACTGAATTGGCTCACGCAAATCAGAAGCTAAGAAAGTTCTGAAAAAAAACATGCATACATACAACTTATATATATATATATACTTTTATATATATATATATATATATATATATATATATATATATATATATATATATATATATATATATATATAGAGTTTCTTTTTTAGATTTTTAGATGCATACATACAACTTTATTTCGAAATATTTTGACAATAGATAAAAGTAATTCGAAAAAGAAAAATGGTAAAAAACTAAAAAAAAACTATGAGAAAAAACTAAAAAAAAAAAATTAAAAATTAAAAAAATTAAAAAAAGAAAAAACCTAAAAAGAAAAAAACGTAAAAAAATAAAAAAGATTAAAAACTAAAAAAAAACTAAAAAAGCTAAAAACTAAAAAAAGAAAAAACTAAAAAAAAAACCGGGAATTGCACAAATATTTCAATATATTTTGACAATAGATTAAAGTAATTCGAAAACCTTAAAACAGATACCCCAAATTTGAGGTTTAATTTAAATTGTTGGAGCTTTAGCATGCTTGGCACGTAAAGATTTTTCCAAGTGTCAATGTTAGAATGAACATTGAGAAATTGAAGAAAACAAATCAATAAAAAGAAGAAACTAAAAAAAGAAAAAACTAAAAAAGAAAAAAAACTAAAGAAGAAACTGTATCTATATATATAAAAATCTATCTTCTATATATATAAAAATAAGTTGTCTGTCCGTTACGCCAGATTATATCTTAAATATATATAAAAATGAAACTAAACTGAAAAGCAAACTGAAACTAAAAATGTAGAAACTGGTAATTGCATAAATATTTCTATATATTTTGACAATAGATTAAAGTAATTCGAAAACCTTATAACAGATATTTATAATTATATTCACAGGTGGGACATAGGGACACAACTACAATGGCGCGAAACTATTATGGCGCGTAACGACTTACGCGCGCGGGGGGGCTTGGGGGGGGCGCGAAGCGCCCCCACCAACTAGGTGTTGGGGTGGCGCGAAGCGCCACCCCAACAGCTAGTATATATATATATATATATATATATATATATATATATATATATATATATATATATATATATATATATATATATATATATATATATATATATATATATGTATATATATATATGTATATATATATATATCTATATATATAAAAATAAGTTGTCTGTCTGTGGATGTGTGGATGGATGTGTGGATGGATGTGTCAGGTGACGTCACCTGAAAAAACTGGATCAGGTGACGTCAAAACTGAAAAAACTAAAAAAGGCAAAAACTACAAAAAAAACTAAAAACTAATAAAAAAAATAAAAAAGCTAAAAAACTAAAAAAACTAAAAAAAGGCAAAAACTACAAAAAAAACTAAAAAACTAAAAAAAAAAACTGAAAAAACTAAAAAAAGGCAAAAACTACAAAAAAAAACTAAAAACTAATAAAAAAAGTAAAAAAGCTAAAAAACTAAAAAAACTAAAAAAACTAAAAAAAGGTAAAAAACTAAAAAAAATAAAAAATAAAAAAAAACTAAAAAAAAGGAAAAAACTGAAAAATAAGCTAAAATAAAGGTAAAAACCAATAAAAAACTAAAAAGAAAAAAAGGAAAAAACTAAAAAAAATTTTCATCTAAAAAACTAAAAAAAACTAAAAAAGGTAAAAACTAAAAGAACTAAAAAAGAAAAAAATAAATGACGAAACTCAAAGAGAAAGCGACCAGGACAAAAGGAATGTTCGATTAGCAATCAACAAAGCACCGGGAAGCACCGGGACACAGGGAGTATGAATGACGACCAGGACATAAGTAAAAAAAAAAATTAACAAAACTAAAAAGAAGTTAAAAACTACAAAAAAACTAAAAAGAAAAAAAAACTAAAAACTAATAAAAAAACTAAAAAATCTAAAAATCTAAATAAACTAAAAAAGAAAAAAAAAGGAAAAAAATAAAGGAGAAAAACAAAACTAAAAAAGGAATGTATATACAGACCGGTACACCGGGATACAAATGACGACCGGGACACAGGGAATATAAATGACGACCGGGACACAGGGACACAACTACAACGGGGACACCGGGGGAAACAGGGGATATACTAGCTGTTGGTGGGGGCGCTTCGTGCCCCCCCCCCAAGCCCCCCCGCGCGCGTAAGTCGTTACGCGCCATATTAGTTACGCGCCATTGTAGTTGTGTCCCTATGTCCCACCTGTGAATATAGATAGATATATTATATATATGTTTTTAACTACGTAAAACTTGCGAATATACAACATTCTTTGCTGTCCCATTGTCTGTGCATATAAATAGATTGTCAGGTTTACCGACTCTTGAACATGCAACATATAATGGTCCATGGGAAAACAATCCGTATTCAGATCTATACCTCATGATTCTAATGATTGCCCTTGAGCTTTGTTGATGGTGATTGCTAATCGACCATTCCCTGTCCCGGTGTCCTGATCGTCATTTATATCCCCCTGTGCCCCCCGGCGTCCCCGTTGTAGTTGCGTCCCTGTGTCCCGGTCGTCATTTATATTTTTTACTTATGTCCTGGTCATTATGGCTTATGTATGGTCATTTATATTCCCTGTGTCCCGGTCGTCATTTGTATCCCGGTGTCCCGGTCTATATATACATTCGTTTTTTAGTTTTGTTTTTCTCCTTTATTTTTTTCCTTTTTTATTTTTTTTCTTTTTTAGTTTATTTAGATTTTTAGATTTTTAGTTTTTTTATTAGTTTTTGTTTTTTTTTCTTTTTAGTTTTTTCGTAGTTTTTACCTTCTTTTTAGTTTTTTTAGTTTTTTTTTTACTTATGTCCTGGTCGTCATTTATACTCCCTGTGTCCCGGTGCTTTGTTGATTGCTAATCGAACATTCCTTTTGTCCCGGTCGCTTTCTCTTTGAGTGTCGTCATTTATTTTTTTATTTTTTAGTTCTTACCTTTTTTTAGTTTTTTTTAGTTTTTTAGATGAAATTTTTTTTTAGTTTTTTTCCTTTTTTTTAGTTTTTTTTTGCTTTTAACCTTTTTTTTTAGCTTTTTTAGTTTTTTTTCGTTCTTTCTTTTTACTTTTTTTTAGTTTTTATCTTTTTTATTTTTTTTTATTTTTATTCTTAATTTTATTAGTTTTCTTTTTCTCTTCTATTTTTCAGTTTTTTCCTTTTTTTTAGTTTTTAGTTTTTTTTAGTTTTTTAGCTTTTTTATTTCTTTTTTATTAGTTTTTAGTTTTTTTGTAGTTTTTGCCTTTTTTTAGTTTTTTCAGTTTTTTGTTTAGTTTTTAGTTTTTTACCTTTTTTAGCCTAACCAGGATTTGAACCCTTTGACCTTCATTCTCCGTTCTGACACCCTCTCTCACCGAGTGACTACTCCAGCATGTTCATTTTGGTGTTTTAAATGGTATATTATTAACCAAATTAATGTGTTTTACAATATACTAAGCATCGTCATAACAAAAATGATGGCAACTAATTTCATGACGTCAGCCGAAACATGACGTCACCTGATCCACACACAGATCCACACACAGACAACTTATTTTTATATATATAGATATATATATATATATATATATATATATATATATATATATATATATATATATATATATATATATATATATATATATATATATATATATATATATATATATATATATATATATATATATATATGTTTTTAACTACGTAAAACTTGCGAATATACAACATTCTTTGCTGTCCCATTGTCTGTGCATATAAATAGATTGTCAGGTTTACCGACTCTTGAACATGCAACATATAATGATCCACGGGAAAACAATCCGTATTCAGATCTATACCTCATGATTCTAATGATTGCCCTTGAGCTTTGTTGATGGTGATTGCTAATCGACGATTCCCTGTGTCGCCGTCGTCATTTATATATCCCCGTGTGCCCCCCGGTGTCCCGGTCGTCATTTATATTCCATGTGTTCCGGTCGTCATTTATGTCCCGGTGTCCCAGTCTGTGAATTCTCTTTGAGGGTCCCAGGCGTCATTGATATTCCTTGTGTCCCGGTGTCCCGGTCGTCATTCGTGTCCCGGTGTCCCAGTCTGTATATACATTCGTTTTTGAATTGGTCTTTTTTTTAGGTTTTAGTTTTCTGCCTTTTTTTAGTTTTTTTTTAGTTATACCTCATGATTCTAATGATTGCCCTTGAGCTTTGTTGATGGTGATTGCTAATCGAACATTCTCTGTGTCCCCATCGTCATTTATATATCCCCCTGTTCCCCCCGGCGCCCCCGTTGTAGTTGTGTCCCTGTGTCCCGGTCGTCATTTATATTCCCTGTGTCCCGGTTGTCATTTGTATTCCGGTGTCCCAGTCTGTATATACATTCGTTTTTGAAATGGTAAATGATGAAATAAATTTTTGTATTTTTCCCCTTTTTTCTTTTTAGTTTTTTTGGTTTTTACATTTTTTTAGTTTTTTTAGTTTTTTTTTCTTTTTTCTTTTTAGTTTTTTTTTATTTTTATTTTTTAGTTTTGTTTTTCTCCTTTATTTTTCTTTTTGTTTCCTTTTTTTAGTTTTTTTTATTTTTTATTTTTTTTAGTTTTTTAGCTTTTTTAGTTTTTTTATTAGTTTTTAGTTTGTTTTTTTTCTTTTTAGTTTTTTTGTAGTTTTTACCTTTTTTTTAGTTTTTTTTACTTATGTCCTGGTCGTCATTTATACTCCCTGTGTCCCGGTCGTCATTTGTGATGGTTTGTTGACGGTGTTTTGTTGATGGTGGTTGCTAATTGAACATTCCTTGTGTCCCGGTCGCTTTCTCTTTGAGTGTCCCGGTCGTCATTTATATTCCCTATGTGCCGGTGTCCTGGTCGTCATTTGTGTCCCAATGTAATTTCGTAATTTCGTCAGTCGAAAACATGACGTCAGCCGACACAGAAACATGACGTCACCTGATCCACAGATCCACAGACAGACAGACAACTTATTTTTATATATATAGAAGATATAGATATATATATATATATATATATATATATATATATATATATATATATATATATATATATATATATATATTATATAAATAAGTTGTTTGTCTGTCTGTCGACTGACGTCATGTTTGTGTGTCGACTGACGTCATGTTTGTCGACTGACGTCATTATAAGGATTGAGCTGTATGTCGTCATGAAGTTGTTTGTCGTCTGACGTCATGTTTGTCGACTAACGAAACTACAGACCGGGACACCGGGACACAAATGACGTGTTATGTCTGTTATAACGTAATAGAGGCAACAATCTTGACAGGGCCTTTTGAGGGTGAGGCTTTTCTTATTCCACGCATTCTCATGATTCCAATGGATCTGTCTTTTCAACCTAAAAGATTGCAATTCCCAATTTGATTAGCATATTTAGTTTTCAGTCCAGAGCCAATAAAGCTATTATGTAAATATCAAAAATATTTATGTTGTCTGAGCAATAATTTTTAGTTTTTATTTCAAAATAGAAAATCACCTGACAATTTTAGAATTATATCTATCTATATATATAAAAATAAGTTGTCTGTCTGTGGATCAGGTGACGTCATGTTTCTGTGTCGACTGGCGTCATGAAGTTAGTTGTCGTCATTTTTGCTATGACGGTGACGTCATTAAAGATATTTAAGACATATATGTTCACGTAGAAATCTATTAATGTTTAAGTTTAAAATGACTGATGAACTTACAATGGCAAAAGCCGATGAAGATGCTCAAAGAGTCTATGCCAAAAAACTTGCTGCTGATAGAGAAAGTCAGAAAAGAAAGCGTGCCGAGGAATCAAAAGAACAGCAAGGAAACAGGCTTGAGGCTAAAGAACGCAAAACCGCGCAGTTAGATGAAGATCCACCTGGACAGCGAGAGTCAAAACATATCAAAACTGAAAATTATAGCGATGATGATTGGGTTTGGGATCTTGACTTGGATAAGGTCATCAATGCCTACCAGATTTTAGTTAAAAAAACAAAGGTTCGGCGATATGTATTTCATAGTGAAGCTGAAAAATAAAGAAGAAAAAACTAAAAAAACTTAGAAAAAACTTAGAAGAAAAAACTAGGGAAAAAACTAAAAAATACTAAAAAGAAAAAACACTCAAAGAGAAATTACAGACCGGGACACAAATGACGACCGGGACAGAGGGAATACAAATAACGACCGGGACACTCAAGGAGAAATTACAGACTGGGATACCGGGACACAAATGACGACCGGGACACAGGGAATATAAATGACGACCGGGACACAGGGACATAACTACAAAGGGAAAGGCAATATAAATAACGACCAGGACAACAATGGCAACACCCGAGGAAGCTGCTCAAAACGAATGTATTCACGCCAAAGTAGCTGAGTTTGTAAAGCGTTATGTTTCAGGTTCTAGGTCCGAGAGGCTCCAGGTTTGAACCTTGGCTTTAGCATTAATACAAAAGAAGAAAAAAACTAAAAAAGGTAAAAACTACAAAAAAACTAAAAAGAAAATATATATATATGTATATTTATATATATCATCTTTTCCACAAAAATAATAATTTAGTGCTTCTGCTTAAAAACAGCAATCGAATTGATGCCTCCTGATACGCAACTATCAACAAAGTGGCAATCGTTGTGGTCGGTGATCAGTTCTTACCTCGAGATAATATTCTTTATAGGCGAAACAATCAGTTGACAAGAATTGCTTAAACTCATCGATGCTACGATGCCCTACAATATCCTGACGAATATAAATGACACCCGGGACACTCAAATAGAAATCACAGACTGGGACACCGGGACACAAATGACGACGGGGACACAGGGAATATAAATGACGACCCGGACACAGGGACACAACTACAACGGGGACGCCGGGGGGCACAGGGGGATATATAAATGACGACGGCAACAAAGGAAATGGTCGATTAGCAATCACCATCAACAAAGCTCAAGGGCAATCAATAGAATCATGAGGTATAGATCTGAATACGGATTGTTTTCCCATGGACCATTATGCGTTGCATGTTCAAGAGTCGGTAAACCTGCCAATCTATTTATATGCACAGACGATGGGACAGCAAAGAATGTTGTATATTCGCAAGTTTTACGTAGTTAAAAACATATATATCTATATATATAAAAATAAGTTGTCTGTGTGTGGATCTGTGGATCTGTGGATCAGGTGACGTCATGTTTGTCCGCATATGACGTCTGAATTATTTCACACTAATACAAAAGAAGAAAAAAACTAAAAAAGGTAAAAACTACAAAAAAAACTAAAAAGAAAAAAAAACTAAAAAAGCTAAAAAACTAAAAAAAAACTAAAAAAAGGTAAAAATCTAATAACTAAAAAAAAACTGAAAAAAATAAAAAAAGGCAAAAACTACAAAAAAAATAAAAACTAATAAAAAAACTAATAAAGCTAAAAAACTAAAAAAACTAAAAAAAACTAAAAAAAGGTAAAAAACTAAAAAAAAAAAACTAAAAACTAAAAAAGAAAAAAACTAAAAAAAAGGAAAAAACTGAAAAATAAAAGAGAAAAAGAAAACTAAAAAAATATGAATAAATATATATAAAAATAAATTGTTTGTGGGTTATGTCTGTCTGTCTGTCTGTCGAGTGACGTCGTGTTTGTCCGCATATGACGTCTGAATTATTTCACACTAATACAAAAGAAGAAAAAAAACTAAAAACGGTAAAAACTACAAAAAAAACTAAAAAGAAAAAAAACTAAAAAAGCTAAAAAACTAAAAAAAACTAAAAAAAGGTAAAAAACTAAAAACTAAAAAAAAACTGAAAAAAACTAAAAAAAGGCAAAAACTAAAAAAAAACTAAAAACTAATAAAAAAACTAAAAAAGCTAAAAAACTAAAAAAAACTAAAAAAACTAAAAAAAGGTAAAACACCAAAAAAAACTAAAAACTAAAAAAGAAAAAACTAAAAAAAGGAAAAAACTGAAAAATAAGAGAAAAAGAAAACTAAAAAAATATTAATATGTCTGTGTGTGGATCTGTGGATCTGTGGATCAGGTGACGTCATGTTTGTCCGCATATGACGTCTGAATTATTTCACACTAATACAAAAGAAGAAAAAAACTAAAAAAGGTAAAAACTACAAAAAAAACTAAAAAGAAAAAAAAACTAAAAAAGCTAAAAAACTAAAAAAAACTAAAAAAAGGTAAAAATCTAATAACTAAAAAAAACTGAAAAAAATAAAAAAGGCAAAAACTACAAAAAAAATAAAAACTAATAAAAAAAACTAAAAAAGCTAAAAAACTAAAAAAACTAAAAAAAACTAAAAAAAGGTAAAAAACTAAAAAAACTAAAAACTAAAAAAGAAAAAAACTAAAAAAAAGGAAAAAACTGAAAAATAAAAGAGAAAAAGAAAACTTAAAAAATATGAATAAATATATATAAAAATAAGTTGTTTGTGGGTTATGTCTGTCTGTCTGTCTGTCGAGTGACGTCGTGTTTGTCCGCATATGACGTCTGAATTATTTCACACTAATACAAAAGAAGAAAAAAAACTAAAAAGGGTAAAAACTACAAAAAAAACTAAAAAGAAAAAAAACTAAAAAAGCTAAAAAACTAAAAAAAACTAAAAAAAGGTAAAAAACTAAAAACTAAAAAAACTGAAAAAACTAAAAAAAAGGCAAAAACTAAAAAAAAACTAAAAACTAATAAAAAAACTAAAAAAGCTAAAAAACTAAAAAAACTAAAAAAAACTAAAAAAAGGTAAAAAACAAAAAAAAACTAAAAACTAAAAAAGAAAAAACTAAAAAAAAGGAAAAAACTGAAAAATAAGAGAAAAAGAAAACTAAAAAAATATTAATAAATATAAAAAAGTAAAAAAATGGTAAAAACTACAAAAAAACTAAAAACTAATAAAAAAACTAAAAAATCTAAAAATCTAAATAAACTAAAAAAGAAAAAAAAGAAAAAAGGAAAAAAATAAAGGAGAAAAACAAAACTAAAAAACGAATGTATAGACAGACCGGGACACCGGGATACAAATGACGACCGGGACACAGGGAATATAAATGACGACCGGGACACAGGGACACAACTACAATGGGGACGCCGGGGGGCACAGGGGGATATAAATGACGACCGGGACACCGGGACACAAGGAATATAAATGACGCCCGGGACACTCAAAGAGAAATCACAGACTGGAACACCGGGACACAAATGACGACCGGGACACAGGGAATATAAATGACGACCGGGACACAGGGACATAACTACAAAGGGGACGCCGGGGTGCACAGGAGGATATATAAATGACGATGGCGACTTAGGGAATGGTCGATTAGCAATCACCATCAACAAAGCTCAAGGGCAATCATTAGAATCATGAGGTATAGATCTGAATACGGATTGTTTTCCCATGGACCATTATAAGTTGCATGTTCAAGAGTCGGTAAACCTGACAATCTATTTATATGCACAGACAATGGGACAGCAAAGAATGTTGTATATTCGCAAGTTTTACGTAGTTAAAAACATATATATATATATATATATATATATATATATATATATATATATATATATATATATATATATATATATATATATATATATATATATATATATATATATATATATATATATATATATATATATATATATATATATATATATATATATATATATATATATATATATATATATATATATATATATGTATATATATATATATATATATATATATATATATATATATATATATATATATATATATATATATATATATATATATATATATATATATATATATATATATATATATCTATCTATCTATATTCACAGGTGGGACATAGGGACACAACTACAATGGCGCGTAACTAATATGGCGCGTAACGACTTACGCGCGCGGGGGGGGCTTGGGGGGGGCGCGAAGCGCCCCCACCAACTAGGTGTTGGGGTGGCGCGAAGCGCCACCCCAACAGCTAGTATATATATATATATATATATATATATATATATATATATATATATATATATATATATATATATATATATATATATATATATATATACATATATATTCACAGGTGGGACATAGGGACACAACTACAATGGCGCGTAACTAATATGGCGCGTAACGACTTACGCGCGCGGGGGGGCTTGGGGGGGGGGGGGTGCGAAGCGCCCCCCCAACTAGGTGTTGGGGTGGCGCAAAGCGCCACCCCAACAGCTAGTATATATATATATATATATATATATATATATATATATATATATATATATATATATATATATATATATATATATATATATATATATATATATATATATATATATATATATAAGTTGTATGTATGCATCTAAAAATCTAAAAAAGACACTCTATATATATATATATATATATATATATATATATATATATATATATATATATATATATATATATATATATATATATATATATATATATATATATATATATATATATATATATATATATATATATATATATATATATAAGTTGTATGTATGCATGTTTTTTTTTTTCAGAACTTTCTTAGCTTCTGATTTGCGTGAGCCAATTCAGTCTTTACTAGGTTCCAAATACCGCTAAAACTATGATTCGCTTGTAAAACTATATAACAGGACCAGACTCATATCTATTTAATCAGACCTAGTAACTTGTCTAATGACTTGACAAGGAAATTAGCTTAGGCTACAATTTTGCTTTTATTTGCACGTTTTTGTCGCTCCATCCTCACGATAACACGAGGACAATCCTTACCAATTGCACAAGCTGGTTAAAAATGTGCATTCCCTGGCAATTTGGAATATCTTCACCGGAAACTATGCTTTTAGTCTTACTTTCGACTTAATTTGCAGATAGGGCCTTTGGCATATATTACTGTATTAGGGAATCCGTCAAATATCGTATCACTCATTCGTAACATATATGAGCAGCTCAAAAGCTAAGTACACACAGTTGAGGGAATGACCGAAGAATTCCAAACTTGTTTTGCAAATTTTGCAAAACTTGTGTTTTGCAAGGATGCATCCTCTCACCTCACATGCACATTTCATTCTCCTTTTCATCTTTTTTATCGTCTTGATCATGTTTCTTTTCGTTTTCTTGTTCACTGTCTTTCTTATCAGTATATTGCTTGTCTTTTAGTTCCTGTTGGACTCGTGTCTCATATGCTCTTATATCTTGCATAGTCATTCCATACCATTCATCTAACGAGCAAAACAATTTTCGATGCAAATTTAGGAATATTTGTTCCTGCTGATTTATGGCAAATGGTTCTAATATTCTTTGAAGCCCCAAAACAGGCGCGTAACATCTTATGAGCTTGTAACAGGTCATTAATGGCTTTACAGATTCCTTCCAACTATCAGTAAGTGGTCCACGACCTGTCTTCTCAGATTTGAACTTGGTTGGGTCTTCGTTTAGTTTATAGTCCTCCTCAGCTATCTTAGCATTAGCTATATCAATATAGACAACTTTTCTTTTTTTCAAGGTTTCATCATCCAATGAAAGAGCATTCTCTAAATCACCAGCTCCAGCGGCGTGAAACGTTTCAACAGTTATTTTGAAACTAATCGAACCCGTCTTTGTCAATACTGTTTTACAGTATGGGTAAGCATTCCAAGCTTCTTCTTCTACCTTAATTTTAATTTTTCCTGGGAGAAGGTTCTGTATAAAAGCAGGAAGTCTTTTTCTGACATAGTAATTCTTTAGGGTATATTGCCCTTTGGTATACTTGCCACCTAGAAGCTCAACATTCTCAAAAGGCTCATTTTTTCTTATTTCAACACCTTCTTCCGCATTTGTTAGTTCTTTTGAAGCTTTTCCAACAGAATACAATTGACCAATTTGGTATTCTTCAACTGTTAATGGTAGAACAATACGAAATTCTGTTACTAACATTATCAATTTACTGTATGTCGCCAATTCTCAGATCTATTTACAAAAACCTTAATAGAACGACACATTCGCTTTTGATAGTAAAAATTACAGCATATCTGGATTAAAATAACTTTTTATGAATCTAGATACAGTAAATTGTGAAATACTTATCGATTTTTAACATTTCAATTGACTCAGATCCAAACCCAAAAACCAAAAGTGTTTTATATCTATACTGCCCTTTTGGAGGTACCAAATAAAGAGTTGCATCCCCAGGCATATAATGATTTTCTTTAATATTTCAGTTAGTATGTGTATAACTTTATTCTTCTTTACTATAAATCAAAAACAGCCTTTAAAAAGAGTCACAATTTTTTTTTTCAACGAATTTAAAAATATACCCTTCATTGGGTCAAGATCACAAGAATACCTTCAATTTTCATTTGGATGTTGACCCGTCAAAACGTCTTGTTTTTGAATAAAGGAGTCTTGTGATTATTTATTCATTTTTATTCTAGTAACGGTGTATCTACCACATAAAGAGTCTCATCATTCAGTAACCTCATCTCTAAGCCTTTGCAATAAAGAAGAAGTTGATGTGAGTGTAAAACATAGTTATTATGAACAATTTCATCCATAACAACCGCTATCTGCAGACGTACATATTCAAATTTATTCAAATGAAGACTATTTCATAAATTTGACTTTCACATTTATAGATTTCCATGTCATTTTCAAAAAATCTAGAAACCAAAAACCAAGTGATGGGTCATCCTATAAAAATTGTGTACTACACAGTTTGTCTAGACGAATCGGTGTCTACATAAATGGAAAGTTGGTGAGTGCTAGTAACAATCTATCAAACTATGCAAGTTTTATACAATTCATGTCGATGAATCCAATGCCGAAAAAGCTATTGAGAGGTTTGGTCACTGGATATGGATATAAAACCGACACTAACCTTAAAGATGTGACAACTAAAGATTTAAACTTGTCTGGGAAAATAAATAATGAGATTTGTAATATACCTCAATGGCTGGACTCCCAATGTTAAGATTGACATAAAGCTACATGTGGTACATGAAGTACTACCGAGGTGAGAATGACTGCAGTCAGGTGCAGTGACAAGTACTTTTTTTCAAAATAAGATTGGACAGAGCGACTTGTAGCCTTATGCTGGTTTGAACAGTGGGGGTTAATCATTGAGTATTAAGCCCATTGAACGCACTGGGGGTTCCTACCAAGTGCAAATCTTTAGTTGTTGCATCTCTAAATAAATTGGCAGTGTCAGTGTCTGTGTTATGTTTATATACAATCTATATATATAAAAAAAAGTTGTTTGTGTGTCGACTGACGTTATGTTTGTCGACTGACGTCATTATAAGGATTGAGCATTATGCCGTCATGAAGTTGTTTGTCGACTGACGTCATGTTTGTTATGACGTCAAAGGCTTTGTATATGACGTCATTATAAGTATATAAGAAGGCCTTTCAAAGAGAAATTTTTAATGTAGATCTTGAAATGACAGAAGAACCTACAATGGCAGAAGAAACAGCCGAGGAAGCTGCTCAGAGAGTCTATGCCAAAAGGTTTGCGGCTAATAGAGAAAGTAAGAAAAGAAAGCGTGCCGAGGAATCACAACAACAGCGTGAAAACAGGCTTGCGGCTAATAGAGAAAGTATGGCAAAAACTTGCCGAAACCATAACTAATAACTGACGAACGACCCCTGTAATAGACCATTTCATAACCTAATTGTTGTGGTCAAAGAGTAGCAACATAACAATCAATCTCAGGACAAACAAAATATCAGGATTAGACGACAAAAGTCAGTCATTCTAACATATTCCTTGTATTTTAGGGTGAAATTTGGACAGATATCGGAGTTAAATAATCCATTTCTCTTCCCCGCTATACACTGGCCGATCGTTTGGCTAACTTTTATATCATATGTACGATCCTTCCTAAACATATAGTATGTATTTTTAAGAGTACAATGAAAATGCGCACAACTGCCTACATCCCCTCTAATTTGGTGGTGGGGGAGAGTTGTTGTCCAGAAATCGCTTGTTTTATTCAAATCATCATAGAGGGGGTCACAGACGTTAGGACTGAACGTCACATAAAAATCATTACGAATTGTGAACGTTTTCAGTGGCAATCCAAAAATCAAAATCAGAGTTGAATCCTAGCAAGCTAACAAGCAACTGTCTTTTACCCTTACGAGTTTGAGTTTTTAATATATTTTCAACTTTATACATGCCAGTGATTTTGACTTTCGTAATTCATACTTGGTAAAACCACCATGAATCTCTTTATCTTTCGAATCACGTAGACGATACGTTACAGGTTCAGTGTTGACACTATAGGAGGTTGAGCGGACCAAAAGTAATTCCCCTTTTCAAAAATATTACTCGTTCGATTAATTCAAGCTGAATCACCATTATTTAATTTCTTCTTTTTCACTTACCTCCCTTCATTAGAATATTGTTTCAGAAAAATGTCAAGTGTATTGTCACCACGATGAACTTTCACAAGAGTATGATTAGACAAAGATCGAATAGGACGTTGATTATAAATCAACATGATTTTATCCCAACCTTGAATAAAAGAAGCAGCATGTTTCAATGTACAATATCACGAAATTAAGAGTCAAATCGGTCTTATCAAACTTTCAGCCAATGCCGTCTTTATCGGACTATAACTATGACAAAATATTGTACTACATTTCAATAAAACCTCTTTTACATGTGGATTAACAAATTCACCACCACGATCTGTTTAAATTTTTCTATAAGAATCAAGTTAAAAGATAGATTCAAGGGCTCTAGCAACGATTGTGATGCCTTTGAATCACGTCTTGAGTCAAAAGATCTGCTAGTAATATGTGTAATGGAAAATGATTAAGTTTTTCGATAATGACTACTGCAGACCCTATGATTTCGATGAAGAGTGTAACTGGGTTCATTCTATAAATACTCTGTCGCAAACTTCTCTTTAACTCCAGCCAATTTTTTCTTTTTCATTTCTTCTTTTTCACTTACCTCCCTTCATTAGAATATTGCTTCAGAAAAATGTCAAGAGTATTGTTACCACGATAGACTTTCAAAGGACTATGATTAGACAAAGATCGAATAGGATGTTGATTATAAATCAGCATGATTATATCCAAACCTTAAATAAAAGAAGCAGCATGTTTCAATGTACAATATCACGAAATTGAGAGTCAAATTGTTCTTATCAAATGTTCAGCCAATGCCACCTTTATCGGACTATGGCTAGTATAGAATATTGTGCTATAATTCAATAAAACCTCTTTATATGTGGATTAATAAATTCACCACCCCAATCTGTTTAAATTTTTCCATAAGAATCAAGTTAAAATATAGATTCAAGGGCTCTAGCAACTATTGTGATGTCTTTGAATCTCGTCTTGAGTCAAAAAATCTGCTAGTAATATATGTAAAGGAAAAGGATTTAGTTTTTCGATATTGACTACTGCCAACTGTATGATTTCGATGAAGAGTGTAACTGGGTTCATTCTATAAATACTCTTTCGCCAGCTTCTCTTTAACTCCAGCCACTTGAGAAAGTGTCGCCAGCTTCTCTTTAAATCCAACCACTTGAGAAAGTATGTGGAGGAACTTAAACCTATTGCCTCGCCAATATTTTCATAAACACGTTTAAAACTTGAGCCGTTTTGAACATAAACATTGTGTGAAGTGTCTGCTACACTTTTGAATACTAATAGGCGATGCACTGACATTAAGACACTTTCGTTTAATACCTTTTAAATAATCATCGCCAATTGGCGTGCTAGTATTTTCCGAAAACAATTTGAAAACATCTTTTTATATTTGACCATATTCCCTTAATCGTTTTATTCCCGATTAGACATGTTTATTCCGATTAGATTTTTGGAAGGTTTGATGACTTTAAAATGTATTCTAATAACTATCAAAAGATTCAAGTCTTTTATGATTTTCAAGTGAATTTGATAACAAAAACATTAAATATTAACTTTTGTGGATTATAAATTTATTATTTTTGCTATCAATTAGCATATGTTCATTTTCAACCAGATAAGTCAAGAGCATTTTACTTTGTTCGCGATAGGATTGAGGGTTTGGGTCTACACAACATGATAAGGCTTTAGATAAATCTTCTTCTTCCTGCTTCGGTTGTGGAGGCGATGGTGCTAGCAGGGAATTTGAAGGATGAGGCTGAGAGATAATATTGACTTTAAGCGATCCTTCACAGTTGGGTTTATGCCTATCGAAATGTCGAAGGGCATTTTGAAGCAAAATTTATTTTTCATCATCGGCAATTGTCTCATTGTTAATAAATTTATCAAAATTATCTCCAAAGTTCTCTTTAGGTGGAAGAGCGTGTTCTATTCATAGGGTTTAGCCATCTTAAGAATAGTCTTTACAAGACCCCTAATTATCATCAGTACCACTGAAAAGAAACTACAGCCACCTGAACAAGCCGCTTTCTTTCAAAGCATTTGCCTTTCTTTTTACAAGCTAGGGCACGCACGAGAGAACGATGTTATTTTGTCTGTTGCTTAACTACTTCTGGCAGTTAAACGTTGTCTTAAGTTAAATTTAAACAAAGGTCAGATAGGAGATTAATGAATTCACTGTCAATGCCATGTTTGAGCATAGCCATCCTAAGCAGCGGTATCAAATTACCTAGGAAAGAAAATAAAAGTAATTTTTCAGGTAGTTTCTTCAGTGTCATGATTGCAACTAATGATCTTTTTACTATTCATGAGTAGATATACAGTGATTTCGTTGGGGAAAATATCAGAGACCACATTTAACCCTTCGGGTGTTTTTATTGAGATCAAATAGTATGTAATCATACGACCTATTACTAGCTTGATTGTATACCGAGAGCAGAAATTTCGATTCACCGGGATATATTTCCTTGTTTAAAGTTACAACAGAACTTGAATCATGAACAACTCTAAAGATGATAGAGTAAGTACAATTCATTGAAGTATTCTCATGCATTTACTCTAATGAAAGTGATTATAAAGAACAACGCTTACGGAAATCATTTCATGGTGAGACTTGACCATGAATAACTGAACCCTTTTTCCGGCCCTGGCATTCGCTCTTAGAATCAAATTACTTTCTAAACAGTTCCTATAAACACTCATGTCAAAATTTTCATTTAGATGAAGTGAAGGTACCCCCTTCGGAGTTTAATGATATCCTTATTGTGTGTTTGCGCGCAGTACATTTTCTGAAATGCAAGCACATCAATGGGTATCAAGTCGATTCCCATCTCAGATTTTAGAACTGATAACTTATTTGGGGCTTTGCGCTTAACTACATCTGGATAAATGGCCACGTCCAAGCTGTTGTAGTCCATTCGAGTGCGAATATACTCCCCATTTTCCAAGTTGTCCAACAGATTATCTGTTTTAATCTTCAAGCGGAGTGAATCAGTGAATCCATAATAAACTTAACCCTCCCCCAACCACTGGAGGTTAAGCACATTGTAATAGAGTTCCTACACGAGTTTTTTTTATTTCCAGCATGGTACTGTCGGTGGTTGCTCCATTTTTTTCCTATGTAAAAGGACCATATTGGAATCTATGATCGTGAAAGATACGAAATTCGGATCTGCAATGATTCTGGCCCATTCTTTGGGGTCTGTTATGACGTCGCAACGACACCTATGGAGCAAACTCGGCTGAATTTAAAATGATTTTAAGATTCCTTTTTCAGCCTTTGTTTTGCCTCGGATTGTTTTATAGTACAAGTATCAATAAACGTCTTCATATACGGCTTTTGATCAAACTGGAGGGCCTTATGAATCTTTGTGACCTTGAAACAGTTGGCCAGCATCCACCACAAAAGAACTTGATGTACAACAATATTCTGCTCCGAATGAAGGTCAGCAAGAAGCTTTTGTTTCAAAGGTGCATATCCCCATCCTCTGTTGAAGATAAATCATAGGTACTTAAAGAATCCCTAGGCACCGGTCAGTTTGTGCACAGGAAAGCAAAATCCTTTACCAAGTCATTATTTTCCACTGGAATTTCACCATCAATTACAAAGAACCATCATTGTGGTCCATTCTCCTCAACAGTGAAAAATGTTGGGAAAATTTGGATCACAAAGACTGTCCAGCCATTTGTAATTCCTACACGGCAGAGTAGTGGGACTTTGCCGATGGTAAAGGGAGTTCATATCCAGAAAACCTTATTTAATTTTTCACCGGTACGTCTTCAAGTCGCAGCCGTTTCTATGATACGATCTCCATAAAAAAAACACCCACCCCCCGCATGGATCTCTAAACGAATAAGTGCTGATACACATCGGTGATGAGACCTATTTTTCCGTTTCTGATTTTAAGAATTAAATCTATCACCAGAGGAAAAATAATATTTCAGAGATGAAAAATAATGACCCAAATCCAATCCAAATTCTTCGTAAATTTTGTCTGTGGTTTTACAGACAATATCCAACAAAATCAATACATAACTTGCCAGGTACATTTTACAGTAGCTTTTCTCGTTTTTACACCCTCCCTTGGCCCAAACCTTTTTAGAAAATTCATAGTCGGTAGTGGTGTATTGATGATCATGAAGTGAACCACAACATGCTTCAATGGGCGGCATTCACGTAGCAACGAGGCGCAGTTGGAGTACTCATACGAGTATGTATCCTTACTTGTTAATATATCATAAATTTTATCATCTGGAAAGCGCTGTTTAAGGAGGGGGAACTATTAACATCATTACTTTTTGTACTTCAGATCAATTCAAATCAATTGACTTATAGATTGTGGGAAAAAACTACAGGAATGAAAAAAGAATTCTATCAAGTACGAATTATTATTTTCAATTGTTTTCTATTTAAATTCTACAACTTCACCTTTCTCCAAACGCGTCAACACTGGTAATATTAATTTCAAATCATAGTTGGGATTGTGCATGTAAACTGATATAAAATATTACTGCTTAACATTTAAATAACAAGATTTAATTAAGAACTGACATTTCCCCAACATCCTCAACAAATTTTCTCTTATACAGGTAATGCATATCTTTATTTTTAATTGTCAGCTTATCTTCTGATGATAGAGTCAATGGACAGTTTACGCTGAATAGCCGTGAAATTGACTTATTGGCTGTTTTTGTAAGAGCAACCACAGCTGCGCCTACACAACCTTCCCCACTCAATGTCTAAGCTACCTTTACCAATAGCATGGTATATCTCTAGTATCTTAGAGCATGGTCAAAAGGGACTGCAATGACTTCGTGCTCTTTGAGACGATTTGAGTTTGATGAATCGTCCACGTCCGTGACTTTGGCTTTGATGTCTAAGGTCACCTTGTCACTCTGTAAGAGTGAATATTGGAAATTCTTAAGCCGCAAGATGGCCTTGTTGCCCAAAACTGTCTCCAATAACTAGTAATCATGACCTTTACAGTGCCATAAGTGGTGTTTCAATTTTAAATTTGTATAGAATCTTGAAAGACATATTGGACAATAATTGACGACAACTTATCCTTCTTCCTTTGACTTAAAATCCAAATAGCATGGAGAATTGGAAAGAAATATCAAAATGAATAGGGGTCTTTGGCGAACTTATAAAGAAGCTATACTCCGAGTTTCACCGATTCAATGGAGGGAGCCCTTACTGAATACATTATCCCCTTCTTATGTTTAAAATTACCCTCTTCATGCTCTGTATCGAACTGCAACACTGAGACCCCAATATGTAAATCTTCGTTAGTCCCCTAAAAATATATTTCCCCTTAAATGTTACAGGTTATTGTCCCTTTAGACAGTTAAACTTAACATTGGGAAAATCTGCCCCCTTCCCACCCGCATTCACTACCAAATTTTGCAAAAATGTCTGACTAGTATTCCTTTGCTTGGTTTATGCTCTGTCACAGAAGCACTGAATACTTGAAGCACTGAAGCTCTCTGTCAAAACGAAAGCGTTGTACAACCTTACAACCCTCTAAATTGTATTATATTTTACACTACGTTCCTCCCTCCCACCTCTTAAAACAAATACACTTTTAAATTTCGTTACATTGACGCCTAGATTTTCAGTAAGTAATAGTATTGAGCCACTCCCATTTTTACTATGATTCTCCATCCTGTTAAAAATACTTCCCACCCAATCAGAACTAACGCCCTCAAAGTTGTGCAAGTTAAGGTGAAGAGTATGCATCTCCGTTTGTAGGTAATGCGAGTACATCCCTCCCAGACTTTTCATTAAAACAATGTTTTTTTGTCGATGGATGCTTTAAAACTATCTTCACCATCCGACTCCCGAATTTCTCGTTCAAGAAGGGCCCGATACTTGCTTACATAGGAGTAGACTATGTCCACTTGATCCATATAAATATTACCATTTATGAGAGTGTTAAACGGGTCTTTAAACTCAACCCTAAAAACGTAAATATTGCGTGAAGAACAATCAGCTAAATAAAAATGAGGCAATATTTTTATTGCCGGACAAAGGGGGTAAGCCGGCACTACTTTGTCCTGCTTCCCTCACATCACAGTCCCTGTAAGGGGTGAGCACTTGATCTTCTAGTACCCTCTCGGCCCCAGTAGATGGCACCTTGTTCAACATATTATCTAAAATTCCGCATTGAGGAGGAGATCCCTCACAAAAGCGTATAAATCAAAGTTTGGGGAAGGTATACTGATAGGGCTCATCTCCATACTGAAATCTCCCTGAAGTTCACTTTCTACTGAGAGAGTACATGAACAGTCTTGGAATTTCGATGATGGTGTAGTTATGTGGACCTAAAAATATTAAGAGCTTAATTTTTCAGGATTTCATCATAAAAAAGAATTTGTTTTAGGCTGACAAAAGAATAAATAAGTCTGAAGAATTTTTGAGGGGGGCAATGTGGTCCTTCGGTTGTGTTAAGAGCGTACTATTCCCTATAGGTTTAATGACCAGGAATTATTTAATGCTCATATCTAAAGTGACCTTTCAGATGTGTTGAGACCAAGCTACCAACTAAAAGTGTAATGACCAGAAATTATTCCAAACATGGACCACTAAAGTGACCTTTCGGGTATGCTGAAACCGCTCTACCAGCTAAGAATTTCAGAGTCAGAAATTACCACATAAATGGGGATGAGTTGCCCCATTTACACTTCACTTACTATATAAGTCCCAAAGGGCCTAAAAATACTTACAAAGGGGTAGTTTATGTCCACTGTCGGTGGTTCTTCACCATAAAAATATGCCGATAACTAGTTAATCCACGATAGAATTTCAAGCGGCCTGAAAAAGAGTGACAATTGTTATTCCCTGAAGAATTTGATATGTTAAGCTGAAGAGAAGTATATTATTAACCTGAAAAGAGAATATGCATTAGGCTGAAAAAGATTAAGATTAATCTAAGGATCAGGGGTCCTCAAATCTCCCTCTCCGGGTAATTTTCGACAGTAAAATGTTTTTTTCAACATTAGAAAATAGGATGTTAAAAACACCATATTTTCAAAACACTACTAATCGCTGAATGGATTAAGTTTAGAATCAGCAAAATCCAACCAGTTCCCCCTTTATTAGCCCGAAAGGAATGTCTTATTTTTAGCTATTGCTGTCTTAAGAGCGAGGGGATTTTCAACTCCCCTCATAATTATCGAAAGGACCACTATATTAAGATAAAAAGAATGCGTTACTTCTTATACATGGGGCATAGCATGGTGGTTCCAATAGATTGAGAAATTTATCTCGCATAAAAATTTAGTTCTTATCACTAAAGGATGGTGAAAAGTCCCTCAAAGCCCCCTTAGAAACTATCATGAGGGCCCTTTAATTAGGCTGAAAAGAAACTTATTTTTAGAGCCAACAGGATCCTACCTATTTGCAAATACCAAAAAAAAAATTACGATAAATATCGGTACTTGAACTATCATCGGCATTTTGTATCGCGATAATGTTCTCTTCATGTTGGAGAACATTATCCTTATTCCCCCTGTTTTGTTGCGGGGCCATGGAAGAGCCGGCATTCTCGCCATAAATGGTGGCCACTGGTCTAGAATGGTCTCGAAGGATCAGCAGTAGGGGGTCACATCTTCACTTGCCCTCACCTTCTTTGCGGGCGGGGAGTATTGGTCCGAATTTTCAGCAAATAGAAATAAATTTGTGTTTCTCATGTAGTAAAAAAATATACATCTTCATTTCAATATGTCCCCCATTAAATTTAAATTAATTAATTGTTTTAGTTTTTCATATGAATCATCACCCTTTGCCCTCATACCCCAGGCACCTGCTTACTTCCCCCCTTATTTATCTTTGTCAGAAGACTTTCGACAAATCTATATCTAATCTCTACCCTAAATTGTAAACTTTCGAAGTAGTTTTACAATCCACGAAGATAAACATGAAAATTATAAAAGGCGATGAAATAATGAAAGATACACCATCCTTCTACCAGAGAATTTTAGTGAGGCTAAAAATCTCGAGGGGCAAGAATTCAAAATCCAGATCACAATGCAGCAATCAGTTAAGAATACATGGTTTTGTTTCTACCCCCAAGTACATTGATTTGCAGTTACTTCATTAGAGAATGATAAAACGGACCTGCTATGTGCTTGAAAATAGCTTCCTATTACAAGTATGTAGACCCGCCTCTGAAAGTCTCATTTCCCCCAACCTAACCCCTTTTCAAGATAGTGAAAAGTAGCTAAACTATATTTTTTAGAATTAGGATACTCTGTTTATAAGAAGCGATATTTTATGAGAAAAATGTATAATAATAGACTGCCCTAGAGGGTAAAGCCACACAATAAACAAACCTTTAGTCTGAAACCTAGGGTTACACCTGGCCTTATTAAGGGGGGAGGGTCACCTAATAATTCATTATTGTAGTCAAAATATTCCCCGTTTACATATTCTTTCTTTACTATAGGGATAAATATTACCCGCACCTTGATTTAATGCATTGATAAGTTACATTTAAGTGACCATGTCAACCTAAAATTCAATTTCACCTTCTCTTAATTTTCATGAAAATAAATATACTTTTTTCTGTTGAAATTTCACTCCCTTTTCAGAATTAGAATTTGGCGCACAATGAAGGTGTTATAAGCGCTCTTTTTTCGGCAATAATAGCTTATGCTAACTGGTTAAATTGAAGCTACTTAACATCAAAAAAATCAGGGATTTAATGTGAATATAACCCATCAATTTGATCAGAAAGAAGCATTTTTGTTTGTGAACTGTTTGCCGAGATTAAGGCTGAATATAGGATTTAATTTAGCAGACAAAGCGATCCCACCGTTTGTAATTAACACAAGACCAGCTGTTCACTGGAAGGTAAGCCTTTTAGGTGACTGGTGGTATAATTAAGTGTTTAATCCATGCAGCTGGAATTTTATGGAATTTTAACTCTTCTACTAAAATATGCATCAATAAGCAAGGGACATTTTTGAAATAGCAGACAGGAAAAAACATATATTTTGACGAATAAAAATTTGATTATTATACCTCTGATAAAACTTTTTTATGAAGAAGGGGGTTTTTAGTTGTTCGTCCAATATAGAGTTATATTAGCTCAAATCTGGGTATTACCACTTTATTTTTGGGATGGAGGAGGGGGTATATACATAGAGACTCATCAGCATATAGGAAGAAATCCAATTTTTTTCCAAATTTCCATAGTCATCCATTTTTTAAAGATTCGTGTCACTTTCCAGACCTTATGCAAGAGGAAGCTCGTCCGAGAACGGGTTTTATACCCCAGGAATACAAGGAATTACCCAGTTCTGTTAGATAATAATGGTAGATGGTAATAAGCTTAACTAGGCTATTGATGCCAGGTGATTGATTTTCTTCGAACGATAATTTCAACAGGACCTGTGCCTTTCACCATCCGGTTCAAATTCAAATCTCTTGCCAGAAAATAAAATTACTAAATAAACAGAACTAAAATCGCTGAAAAACACTAATAATGAGCCAAACCTATAATTACTGTTGTGACATGGCCCAAATTTTGGTAGAAGTATTTATAGCCGCTATTTTATTAGATCTTAAAAAGATTCGGCTTATAGGAGAGGGGTGAAATTTTTTGCGAGTTTTCAGTCTATGGGTAATGGGTTCCCAAATTTCGTTAATGCGGAATTCACCATTGTCTTTATTGATGCCTGATTTTTTTTTAGCAATTTCCAGAGATTCTCTGATTTTTTGCTTTAAGACTTGTGGGACAATAGCAGTAAATCGGGCCTGGTAGAACGTAACCGAGTCTCCCTCCATGCCTCTACCAGAATTCGCCATCAATGCCTCTACCAAAATTTCGGCCATGTCACAACAATAATTCCAGGTTTGGCTAATTATTAGTGTATTTCAGTGATTTTAGTTTCATTAATTGACTGATTTTATTTTCTGGCAAGAGATTTGAATTTGAGCCTGATGATGACAGGTACAGGTCCTGTCGAAATTATAGTTTGAAGAAAATCAATCAAAGAACTTACAAACCTTGACAAAAATGTAGGAAAATATTGTGAAATTAAGATTTTTCCAGTTGGTAAGACATTGAATGTGGCTGGATCATTAATTTGCGACATATTGTATAAGAAAAATCTAAAAGAACTAACAATTTAAGGTTCGTTTGGAATTAACACTTTCGGTGTAATGTTTCGACAAAAGGTCGCATATAAAAAAAAGAAACTTCAGACCCAAGAAGTAAAGCTTCCTTTCCATGGAACAACAAGAACAAACCAAGAGAAAAATTTTTACTTGTTTGTATGTTCACTTCACGGAATTCGAATCGAACTAGACAAAAAAATTGTGTAGCAAAAAAAGAAGATTCGTCATTCGAACGAATCTCAGAATCTGCCGATCTTAGTTGCGAAATCAAAGTGGAATTTGGACTGCAATGGACAATCCCTCCCTTGTAATTTCAACTAATAATTTAATCTTATTTTAAATAATTTAAAGTAGGCATTTAAAACTTAGCATAACTACTTTCGGCCTTCAAACTGGAAAAAAAACCATATTGGAAAGAATATGAAAATAAGATGATCTGATGTATTGCTTTTTCTTCAAAAAAAAAGTTTTTCAAGTTTAAAAACTTTACACTACTTAGGTTCTTCAACGCGGCTGAAGAAATCATGAGCTCTGCAAAAGAGTTTTCTTATATTTACAATTTCAGAAAACAAAGCTCACGGTAGAATCTGCCATCTTCATTAGAAATCTCTTGGCGACGCTTGTGATGTCATTTTTACCTTTTCTCTCCCTGAACTCGGCATGTATTTAAAGGATATATTTTATGGTACATGTGAAAACATTTCTGCATTTAGAGGCGCACTATATCCCGAAGATAAGTAAACAATCATATTAAAATGTGACAAAATCTGAAATAAAGTATTTTAAAATTCTTGCTAAAAACGAAAAGAAATCACCAAAATATTTATTGTTCCATTGCTTAATTATGTAAAAGGTGAAGAAACTATCGACTGCATTTCCATGCTCTTTCAAAACATGCCTACAGCTTATTTCGCAAACTTTATTTTAAGGTCTTAAAACAACCCTTAACGTGACGCCTTGTTCTTTCTCAGGACATGGTTACTATAAATTATGAAAAATACTTTAAAAGAATTATAAATACTATCTCATCTTATTTCTAAAAGTACATTACTTTGCTTCACCCCCCTCCCCTCCCTTCCCCCGACTGGATAAAAACACATTCCGTTGTACATACACTAAGCACAAGAATCATTTGTGAGATTTTATTGTTCACATAATTCATAATTGTGATTTTTACATTAGAAAAAAACATAGCTAAGTATAAAATATCAAGCATAAATAGTCTTTTTACAAAACTCGTTTCAAGTAGTTTCATAATGCCTAGAGTAAGTAAAGAGATTAATGCCAAGAATGCAAATGACTTACTATTCGTATTTTCTGGATATTATTCATCCAAAATCACATAGCGGGTAAGTTAATACACTTAACCTTTTAAATCCAAAAATACGATTGTTTTGGTTGTGAGGAGACTATTTTGGTTCCTGGGAGGAAATATCGGTGACGATTTCTCAGGCAAGGGAGGTTTCGGGGGAATTTAAAAGGGACTTCATAGCAGAAGGAAATTTTCCACATGGGGAGGAATTTTTCGTAAGAAGGACCTCTGCCATATGAAGTTGCTCTAGGGGAGAAAAATAGGAAAATATACTGAACCCTTCCAGATCTTTGTTATTGACAACTGGGGCTACGGGGTCTTGGCATTCCTACAGTAATATCCATTAGACCTTTTGACTATACTGAACAAAATCACTTTTCGAAATTTTTATCAGTGTTGAGGGCATTTAAATAAGAGATAGGGAGCTAGTTTCACACCGACCACCCTCTAATATCTTCTTTAATATGCTCTGAGTGTTTCAATTTAATATCCACAGCCGTTCCTTAGATATTGCATATACTCCCTTTCGACATCCCCCTCAACATTTCTTGAAAGTTCCACTTTACCAGCCTAAGTCTCTGAAAAATTCCAAAAAGCTTATTTTTCAGTAAAGCACAAGTTTTTGGAATTCTACATTTGTTAGGCGACTCGTTTGATTTTAAAGTTAACGTTATAGTTTTTTTCATTAATCCTTTCTTCGGCTCATTTTCGGAGAAATTTAATTGACTTTAATACAAAATTGACATCTTGAATAGCCAAGTAGGCAATCTATGTAGGCTCATCCTAACTCATCAGATCAAAACATCATAAATTGTCGGAAACACAAAAGTTAAAGAGAAATTTGCAGGCATTCTTTTTATTTTGAATTTTAAAACAAAGTGCTCCTTAATTTGGACGATCTTTTAAAGTTAAGTACAAGTTCAAATGAGTACACAGCAGACACTAAAAGATAGGAAAATATTCCCAGAACGACATCTACAGTCATTGTTGGGACTACAGAGGAAATGGCTTCCTTGTTAAACTGTTCGGTTTAACTGGTCCGTTTAACAGCTCACAAGTGCACAAATCATTGTGCACAAATCATTGAATCCTCGCAGCTACCATCACCATATACTTTCTTTGTACCTTTGTTAAAGTGACTCCGAATGGTCTAGTATGAAGCAGCTAAAAATCTTACGCAAGGAATAACCTGAATTTAGCTTTAGTGCCGTGTTACTACTCAAGGTTGCAAGGTCATGAGCAATCAAGGTCAAAGTCAAGGTCCAATACAACTACAGAAGAGAGAATAATGAGGACTTTTTTCCCCAAGACAGTGAACCAACAATACCTATTTGAATATTTCGGCCCTATATCTAAGGGCCGTCTTCAGCAAAGAAACGACCCTTATATATAGGGCCGAAATATTCAAATAGGTTTTGTTGGTTCACTGTCTTGGGGAAAAAATTCCTCATTATTCTCTCTTCTGTAGCTGTATTATGGAAAGCAGTGTGGTCTTCGTCATTATTTAAAGTCAAGGTCATGAGCAGTATGCATGTTCAACATTCATTTTTGATGTTCTAGTTCGCTTTCGTTCTTTACTTCGTTTTCCAAAGCATTTGGTGTTTGGACCTGATCCGACACCAATTGTTGGTTTTTTGGAATCTAACGTTACAAAATTCTCACGTTACTGCAGCACCAAGCCCCTACCAGGCAACATGGCTTCGAACAAGCCTTCTCTATCCAAATTAATCAAAACTTCACTCTTTACTCACTTCAACAAATTTTCGATTTCTTTTAAATTCTTTCTCGGGGAATTCTGCTACTCCGTTTTGTTTGACCTTAAATAAATGACTGTAAAGTATAATGGCTGAAAAAGTTAAATAGATTCAACTCTGTCATCATCGGTCCATAAAACATGACCTTTCCGTCTAAACCTTTCATGCATTATAGCCTTAGAAAAAGTTATCGAACCACATTTTCCATATATGTGGTCAGTCAAATGAGTGTCTAAAATTATCCTTAAATAAATCAAACTAACCTGAATTGAATTATGGTGTCTTTTGTCACTCATACATGGTTACGATATTCATTTTCAAGTTGTGCTAGTAGTGTTTAACGTTTAAGCCGAGCGATAAGCTAACTATTAGTAACTTAGACCTACTGCTTCTACAACTACCAACTCAATTTAGCGCCAAATCATCTGATGGCAACGCAGCTGTGCACCCTCCCACTCCATAGAAATCTATTTAGAGATTACCCGTTTACCCGTTCCAGAGAATAATTTATTTTCTCTAAATTCTTTTCTTATGATTTGCAACAACCCTGTTCAAGGAAATTGAACCCAGGTCAATAGGCAAAAGTACAATCTTTAGCAATAGATCATTTCACCTGTAATACTTGGCCTACCCATCTTAACCTGTTATCATTCCGCATGGCCCGGCCATTTTAACCCATATGTCATCAAAGCGGTGCAAAAAAGGATCGCATCATCATTTTACGCCTTACTGTTTAATATTGCTATTACTTTATGCCATATGGCTTATTTTTATTGGTTTTCTATTATATATATATAAATATATATATATATATATATATATATATATATATATATATATATATATATATATATATATATATATATATATATATATATATATATATGTATGTATATATATATAATTTTTTATGGCTTATTGTTTAATATACAGTCAGTCAAAGGAATATATGAGATCATACTTAGAAACATCCCTGGAAAACAAGAAAAACCCTTTTGCAGAGAATGAACATCTTCCCAAGGCGCCATTCATCCTATCCAAGTGCCAACGTTCCAGACCATGCTCAGACAACAAATGAACAAACCCAGACAAATAAATGGTTCATAAAACGTAAAGACTACATGAAAACCAAAGAATTATCAAATTATTGTACACCTTGAATGTATTAAACCCACACAAAAACTCACGCACTTCCCGTATACTAGGCTAATACAGGTCAAATAACCTTGCAAAAGCATAGTTTGTCTTAGAGTATTGTACTGGACGATATACAGGCTCACCGGAAGTGCTGATACGCTGATGAAATACCGTGCATTCAATTCTAAGCCCAGTTCTTCATTTCTAAGGGAACAGGCTGAAAATGTGACTTAAATCATTACATTATATTTAACATATAATAGAAAAGAAGCGACAAAACAATTTAAACAAACTCCAATCAAATCATATAAAAAAAAAACACTATTTCTTAAGCCATCACTCGCGTAGAGCAGCCAACCTGAAAATAAAAACAAAACGAGAAATAGAATATAATTACTCCCTTATACAGTAAAGCACTAAACACAATAACTGCAACGTCATACCCACAGTTTGAAGAAAATAAATACTGTTTAGCTTGAATATAATTGGTGATGCCCCCAATTACGAATTATCCACTTAGATTTACTATTATTTATTATTTATAATCCATGGACAGGCAGTCATGTCGTCAATAAGTATAAGTCGTCATTTACCAAACAATAGAAACAATAAAGACAAATAATTCAGAGGCAACAACCCAACACAAGGGCTCATCAGGAGAATACACTTGCCTATAGGGTTTCGCCACATTAAATTCTCTACCCAGCCAAGTGTTGTGGCTACCACAGAATATCCATGGCATCCCCGTGTCAGGTATCACCCCCAAAATACATGCCTATGAAAAAAAAAAAAAAAAAAAAAACAGCAAATGTAAAACAACCAAGTAACACCAAAACAAGCTTATCCTGTTAATATATCCCTCTTTTTAGCAACAATAGGTAAACTAAATATGATAAATTTTACCAAATCACAAATATTAACACATTGCAAAAAACTTGAATGAACTAAACAATTATAGAATTCATCTTTACCATGTGGCTATTTTTAAAAAAAAATCCGCTCTATTAGAAACACAATTCAAAATAAATGGCGCTGCGTCATCATTTCTCGAACCTCCGAAATTAGTTGAAAATTTCTTTAAGTATTTCCAGATAATTCTTTTGATATTTATTTAAAAGTTCGTTATATCGAAAACTAAATTTTTTAAATTGCCAAGTTAATTTATTTGCAGTAAAACCTCTTGATATCAATTTTTGGCGTAAGATTTTATATCTATTTTTAAAATCAATATAATTACTACAAATTCTTGCATAACGAAGTAACTGTGAGAAAAACGCCGAATATGTGATATTTGAGTGTATATTACTTTCAGGGAATGGGAAACTAATCACTTCAAAATCAAAATCATCCGTTTTATTATACATTTTAAAACTTAATTTATTATTATCACAAATATTAATATTTAAATCTAAGAAATGATCTTCATGACCAGCGCCATGACTAGGTTCAAGAGTAAGCTCTGATGGATATATATATTTTTTGAAATATCAATGAAATCCTTACAATTTAAGACCAAAATATCATCTAAATATATTTTATTATTTGACAAAATATGTTTTAAATTATTTGGATTATTCTTATCCATCATATATTTATATTCTAGTTGACTTAAAAACAAGTCAGCTATAAATGGGCTGGCATTCCCCCCATGGAAATTCCCACGATTTGCTTGTACAAATCACCACCAAATCTATCTTCTATATATATAAAAATAAGTTGTCTGTGGATGGATGGATGGATGTGTCAGGTGACGTCACCTGAAAAAACTGGATCAGGTGACGTCAAAACTGAAAAAACTAAAAAAAGGCAAAAACTACAAAAAAAACTAAAAACTAATAAAAAAAATAAAAAAGCTAAAAAACTAAAAAAACTATAAAGGTAAAAACCAACAAAAAACTAAAAAAAAAACTGAAAAAACTAAAAAAAGGCAAAAACTACAAAAAAAACTAAAAACTAATAAAAAAAGTAAAAAAGCTAAAAAACTAAAAAAAACTAAAAAAAGGTAAAAAACTAAAAAAAATGAAAAATAAAAAAAAATAAAAAAAAGGAAAAAACTGAAAAATAAGCTAAAATAAAGGTAAAAACCAATAAAAAACTAAAAAAAAAAAGGAAAAAACTAATAAATGACGACACTCAAAGAGAAAAAAAAGGCAAAAACTACAAAAAAAACTAAAAACTAATAAAAAAAATAAAAAAGCTAAAAAACTAAAAAAACTAAAAAAAGGCAAAAACTACAAAAAAAACTAAAAACTAATAAAAAAGCTAAAAAACTAAAAAAACTAAAAAAAAGGCAAAAACTACAAAAAAACTAAAAACTAATAAAAAAAATAAAAAAGCTAAAAAACTAAAAAAAACTAAAAAAACTAAAAAAAGGTAAAAAACTAAAAAAACTAAAAACTAAAAAAAACTAAAAAAGGTAAAAACTAAAAGAACTAAAAAAGAAAAAAATAAATGACGACACTCAAAGAGAAAGCGACCAGGACAAAAGGAATGTTCGATTAGCAATCAACAAAGCACCGGGACACAGGGAGTATAAATGACGACCCGGGGGAAACAGGGGGATATAAATGACGACCGGGACAAAAAAACTAAAAAGAAAAAAAAACTAAAAACTAATAAAAAAACTAAAAAATCTAAAAATCTAAATAAGCTAAAAAAGAAAAAAAAAGGAAAAAAATAAAGGAGAAAAACAAAACTAAAAAACGAATGTATATACAGACCGGGACACCGGGATACAAATGACGACCGGGACCCGGGACACAGGGAATATAAATGACGACCGGGACACAGGGACACAACTCCGGTACACCGGGATACAAATGACGACCGGGACACAGGGAATATAAATGACGACCGGGACACAGGGACACAACTACAACGGGGACACCGGGGGAAACAGGGGGATATAAATGACGACCGGGACAAAAAAACTAAAAAGAAAAAAAAACTAAAAACTAATAAAAAAACTAAAAAATCTAAAAATCTAAATAAGCTAAAAAAGAAAAAAAAAGGAAAAAAATAAAGGAGAAAAACAAAACTAAAAAACGAATGTATATACAGACCGGGACACCGGGATACAAATGACGACCGGGACCCGGGACACAGGGAATATAAATGACGACCGGGACACAGGGACACAACTACAACGGGGACACCGGGGGAAACAGGGGGATGTAAATGACGACCGGGACACCGGGACAGGGAATGGTCGATTAGCAATCACCATCAACAAAGCTCAAGGGCAATCATTAGAATCATGAGGTATAGATCTGAATACAGATTGTTTTCCCATGGACCATTATATGTTGCATGTTCAAGAGTCGGTAAACCTGACAATCTATTTATATGCAAAGACAATGGGACAGCAAAGAATGTTGTATATTCGCAAGTTTTACGTAGTTAAAACCATATATATATATCTATCTATATTCACAGGTGGGACATAGGGACACAACTACAATGGCGCGTAACTATTATGGCGCGTAACGACTTACGCGCGCGGGGGGGCTTGGGGGGGGCGCGAAGCGCCCCCACCAACTAGGTGTTGGGGTGGCGCGAAGCGCCACCCCAACAGCTAGTCTTATATAAGTATTGTATAAAACAAATTCCAATAACTCAAAAATCATATCCAAGCTGTAACATCTCAAGTTAACTGTAGTATTAAAGCAATTTGTCCATATAGCTTTTTTATTATAAGTGTCTATTTTTAAGAACCTTTTACTAGATAAGAGGAAAGATTTCTTGATAACAGTATTTAAATTATCTAACACTACATTAAGTGATAAATTAGTATACATTGTCGCAAAATCGAAACACTCAATTCTTTTAGCTGAAACCATTGTTAAAGAATCTATCACCTGCAGTGAATTATTAACACTCCAATATGGATTAAAAGTCGGAAATTTTTTAATACCAGAACAATAGGTTTTAAGTTTATTTACAATTTCCTTTAAAATTAAAGAGAGGTCAGTAGCAGCAATGCGGGTTGGACATTTAGCTGCTCCAGCAATAAACCGTGGTTTAGGGGGATTCTTATGAAATTTTACAGTCCAATATAGGAAAGGGAACTTTTTATCATTGTCATTTATTTTAATATTAAAATTTTTAAAAAGTATTTCTTCAGTCTTTTCAATTAAATTCTCATCCTCTAAATTTACCTTTTCGTAAACATTAGTTGTGCATAACTCCCTTTTTAAGATATCACAATACAGCTTCTGACAAATTATGGCAAAATTATTATTAGCTTTATCCACTGGCACAATTACAAATTCATTCTGTAGATTAGCAATTGCTTGTTTAATCTTCGCATTATAAAATAATGATTTAGTGTTACTATTTTTTAAGTTAGAATATATTTTATTTCTTATTCTACTAATAACTAAATTCTTCCAACTTTGAAAACTCTCTTTATTTTTATTCTCTTTCTTACACCACTTATCAATAAATAAATCAAAATCATTTTCCAAGCCATCAATAACACTCGATGGTTTCAGATGATGAGAAAGACGGAAATTAGCCCCTTTATTCATTATAATTTGAAGATCATCTTGCTTTATTATTGACAAGTCCCCTGTTATAACATGTTTGTAAGTAGGATTTACAAATGGGCCAAGTTGCTTACAATTACAAACCGGTTTCCAATTTATATCACTATCTAATCTTTTGAGTATTAAATTATAATTAAAAATAATTTGCCCAATAGTTTTTGAAAATTTATAAGTTAAAACTGGACTATCATTATAATTCAAATTACTAGGAAGGGCCTGTTTCACATGCCGCTGATTTAAAATTTCTGGTAAATTAGTATCTTCAATCTGCTTACAAGTAAAATTAATAGGTAAATATAATATATTATATTTAATATATTAAATATAATATATTATATTTATAATATATAATATATTATATTAATATATTATATTATAATATATTTACTTATAATAGTAAAATTAATATTAGATATTTATAATTTACCCAGAACCAAATACGATTAAGTTTATGAGCGTGACATTAGAAAACATAATACCCTTGTCTCATGGAAAAAAGAGCACCACTCCCAATATTACTTAGCTATAGTTAGTGATGGGATAAAAACAAAACTTTCCCCGATTTTGACCCATTTTAAATCTAATTGGTGCAGCTCCCTGACACGCCTACCAATTTTCATCGCCCTAGCACGTCCAGAAGCACCAAACTCGCCAAATCACTGAACCCCCCCCCAACTCCCCCAAAGAGATTGAATCCAGTACGGCTCCGTCAATCACGTATCAAGGACATTTGCTTATTCTATCCACCAAGCTTCATACCGATTCCTCCACTCCAAGTGTTTTCCAAGATTTCCCCCTCCAACTCCCCCAATGTCAAAAGATCTGGTCGGGATTTGAAATAAGAGCTCTAAGACATGAATTCCTTCTAAATATCAAATTTCATTAAGATCCGATCACCTATTCGTAAAATAAAAATACCCCAATTTTCACGTTTTCCAAGAATTCCGGTTTCCCCCTCCAACTCCCGACAGACACGACAAACAAAACAGACCGACAGACCGACAGAATTTGCGATTGCTACATGTCACTTGGTTAATACCAAGTGCCATAAAAATGAACCCAGTAAACTACCGAATATCCGACATAGATTCCTGGCCCAGTAAGTCTTGACTTACAATATACCTAAGACTGGATGGCTTTTTTGTATGACGGAAGCTTAAGGCTAATGGTCTTAATTTGTGTCCAATGCTATTTCTCCTATGATAGAAAATCATGAATAACTTCTGCGATTTTGGTGATTTTGAACTGATTTTTTTTTTGATGACTCTCGAGTTAAAAAGGAAAAAAATGTTGGTTTCACTTTTTCTGTATATGCTTTACCTATTGTGCAAAAAAAGAAATCAAGTTATTTTAGTTTGGTGAATAAAAATTTAGTGGATGGGAAATGACAGTAGATTTTTTTTTTAGTTCATCCTGCCAGTATTTAAAAAAAAATGTTGGTTGCAGAATTGTTATATTTTTATTTTTAACGGTGCAAAAAATTATTTTTAATTTTCAACATTTTTCTTGCTAGAAGGTATGAAGTTGGCTCCAGAGGGTAGAATTTTGGATCATATGTAGATTTTATAATCTACAACCATTACAGAAAATTTCTGATGTCTATCATAAATAGTTTGAAAGCAAAATCAGAAAAATACAATTTCAAAATGTGCTTACTTTTTACTTATTTTACCCCTGTTTCCGGCTTAATAGCGTTGTTCATCAGCCAATAGAAAAAAAGGCGGGATTCTTATCCAATTTTAGGCATTACGCCTCCAAGGCATTGTGTCTCTGATTAGTTGACTTGTCAACTGAAGTCAATAAGACATTTGAGATATGAGGAAGAAAATTATCAACAAAAGGTGGCTGAATTTAAAATACCGGTAAGTAAAAATTACATATACAAGTTTCATTCCCTCTTGTCCATTAAATAAAAAAAAAAATGTTTTTTTTAACTGCATGTAAGGAGCGACATTAAAACGAACAAAAATTATTCCGTTTATGAAAGGGGGTAGTCCCTCAATGTCCCGCTCTCTACGCTAAAGTTTGACTCTTTCTCACAACTATACTTTTTAAAACAATAAGAAACTTTAGCGTAAAGAGCGAGGCGTTGAGGAGGGGACTACCCCTTTCATATACGGAATAATTTCTGTTCGTTTTAAGTTTTAATGACGCTCCTTACTTGAAGTTAAAAAAAACTGTTTTTTTTATGTAATTTCTGAACGTTTTTAAATTAATGCATATTTTGATTTGGCTAACCGCACAACGAAATTTGCATATCTTTTTTTGTCTAAATGGCTTTATCATATTTTCGTTCTGACGATTTTGAAGAAAATGGGGTGGGGGAGGAGGTCTAGTTGCCCTCCAATTTTTGGTAACTTATAAAAGCACCTAGAACTTTGTATATTTGTATTACATATATGAGGGGGTTTGCCCTTTCGTCAATACCTCGCTCTTTACACTAAAGCTTAAATTTTCTCCCGGTTCTTTAAGAATGACCCTAGAATCACCAAGTCCGTAGAATATATAGTTGAAATTACTTTAACGGAAAGAGCAAGGTATTTAGGAGGAGATGAACCCCTCATATGCGTAATAATTTCTGTTCGTTTTATGTTTTAATGCTGCTCCTTACTTTCAGTTGAAAAACTTCTTCATTATTATTTTTTCAGTGTTTTTTTTAATAATGCTAGAAAATCCTATGCCCCTTCATTGAATTTCTTTTCCCCCGTGACAAATTCCTCTAAGTAAAGATCCTTCAACGTAGCTCCCTCCCCTCTACCCCCCCCCCCCCTCAGCCAAAACCCCTCAACCGTTGACTTTTAATTAAAAGGAATAGTTGTGGGAAAAGTCAAGTCATGGCCAATTGTAGAAAAAGCCAAGACAGATTGTCCAATTAAGTGGGCATCAGGTCAAGGTAAACACTGATCAAAGTTTATAACTTGTAGCCCCTCCCCCGGGAACTATGGGGGAGTAAGTCGTCCCCAAAGACATCTTATTATGTTTTTTGACTATGCTTAAGAAAATGGCTATCTCAAAATTTTGATCTGTTGACTTTGAGAAAAAAAATGAAAGTGGGAGGGGGCCTAGGTGCCCTCCAATTTTTGGTCGCTTAAAAAGGGCACTGGAACTTTTCATTTTCATTAAAATGAGCCCTCTTGCGACACCCTAGGACCAATGGGTCGATACAATCACCCCTGGGAAAAAGAAAACAAAAAACAAATAAACACGCACCCTTGATCAGTCTTCTGGCAAAACAATTCTATGACTTTTAGGGCGTGTTTCCCCCTTTTTTCCAAAATAAGACAAATTTTCTCAGGCTCTTATCTTTTGATGGGTAGGACTAAATTTAATTAAAATCCGATTCTTTTGACGTATTTATTAGTATCAAAATTTCGTTTTTTAGACTTTCGTTTACTATTGAGCCGGGTCGCTGTTTTGTTTTTCTATGGTTCTTTTCATTTTTTTTAGAAAGGTGCTGCTTGGAGAACAAGATAAAGATAATTTGTCAAATGGATCGAAAATTTCAGAAGAATTTTCAGCAAATCCTCTCGTAGACGATTCAAATAAATTGGGAAACGGTAGTGGTTCTTACGGTGTTGATTGCCCCGATACGAATACTGAGATAGACTTATCTGGAATTCCAGATGGAAACTGCATTGTGAATCTAAGGTATTTCCTTGCTGAAGTAATTTCAGCATTCAGACACAAAATCAGTTGCGATCACGGAAAATTGATTATAAAGCAATTAGAAAAGAAAGGCCTGAAAACTGAACTGAAAGTTAAGTGTAATAAGTGTAACTGGGAAAAGAGGATTAAAGGTGAACCAGAATGTCCAGCAACAAGCGTAAAAGAATATCTTTCAAGTTTTACGGACCAGACACAGGTTGCTTTTCCCGAAAAAACATCAAGTCTTAAAGGCTGCTTGAATTCGAAGGCTGTTTGGGGAGCCATGGGTAGTGGAGGAGGGTATTCTACACTGTGTGAATTCTTCGGGGTGCTTGGAGTGAAACCAATGTCACGAATAGTTTATTCCCGTATTGAAAGGCAGCTTGGTAATGCTTGGATGAATAGTTTATCGGAAATTTTGCTAGAAAATGGACGAGAGGCCTTAAAATCAGCCATTCATGATGATAGGTATAAGGAGGACTCATACTGGACAAAAGTGATATGTGATGGAGGCTGGAATAAGCGTAGCAAAGGACACGATTATTCGGCCAAAGGATGTGTTGCAGTTATCATAGATGCATTTACGAAAAAACTGTTATATGTTGGCATAAAAAATAAATACTGTTATATATGTTTTTCTTCTGCAAACGCCAAAGTAATTCCCAAAGATCATTTCTGCTTTCTGAATTATAACGGAAATTCAAGGAGCATGGAAACAGATATTCTAGTTGAAGGCTTTCGTTCCAGTGAGGAGATGCACGGATTACAGTTTTTAGAGTTTATCGGTGACGGTGATTCCAGTGTTTTTTATAAGCTAAAACAAAGTGTTTCCTACGGTTCCAACATACGGAAACATGAATGTGCAAATCACGTCACAAAAAACTATACAGCCCATCTATATAATTTGTGCAAAAATAAAAAAGGTTTGTACACAAAATGTCTTCCCCGAGGAATTATCCAGCAACTGACAAAAAATTTAAGGGGTGCGATAAAAATAAATTCTGAAAATAATGGAACAGCAGAAGAATTGAAAATCTTGTTAAAAAGAGGTCCGTACCATGTTTTCGGAAACCACACAAAATGTGATTCTGGATGTCCTAAGATTGCTGAATTGACCGTGAATAGTAAAATAGAAGATCGGTGGAATAATTTTCCCCTGCACGTGTTTGAAGATGTTATGACAGAGGTCGATATTGTGTGTCGAAAAGCAGAGCAGCTTCGAAATGACGCAACTACAAACTTAGCTGAAAGCTACATGTCAGTTGTTGCTAAATTCATCGGAGGAAAGCAAATAAGCCGGTCTAAACGAGGTTCATATCATGCAAGAGTTCATGGAGCAAGTCTTGCTTATAATTCAGGTCCAAAATGGCATCAATTAGCTTGGAAAAATATTTTTGGGCTTAGTCCTTCTAGCGTAACAAAAAAATATTGTAATAAAACGGCTAAACTCCGTGTAATATCTAAACGTAATTTGACCAGTTATTATAGTGCTCTTGGAGGAAAACACGTTGCTAAGTTAAAAAATATAAACTATAACTTTGGTAATCGTGACTATGGACCAAATTGCAATAAGCCAGACATGACTTCTGATGAAATGAATTTGGCCATACAAAAATATACTGACGAGAATTTAAAATTGGATTTTGCCAGTATAAGCTGTTTGTTCAACAGTACCAAGGGCCAATCCAAAAATGACACTTGGGTTGAAGAAAGATCTAAGAGAATAACTAGTAGTTACTTCCACAGAATTGCAACCAGAAAAAACAGCACCAGAGTTGCCCCAATTGTTAAGCAAATTCGAAACTTGGGACCTAGATTCTGCTCTGCCCTAATGAAAAAGGGCTTAGATTTAGAAGTAGTGGCACTAGAAGCATATGAAAACAAATTCAACTTAAAAGTCGTAAAGGGAGATCAAATAGGACTCAGTGTGCATCCACAGTATCAGTATCTTGCTGCATCTGTAGATGGGCTGCTCCCTAATGGCACACCTATAGAGATAAAAACGGTGCATAATATACCAGAGTTCAAAACCATTTATGATGTGGCCCAGTCAAAAAATTTAGTTAAAGCATTTTTTCTTGAATTATCCAGTGAAGGTCTTCAGCTAAAAAAAAATCACAGGTATTTCGCCCAGATACAAGGCCAACTCGAGATACTGGATAAAATGGTATGCCACTTAATAGTTTATAACTCTATTGAGGATTGGGAAATAATTACAGTTCACCGATCGAAAGACTACTGGGAAAAAATATTTCCGAAGCTTGAAGCCTTCTGGAATGAATCCTTACTTCCTGAAATTTTAGACTCAAGGGTTGCAAGGAATATGGAAATCAGAGAACCTGTGTCTGTAAAATGTACAACAGCCCACCAACCGAAGGACTCAAGCTTGTCTCAAGAAATAAAAAGAGGAAAAAAAAGAAGGTTGAGTCGAGTTGAAGTGAACAGCAAGAAAAAAAACGCACAGAAGGGATCGGGGGAGAACAGTGAATTTACCAGGAACTCAATGCATGAAAACAGTGATTTTGAAGAAATAATTTGGTCTGATTTGGAATAGATAAATCTTCGTGTTTGATAAAAAAAAATGTGTTAAAAAATATTGGCAAGGAAAATTATTTTTTCCTCCATAAATTTCTGTCTCATTCTTCGTCAATGTCCAAAAATAATGAAGTTTCTTATCTGGTCTGAAGTATATTAAATACATTTAATACAAACAATTTTAGTTTTTTTCTTATAAATTTCTTGTATGTTACTTGGGCTTAGTATTTGTGATTTTTATAGTTTTTCCTACAATTATTACGTTTTCTGTACAATTCGTTCATTTTTGGTATTTAATTAAAGCGTCTTTAAGTTTCTTTCCGAAATCTTGTGCATCTCGCCCTAACACAAAATAACGTTAATGCCCTAATCTTATTACAAGGAAAATAGCTTTCATCTTATTAATTCCAAAATACTGACAAAAAAAAACACTATAAAAATCAAGGTGACTGGAAAGATATTGAAAATGAACTGAATGTGTAATGTATAATTATTTAGTGTTTAATATACTAATTACAGGAAACATCAACAATTAAGGTTTACAGATTCTATTTAGCGACAATTTTTTATTTTGGTTTACGGTTAGAACGGAACTCTAGTCGAACTCCTATGGGCAGTAATTTGTGTCCTTTTTGGTTTAACTTTAGCACTCATTTTAATTTTTAATCGTTTAGGATTTAATTATTTGTATATAGCAGTACCCATTTCTTTTATGTTTGGTATAATTATTTATTTTTATTTCTCTTCATTTTCAGTCAATTATGCATAGACAGTAATGTTTGACCGTTTCACATTTAGATCATTGAAGGATTTTATTTTCTGTCCGTCTGTTTCAAATGGCTCTTTAATTTTCAATTACTTAACTCACTAGCCTAATTGTATAATGTACATTCCCAGATTGCTATGAAATCACGATCTTGTATCAGACTTAGCAGACATCTGCCATGCTTGGGATACTTATGTCATGCTTGGCACAGATCATTCACTCTTAGTACTGTTCTCACAGTTCCGCTATGCTTGGCACACTTCTGCCATGCTTGGTACTAGCCACCTGAGGTATATGATTTCTGAGAGTGAAAAACCTCTCAAACATTCATCCTTTTTCTTTGGGTAGTTTACTTTTGCATGTGCGGACTGTTTGTTTTCGTTGTTGTATTTTAATGGGGGCAGATACGATGGACAAGGGTTTTTAAATTCCTTTTGGGAAATCCCAAACTTTTTACTGTTATCGCTTTTCTTCTATTTCAATAAAAATTCTTTTTTATGTGCTTTAACCCGTATGCGCCTGAGAGGCTATATTTCTTCCAAAATAAGTTCATTAGTACGGGTATGCATTGAGTTTTTCGTTTTACACAAACTTTTCCTCTTGTTATCTTCCCAATAAATTAGTTTTATTTCCATCAATTCTGTTTATGTGCTACTTTTTCATAGTAAATTTATGATGGAATGGCGGATTAGTCTTCTTAGTTATTTAGCAGGATGAGATTGAGGAGCACAAAAACACAAACGTACGCAAACACAGGAACAAGTCTACACACACACATCAAATTACCAATTACGCACTTATTGTTTGATGCAAGCTGTGCTAGAGTTTTGTTCGCAGGAATTCTTCAATTCAATTCAATCATATATATTTAAATAAAAACACATAATTCCATGTACATAATCTGCCAGGAAAGCACAAAAGGGCTTGACTAGGGCAGAAACTTAACTAAAGAATTATTAAACAATCAACTAACAGAAACAACGAATCAACTGGATTTATCAAAAAAGAAAAAAAAGAGAAAAAAGGGGAGTGACGAAGAGAAAGAAAAGAAAAAAAAGAAAATAAAAGAAAAGATCGAAAAGAGGAGGACCGCATGATATTCAAATCTAAACAGTATTTCTGGAACGACCCTTCACTGCTCGCTTGAAGGTAGTAAGGTTATTTGAGTTCCGGATTTCCAAGGGGATTGAATTCCAGATAGCTGGTGCATATCCGTAGAAAGTCCTTTGCGAAAGCCAAGTTGGGTATCGCACAGAAGATTCTACTCCTGGAGGTAATCATACATTCTTTCATGGACTACTTTCTCATAAATCTTCGAAAAAAAGGTAAAATAGAAATGGATCGGTAATTACTCGGTTCATTTTTTGACTTCCCTTTGTGAAGGGGTAGCACTCAGGCTAATTTAAGTCTTTCTGGAAAAGTTCCCTCTTCAAGTGATAAATTAATCAGATGAGTCAAAATAGAAATAACAATTGTTTTTGTTGCTTTAACGATACTTCATCTACTCCACAGGATTGTTATTTCATACACATAATTATTTCATTTATTTCATTTTCATCACAATTTGTAAAAAGGAATTCAGAAGTAACATGACGAGGTTTAAGTTTGGGGACTGGTGGACTTCGAGAACTGAAGATTAAAAGAAAATAGCCAGGTGGGTGTTTCACCCACCTGGCTAACTGCTTGCAATTCTCAATACCCAAGGGTTCTCCCAATAGCCAAACAATTTTCATTTCCAAACGGACTCGGTCTCGGTTGAGGTTTGGGAGAGTTCACGCTTTACATTTCAAAACAGACACCCATCTCGAAAATAAAAGATTTGTCTACTTTTCGTACAAGTTCTACCATTTGCATTCAATGCACATCGAATCAAAATCTCTGAGCGAAAAAATATAGGATTACCCTTTAAATTGATGTGCAAAAGAAAACACTATTTTTAGCTCAGCAGTGGGTATATTTTCTTTTACATAACCTGTTCATTTAAATTAATCTCCGTAGAATCTAACGTGCTTTTGCTAAACAAACATCTTTTGTTTTTTTCTCCCACTTGTTTATGTTTTTGTCAAGTCTCATAAACGAGTTTGCTATCGAATAGATACTAGCAGTGGCGTTATTAAGATTCTTAGAATCTGTTTCAGAAATTGGGCGGGAACAAAAAAGACCATTAGCCATAAAGCAATAGATTATTAGAAAGATAAATAAAAAACCAAGATTTTTCGCTGAAAATTTTCAGCGAAAAATTTATCACACTATAGGCGTATGTAAAAATAGTACATAAATGAAAATCAGCGAAGTGAAATTTTTTTACTTATAAATTGAACACAAGAAAATACAATTAGGTTTTGAATATGAAACTAAAATATTGAGAGAGGATACTTGACAGAACAAAAGTTACTCTTTTACTTATATAACTTTTTTTACTTATAATTTGGCCAGAATCAAAGGCAATGAAGTCTATGAATTTACATTAAAAAAGATATTATAAGTTATAGAAGTAAATATACTAGTTTAAACTAAAACTTTTCATTCCACAACAGTAAATATATGTGTAAACTAGCGTAATAGCTATAAAACAGAGTAAAACTAAAAATAATGCAAGGCAAAACAGTGTAAAACGAGCATTTCTCAACGTTTTCATCCAAGCAGAACATATAAAATAAATACAGTTTTGAATCGATTTTATACCATGAGGCATTACTATTTATAGTGAAATAAACAAAATAATTTCATTGTAGGACAGTTTTGATAATTTGAATATTTTTTTCTTTTAATTCAGAATGAAAATAGTTGGTTACCTGACCCATGTGCACAAACTAAAAAACCAGAGCAACAACAATCATAAATCAAGTTTTGACAAGGGACTTCTAAGTGTTTAGAGCTAACATTCAACTATCCATACATGTACATTAGGGGGGGAGGAGATACTCAAATTAAAAAAAAGACCGACAACAAGCGTAAATCAAGCTGTGACAAACAGGACTTCTGAACGTTTAGAACTAGCATACAAATATCTATGTCTGTACATGAAGGGAGGGGGGTCGCACAGGCCCCCTTCTCACAAAGAAAGAAACAATTTGACTTTTTTGGCATTATTTAAACATAAATTTAAAGAAGCGTGTTTCAGCATTTTTTTTCCTTTTGGAACTCTGAAAATATAATACAGATTCAAGAAAACCCTGCTCCCCCACATATGTACTTAAACCCCTACATATACCTACAACCTCTAGATATACTATTTGTACCTGTGTACCTGCACCTGTTTTTATTAATTCTAATATAGTTTTAATATAATGTAAATTCTAATGTATTATTATTATTATTATAATAATATTATTTTAATACAAATTCTTTATAATCCTTTTAACGGTTTAGAGAATTCTGTTAATATTAAAAGACGTTTGAACCCCGTCAAACAATATCTTCATATTTTTAGATTAACATAATGATATGAACAAAGTATACGGCATTGAACTGTACATTGCCTACTGGTGGCGCTAATCTCCGATTCATGGCCTTTCAGCCAGGAAGCCCGACAGGGATAGGGGCCAGCCATCCTTTGGTTTCGCACAACCCTCCTGTTCACCTTCCCCAGATATCTCCAGATAGCCATTTAGAGCTGGGTTGACTCTGGTTGAGCTTACAGAGTCACGCCACTAAACCCCAGTCTAAACTAAATAACCAACGACACCAGCACTCGAACCCCCGTCCTCGTTGAATCTACTAAAAACAACAGATTAAAAGTTTCGTCAATCCAGAAATATTTAAAAAAATAATTTAGAAATTTAGTTCATAATTTACTTACGCCTATATGAAAAAAAAATTACAAAGATAAAACTGACAATACATACATCAAACTTACATCATATACCAGTAAACTAGTTCAAGCAGTTATTCATACTAGCGTCTGGTAAACCTCTTTATACCTACAGATGAAGAAATACAATAATAAAAATAAAAAAAAGCTCGTGGACAAGCTGATGATTCGCTGGTTCCAAAAAAAGTAGAAATTTTCGACACGAGGTATTTCATAGTCAATTAGCAAAAGCTTTAAAAAGCTAAGTCAATAACTATGAGTCACTAGGTCCAAACTTTTTTCAGTTACTTGTCATAGCATGTCAAAGTATCTTTCTCTGCCTTCCCGTCCCTTTCTTATCACTGGTTCTCTCTCTTACTCCCATTTATTACCAATTATCTCATCTTTCAATAGAACGAAAATCGCGACGTCTGTTGAGAACTCTGTCTCTTCTTTTTTTCTGAATTAATGTCAGGTTGAGACAGCTACTTTCTGGCTTGTATTAAACTTATTTTATATAATACTAGCTGTTGGGGTGACGCTTCGCGCCACCCCAACACCTAGTTGGTGGGGGCGCTTCGCGCCCCCCCCAAGCCCCCCCGCGCGCGTAAGTCGTTACGCGCCATATTAGTTACGCGCCATTGTAGTTGTGTCCCTATGTCCCACCTGTGAATATAGATATATATATATATATATATATATATATATATATATATATATATATATATATATATATATATATATATATATGTTTTTAACTACGTAAAACTTGCGAATATACAACATTCTTTGCTGTCCCATTGTCTGTGCATATAAATAGATTGTCAGGTTTACCGACTCTTGAACATGCAACATATAATGGTCCATGGGAAAACAATCCGTATTCAGATCTATACCTCATGATTCTAATGATTGCCCTTGAGCTTTGTTGATGGTGATTGCTAATCGACCATTCCCTGAGTCGCCATCGTCATTTATATATCCCCCTGTGCACCCCGGCGTCCCCTTTGTAGTTATGTCCCTGTGTCCCGGTCGTCATTTATATTCCCTGTGTCCCGGTCGTCATTTGTGTCCCGGTGTTCCAGTCTGTGATTTCTCTTTGAGTGTCCCGGGCGTCATTTATATTCCTTGTGTCCCGGTGTCCCGGTCGTCATTTATATCCCCCTGTGCCCCCCGGCGTCCCCATTGTAGTTGTGTCCCTGTGTCCCGGTCGTCATTTATATTCCCTGTGTCCCGGTCGTCATTTGTATCCCGGTGTCCCGGTCTGTATATACATTCGTTTTTTAGTTTTGTTTTTCTCCTTTATTTTTTTCCTTTTTTCTTTTTTTTCTTTTTTAGTTTATTTAGATTTTTAGATTTTTTAGTTTTTTTATTAGTTTTTAGTTTTTTTGTAGTTTTTACCATTTTTTTAGTTTTTTTAGTTTTTTTTTTTTACTTATGTCCTGGTCGTCATTTATACTCCCTGTGTCCCGGTCGTCATTTGTGTCTCGGTGCTTTGTTGATTGCTAATTTATATTATATTTATATTTATATTTTTTATATTTATTAATATTTTTTTAGTTTTCTTTTTCTCTTATTTTTCAGTTTTTTCCTTTTTTTTAGTTTTTTCTTTTTTAGTTTTTAGTTTTTTTTTTGTTTTTTACCTTTTTTTAGTTTTTTTAGTTTTTTTAGTTTTTTAGCTTTTTTAGTTTTTATGGCACTTGGTATTAACCAAGTGACATATAGCAGTCGCCAATTCTGTCGGTCTGTCTGTCTGTCGGTCTGTCTGTCGGTCCCGGTTTTGCTACTTTAGGCACTTCCAGGTAAGCTAGGACGATGAAATTTGGCAAGCGTATCAGGGACCGGACCAGATTAAATTAGAAATAGTCGTTTTCCCGATTTGACCATCTGGGGGGGAGTGGGGGCCCGGTTAATTCGCAAAAAATAGAAAAAATTAAGTATTTTTAACTTATCAGCGGGTATTTGGATATTAATGAAATTTAATGTTTGGAATGATATTGTGTCTTAGAGCTTTTATTTTAAATCGCGACCGGATCTGATGACATTGGGGGGAGTTGGAGGGAGAAAACCTAAAGTCCCGGTTCTGCTACTTTAGGCACTTCCAGGTAAGCTAGGACGATGAAATTTGGCAAGCGTATCAGGGACCGGACCAGATTAAATTAGAAATAGTCATTTTCCCGATTTGACCATCTGGGGGGGGAGTAGGGGCCGGTTAATTCGGAAAAATAGAAAAAATGAAGTATTTTTAACTTATGAGCGGGTGATTGGATCTTAATGAAATTTGATGTTTGGAATGATATTGTGTCTCAGAGCTCTTATTTTAAATCCCGACTGGGTCTGATGACATTGGGGGGAGTTGGAGGGGGGAAACCTAAAATCTTGGAAAACACTTAGAGTAGAGGGATCGGGATGAAACTTGATGGGAAAAATAAGCGCAAGTCCTAGATACATGATTGACATGATCGGAACTTATTTGCTCTCTTAGGGGTAGTTGGGGGGGGGGAGTAAGTCTTAAAAATTAGAAAAATGAGGTATTTTCAACTTACGAACGGGTGATCGGATCTCAATGAAATTTGATGTTTAGAAGGATATCGTGTCTTAGAGCTCTTATTTTAAATCCCGACCGGATCTGGTGATGGGGGCGGTGAGTTGGGAGGGGGAAACCTAAAACTTGGAAAACACTTAGAGTGGAGGGATCGGGATGAAACATGGTGGGAAAAATAAACACAAGTCCTAGATAGATGATTGACATAAACGGAACGGATCTGCTCTCTTTTGGGTAGTTGGGGGGGGGGGTTAATCCTGAAAAATTAAAAAAATGAGGTATTTTTAATTTACGAACAGGTGATTGGATCTCCATGAAATTTGATTTTTAGAAGGATATCGTGGCTCAAAGCTCTTATTTTAAATCCTGACCGGATCTGGTGACATTGGGGGAAGTTTGGGGTGGGGAGACCTAAAATGATGGGAAACGCTTAGATTTAAAATTGAGGTATTTGTAACTTACGAAAGGGTAACCAGATCTTAATTAAATTTGATATTTAGAAGGATCTTGTGCTATAACTTACGTGCTTATAACGTATTTTTAACTTACGAAGGAGTGATCGGATCTTCATGAAACTTCATATTTAGAAGGACCTCGTAACTCTGATATCTTATTTTAAATCTCAACCGGATCAAACGTAATTGGGGGGGGGGGGCAGTTGGGGGGACCGGAAATCTTAGAAAATACTTAAAGCGGTGAGATCAGGATGAAACTGGATGGGAAGAATAGAAACCTGTCTAAGATACGTGACTGACATAACTGGACCGGATCTGCTCTCTTTGGTGGAATTGGGAGGGGGGAGGTAATTTTGAAAATTGAGGTATTTGTAACTTACGAAAGGGTGACCAGATCTTAATGAAATTTGATATTTAGAAGGATCTTGTGCTATAAAGTTTAACTTTAGGTTCTGACCTTCTCACAAGTGCCAAATGAGCTCCTGGCTCTTGGCTCTTCCGACCTCGTACCATATGAGCTCTCGGCTCTTCCGACCTCGTCCAAATGAGCTCTTGGCTCTTCCGACCTCGTACCATATGAGCTCTCGGCTCTTCCGACCTCGTCACAAGTGCCATATGAGCTCTTAGCTCTTGTTTTATTAGTTTTTAGTTTTTTTTTAGTTTTTTCAGTTTTTTTTAGTTTTTAGTTTTTTACCTTTTTTTAGTTTTTTTTAGTTTTTTAGCTTTTTTAGTTTTTTTTCTTTTTAGTTTTTTTTGTAGTTTTTACCTTTTTTAGTTTTTTTTCTTCTTTTGTATTAGTGTGAAATAATTCAGACGTCATATGCGGACAAACACGACGTCACTCGACAGACAGACAGACAGACATAACCCACAAACAACTTATTTTTATATATATTTATTCATATTTTTTTAGTTTTCTTTTTCTCTTTTATTTTTCAGTTTTTTCCTTTTTTTTAGTTTTTTTCTTTTTTAGTTTTTAGTTTTTTTTAGTTTTTTACCTTTTTTTAGTTTTTTTTAGTTTTTTTAGTTTTTTAGCTTTTTTAGTTTTTTTATTAGTTTTTATTTTTTTGTAGTTTTGGCCTTTTTTTATTTTTTTCAGTTTTTTTTTAGTTATTAGATTTTTACCTTTTTTTAGTTTTTTAGCTTTTTTAGTTTTTTTTTTCTTTTTAGTTTTTTTTGTAGTTTTTACCTTTTTTAGTTTTTTTCTTCTTTTGTATTAGTGTGAAATAATTCAGACGTCATATGCGGACAAACATGACGTCACCTGATCCACACACAGATCCACACACAGACAACTTATTTTTATATATATAGATTAAATAGCGTTAGTTTGCTATTGTTGTTTCATATTTTTTTTTGTTCGTCATTCGTTTGTCCGCTTTCTTCCTCCTTTTTTAAAGGAAGAAAGGGTTTATTCATAAAAAAATACGACTGCACGTACTTTTAGATGTTGTTTCTTTCTGCTGGTTACAAAAAAAAGTAAAAATTTCCGACACTTGGGGTATTTCATTGACAATTAGTAGCAGAGGCGCCATTTGGACCAAATCTTGGGGTGGGCATGAACTCCATCTTGCCCCCCCCCCCCCCAGAATCACTTTGTTTCGCGTAATCATCTAGGAAATGGGCATTTGACAGAACTTGATAATTTTATTATGTATCTAACCTACTTTCAAAGTTTACAATGATTAATAGCAAATAGCGTAATTACCCCAAGGTTCGTCAAGTAATTACGCTCTTTGGTTAATAGGCGTGCATTAATTTCAAATCAATTGGACAGAATGGATTCTGTTGGACATAATAGATTCTGTTGGACATAATGGATTATTATGGCCGGTAAAGGGCCCTTTGTGGTGAAAGCTTGGGCCCCCCTGGAAAATCTGGGGTGGGCATTTGAAGAGGGTGGGCATTTGAATTGGGACACTGAAGAGGGGGTTGTTTCTTCTGTATCACTTTCATCACTTCTGGAATGGACAAAATTTTGAGTCATATAGGCTCCACAAAATCTCTCTTGACTTTCCATTTTTAAGAGGCTAGCCACCTCTAAATTTCGACCTTTTTGCACCTACCCTAATAACTAGTGTTGTCCTAGTTTTGCTTCTTGGGAGCACCAAAAGTTGACTTGCCATCGACAGATTTTGGCAGAGATTTTAGATTTTGGAAGAGGGTAACTGAACAGGGAGTTGTTTCTCCTGTATCACTTCCATCACTTCTGGAATGGACAAAATTTGGAGTCAATAGGCTCCACAAAATCTCTCTTGACTTTCCATTTTTTAAGAGGCTAGCCACCTCTTAATTTGGACCTTTTTGCACCTACCCTAATAACTAGTTTTGTCCTAGTTTTGTTACTTGGGAACACCAAAAGTTCAGTCGTCACCGACAGGTTTTTGCACAGGCTTGGCAGAGATTTTAGATTTTGGAAGAGGGTAACAGAACAGGGGGTTGTATCTTCTGTATCACTTTCAACACTTCTGAAATGGACAAAAAATTTGGAGTCAATAGGTTCCACAAAATCTCTCTTGACTTTCCATTTTTTAAGACGCTAGTCACCTCTTAATTTGGAGCTTTTTACACATACCCTAATAACTAGTGTTGTCCTAGTTTTGCTACTTGGGAGCACCAAAATTTCACTCGTCAGCGACAGGTTTTGGCAGAGGGTTTTCAGATATTTTAGATTTTGGAAGAGGGTAACTGAACACGGAGCTGTTCCTCCTATATCACTTCCATCACTTCTGGAATAGACAAAATTTGGAGTCAATAGGCTCCACAAAATATCTCCTGACTTTCCATATTTTAAGAGGCTAGCCACCTCTTAATTTGGACCTTTTTGCACCTACCCTTATAACTAGTGGTGTCCTAGTTTTGCTACTTGAGAGTCTCGATAGTTCACTTAGTTAAAATATTATTTTTTGGACGCCCCATGAACTATTATTTTTTGGACAAATCGGTCCATCTATCAAAGAACAACATGTCTTTAATTTAGTCTCCTTTAATTTCTCTAATTAATTTCTTTAATTAAGTCTTTTCTAATTGACCTTCTTTAATTTAGACTCCGAAATTAGTAAATAAAGATTGGGCCAAAAGTAAACAGTAGTACGAAGGTATAAACAAATTCTAGAAGTGGTCACAGGTTTTCCACAAACTTCAAGTATTTTCGGCAGTTTTCCACTGATTTTGTAAAATGAGCAGTGTCATCACTGACAGTATTAGTAGGAACGACAAAGTAGTAAAGAACTACTTTGCAGAGCTAATTGGGCAATTCGTCACTGTCACCTGACACCCTTTATTTGCTGTCTTGCTCTTTGTTTGTTTAAAAATTTCCAACCGCCCGAATAGAGCCGGCGGAGCCGGGCCCCAGCATGATAAAAAGGAAAAAAAAAGAAAAATCTACATATTACGCCATATTCAAAATGACGTCATTGCAATATAAGGAAGCTTTCATTTCAATGCATGATGTCGTATTATATGATGTTCCCCAACCCAAACTTCAAGTATTTTCGGCAGTTTTCCACTAATTTTTTGAAATTAGTGGTGTCATCACTGATAGTATTAGTAGTAACGACAAAGTAGCAAAGAACTATGTTCATTCGCCTTTTTTTGGCACCAGCAGGATGGAAAAAAGATAAAACATTCCAGGGATTAGTTGAAGGATAGAATAGAAACAAAACTAGTAGCAATAGCAAAGCGCCAATGAATAACAAATATTAGTGGTTATAATAAAGTAGTAGTAGTAGTTGAAAAGTTTACTAGTTAAGAGATTATCAACTAGCTATTTTGTTCATCAATGTTTGAATCGTTATGCACCAGAGTGTTTCTGCTAAATTTTTAGTCTAACTCTTCCTATCATTATTATTTGTTTATTTCCATGTTTTGCGGGTCTAAAGCTATGGAATTCTATTTCAGAGGTTTAAAGGTAGTCGATAATGTTAACCAGCTCAAGAGTGGATTGAAACGTTACCTTCTGGAAAGTTATTACTTTTTATATTGCTTTCGGTTTTGTGATTTTTGATTGGTAAAATGTGAATATATGTTAGTAGATTATAAGGATCGAAACAACCATCATGTACAACCTAATAGGTTCCCCTGACAATTGTTGAAAGATGGTATTATTTTTAACACAGCTAATTATTTTTGTTAATAAATTTATTTGTTTCTTTTCTCTCTTATAGTAAATAAATATAGAAAAGAAAAAAACTGTTACTAATCACGGTAACAGTGAGCAGTATTAACAGTAAGTAGTAGTAGTATAGTTACAGCAAGCAGTAACGATAGTGTGTATTAAGTCTTAATAACAATAATTTAGCAGTAGTAAATAAAATATATACAATCGAAACAAAACTAGTAGCATTTATTGACTAAATCACATGTTTTGGAACTCTAAACTTTCTTTGGAGCGTAGAGAGCATATCTAGTTGAGCACATTTGTTAGAAACCATCACAAACACGGACAAATCAGGATTTCTGATTAAAAAAAAAAAAAATAATAAAAAAAAACAGAAGAATTAACACTAAATAGATTTCAATGTTTGGATTGAAAGATAAGATAATTAGTAACAAATGAGAGCAAGAGAGAACAAGAGATAAGAAAGAGAAAGAAAGGCAGAGAGCGATACTTTAACATGCTATGACAAGTCTAGACCTATGCTTTCCATATGAACAACAGATACCGAGCTCCTTGTGTCCTTGGTAGATTCAAATAAAATTTATTCGATAAATGAACAACTTTCCATATGAAAGCTTTCCATATGAACATAGCTTTCCATATGCTTTCCATAGCTTTCCATATGAACAACAGATACCGAGCTCCTTGTGTCACATCCAAGACATGATACAATTAATATGAGCTTCATTGTCTATCTAACAAAATTGGTAGATTCGAATAATTTTTAAATTCTGAGATTTTTATATTATGAGGAGGGGAGCTTAAATCATTAAGCTCTGCCATAAAACTAGACAATTTGCCCAAAAGATTTGTATAATTTTTATTGAGGAGAAACCCTGACTATTGCGTCTCAACCATTAAATAATATCCTGGCTAAGCCAAAGAGAACATAAGACATGGTTTGAACATCACTTTTGCGAGCCTCTTTTCTTGCACAAAGTTTAGCTTCACAGCGTTATTGTCAATTGTGACAACAACTGTAAGGAAACTTCAACACCTGGAAACTGTGAATCAGCCATTCCTATTGCAAGACTCTCTAGGTTCAGTGAAGCCTGAGGAAAATGGAATCCTGACGGAATTGTACAGCAAAAGCCTAAGTTAGCTTTATTTTGGAGTGTTGTCAATTCACAAAAATTTAAGTATGGTGGAGAGGGATTCTTTTAATCTAAATTTGTAGTTTTTTCCCTCAATTTTTACAGTCAAAATACCAAAAAAAGTATTTTACATAGAAATAGTCCCCAAAAAAGACATTTTCCATACTCTAGGGGGGAGAGAGCAAAACAATCAAGGGGACAAATATACCCCCCTCCTCCACTTGAAGCTACTGGTTATATATAGTAATTGAAGTCACTGGTTTTTATTAGCAATAGTAGTTATTCTAGCCTTGGTTGAGGATTTTTCTACCTTATTTTTTACAGGAAAAAAAAAAAAAAAAAAAAAAAAAAAAAAAAAAAAAAAAAATGCTGAACGTGTAAACAGAATTATTATTTTTCTTTACCCTTTTTGGCAGTAATACTAAGATTTTTCAATTTTTTCTTGGAGGTTCGACTTAATCCTCCTTAAAACAATCAAAAATTAGGCTTTCAAAAAAGCTTCATCAATCAGTAACTGTATAGAAACTCCAAAAGATCATTAAAGTCATTCAAGAAGTTCAACAACATCATAGAGGGATAAGAGCAATTGCAAAGACTAAATGATACATTGACGCAGAGCCACATTTCATTCACCCCCCCCCCCACGTTCTGTTTCAAGAAAATCCTTGCCCCAATAAGAGTTTCCACTGAAATATATAGAAGAACGTTCACCCCTCACATAGTTGAAATTTTAAATCAATACCCCCACCCCTCTTCTCACTCTACTTTTATCTTATAGGTTTAGTATTTATTTTGCAATTGCGAAGTTTGTAATGCTTGCTAGCTAGACTTTTGTTTAAATTTGTTTTCCCCGTTTTAATTTTACGAGTTTTTATCGTTAGACTTTTTTAATTGATGTGCAATTTAACGATTTTATGACATTGACCATTTCCTAAAATTTTGCTTTTTTGACACTAAAGTCCGAATTCGGCCCTTTTGGTCTTGTGATAGTCGCTTTGTTGAAATAAATCTCTTAACTTATCTTACGTATATAGCAACTTAAATTACCTTCTATCCAAGTCTGCCTGACCTCTTTCCTCTTCTAAGACAGAGGGCACAGTTGAAGAAACGGCCAGCTTTCCTGCCAAGTCTAGCTGCGCTTCATCTGCAATTCGCTGCATTAAAGCCTCCACTTCATCAGCTGGAGTTGACAGAGTAGTTGTGGCTCCAATAGCATCCTCAACTACCTAAATGCATTACATTTTGAAATTCAGGTAAGAGTTTTTACAATAAGATATAGGAGTTTTGGAATAACATATGAAAGTATTCATACCTGCCGACATATCAAAATTCTTGATATGCTTGAGAAGAAGAAATTTTGAAATAATATGTGAAATTATTCAAACCTGCAAACACATCAGGTCTATTCATATCTGTAAACATATCAAAATTCTTGATATGTTTGAAAAGTACTAGTTTGCAATAAAATGTGAAAGTGTTAACATCTGCAAACATAGGAAACTTCTTGATATTTTGACAAGTAGAAGCTTTGAAACAACATGTCAAAGTTCTCATAACTGCAATCAAATTTTTTGATATGTTTGAAATGTATAAGTTTTGCAACATATTGTGAAAGTATTTATGCCTGTAAACACATGGAAATTCTTTATATGTTTTTGCTTAATTGGAAAACTCAAATAACCTCATTATAGAAAAAATGTGCATAAAAACACGAACTTTTACACCTAAGAACTAAAACATAACGTCCTTTTAAAAAAAGCTCATTCATTTGCCACCTGATAGCAAAACTTTCCAATTCTGATAGAAACTTTAGTTTCTTTTACTATGTATTATAATTTTCTCTGCTCTTTCAAATGGCTTATGAGGGGACTTTGTTAGACTTGCCGTTGCTTAGCAACGAAAAATTCAGTTTTATACTTTTGGATACGCCAGCACTTTTCCTAAGGGCAGGGTTAGCCTACGACCAAAATTATTCGACCCGCTAATATCTTTCCTTAACATTAATGACTTAAGAAAAATTAAGCTGACTCAGTTTGTGGTTGCCTGAAAGTACTCCGGCTTGGATTCTTTCCGATTTTGAGCCAGCTAGTAGTGGCTGAAAGCGTCCTAAAAGAAGACCCAAGTTCCGTTGGAGTTTTATTCTCGGGAATATCCTAGGCCAAGTTGGAATTTTGCTATCTGACACTGAGACCCTTAGTACAGACCACCCACGTGGAGAAGGCTGACAACACTCTCAACGCGACCTGGTATGAGGATTAAGTAAGTAAGATTCAATTTTATCGAGAAAACTATAAAGCATTCAAAATGGAGCGTTCGAGATCTTAAACCGCACTTTTCACAGAGCAACCTAAGTGACCATTTTGCGACCTTAAAACAATCCTTTTGCTATTTGCCACAATTGATTCCAAAATTGTGGCTTTTTGATTACAAAGGTTCTTGCGTTGGTCATGCGTCAGATGAAATCGGAAATTGGGCTCCCTATTGCAAAGCAAAACCAGAGCATTTTTTAAAAGTATTTTCAAAGTTTATTTCTTTGGTTATCTTCATATTGGTTCTTCTCTTCAACTTTATGGTCATACCAGGGTACTAAGGTCAACTATAAGGCGAATTTTTTGTGATTGCTGATTACAGGCAACTAAATTAATATTTTTTTTTTTTTTAGGAAATCATCATTGGTTCCTGTTTGACTAGCCTCTAGTTTCATCAGAAGTGTTTCAAGCTTCAAAGTTTCAAGAAATCTGGCCCCCCAGCCATATTCAAAAAATATTAAATTTTGCGAAGGTTAAGGCAATTCTTGTCAGAGGCCAAAAAGAATGATTTGTGCTTGTCCTTCAGCCAAGACATACAGTGAAGTGGAGCTTTATAGTCAAACGTCATTTGGAGCTCTTCTGCCAAGCTTTAATCCCTTTGGCCTGAAGCCGAGAACTCCGTTTAAGCAGGCGTTAGCTTCCAATGTGTTAGACTAAATCTAAAAGCATGTCTGGGAGACTCCCAGGCCACACCGCCCAAAGAAATTTTCTTACATTAACTAATACAAAAGTTTACAGGGTCAAAATGGGACCATTTTTAAAGGATATTGAAATGGTTCTTGTGAGAATAGGGGTTATTTTTATTTAATTAAGGTGTTTTTCATTTTTTTTTTTTTGTAGCCATGTGCCCATGGGGCTTCTATGCTAAATAAACTTATTTATCTATCGAGCAAGAGTAAAAGTCCCAGGTCAGCCTTTCTGAAAGCACCAATAATGTCCAACGACTACGCCCCTTTCCTTCCTTAGATCTTTCATGCATCAAGCTTTTTTATCTAGAATCAACAAATACGATATTTTTTTAATAGAAAGGCTCTTGCCTACCTTTTAACTTTATTTATGTGCCTAACAGCTAACAGATTTTGCCTAACAGATATTTCTCCACAGAAAGGCTCTTGCCTACCTTTTAACTTTATTTGTGTACCTAACAGATAACAGATTTTGCCTAACACATTTTCTTGCCTAACAGATATTTCTCCACAGAAAGGCTCTTGCCTACTTTTTAACTTTATTTGTGTGCCTAACAACTAACAGATTTTGCCTAACACATTTTCTTGCCTAACAGAAATTTCTCCACAGAAAGGCTCTCGCCTACCTTTTAACTTTATTTGTATACCTTCTAGATAACAGATTTTGCCTAACAGATTTTCTTACCGAACAGATATTTCTCCACAGAAAGGCTCTTGCCTACCTTTTAACTTTATTTGTGTGCCTAACATATAACAGATTTTCTTACCTAACAAATATTTCTCCACAGAAAGGCTCTTGCCTACCTTTAACTTTATTTGTGTGCCTAACAGATAACAGATTTTCTTGCCTAACAGATATTTCTCCACAGAAAGGCTCTTGCCTACCTTTTAACTTTATTTGTGTACCTAACAGATAACAGATTTTGCCTAACAGATATTTCTCCACAGAAAGGCTCTTGCCTACCTTTTAACTTCATTTGTGTGCCTAACAACTAACAGATTTTGCCTAACACATTTTCTTGCCTAACAGAAATTTCTCCACAGAAAGGTTCTCGCCTACCTTTTAACTTTATTTGTATACCTTCTAGATAACAGATTTTGCCTAACAGATTTTCTTACCTAACAGATATTTCTCCACAGAAAGGCTCTTGCCTACCTTTTAACTTTATTTGTGTGCCTAACATATAACAGATTTTCTTACCTAACAAATATTTCTCCACAGAAAGGCTCTTGCCTACCTTTAACTTTATTTGTGTGCCTAACAGATAACAGATTTTCTTGCCTAACAGATATTTCTCCACAGAAAGGGTCTTGCCTATCATTTAACTTTATTTATGTTGTAAGAGAACACTTGGTTCTTTTGTTTTTGGTACTTTGTGATTTGTTTTTTACCTAGCAAAACAAATTAAAACTTAAAAACAACTTAAAACTTGGAATATTAGAATACTATTCCTTATTAAAAACTACTTACTGAAGTTTTGACATCTAAATCCTCAAATTGCTTTTCGAATTTGTCCATAGTAGCAGAAATCTTTTCTAGGTCCATACTACCAATAGCTTTGTCTAGAGACCTGACAACTTGACCCATATTTTTTGTAAGCTGAAAAAGAAGATTCAGATTTAATACTTTGTTTGCTCTTACTTCATGCGTTGTTGTTTTCTTTGATTTTAGTCTTTATTCTAGCCTTGTAATCATCAATTTATAGGTGAACTTCATTTCCCTTTTTATTCTCAGTATTGAAGACAATACCAAAGAAGGGGGGATCGCAAGAGCACAAAAAAACATCAATTGATAACTACATACAATCGGTAAATTGATTTCTTATAATCCGAGTATTTCTTTGCAGTGAAAATATAAAATATATTCTGATCTGCTAAAACGTTCCCTTTTCTTGACAAAAATCAAAAATTTTCTAAAATTTCTCCAAATGGTATCTTGACTTGATTTAAAAAAAAGCCTTTAAAGATAATACTTGAAAAACTTGGTTAAAAAAATTCAAAAATTGAGCAGAATTGTATCACTAAATTTTGGTGACAAAAACCAACCGAAATCATAGTAAGCTTCACAAATTTAGAAATTAATTCCTATAATAATAAAATTCTTATAAAAAAAAATTAAATAATCAGACAAAATAACTTCAGTTTAACCAGTGAATTTATAAGGTTGCTCACACAACAGTAACTCACAAGGAAACACAACTATATGTCTCCAAAGGCACGTAGGGCGTAAAGAAGGAGCCATACATCATTCCAATCGTTTGCTACCACCAGAATTTTCTCCTACTGAGGTTATATTTACGTGTGCAAGTTATGCAGAACCGCCAAGTGTCAAAAACCCCCTTGAAGATGACTTAAACAGAATTAAACATGACTTCAACAATTGGTTAAAGATAGTTTCACACACAAAAAAATCCAGGATACAGGACAATTTTACTACTGTTATGTTTTGAATAAACGATAATAATCAAAATACTGAATAACGATAATAATCAAAATAATCTTATTTCCTAAAAGTTGGAAGAAGGCTTACAGGAAATTTTATTACCTCTGCAAGTGTTGGCATTGTTGCCAAACTACAAAAAAACGAACAGGCATTAAAAGAATATATTTTCTGGATAGCCTAAATACATAAAAGTTATTGTTACATAGATTTTATTCTGCATATTTATTTTAATGTATACATAATGAATATTTATTTTAGCTTCTCTATCCTCAGCTTGGTAATCAATACTTGCACTTAAATCTGGCGATTATTTACCTAAATGCTAGAGATGATCAAAGAATTATGGTACAGAACAAAACTTTTAATAAATTCTAATGCGATGTTCGATTCAATCATTAGCTTAAGGAAAAGAGTATTTTGGCAAACTCATTTTAAACTTCAATATAAAAGGGTAAATAATTTTACTACCGACATTATCTACATTTAAATTTTGCAAACAAACTCACCTTACGAAAAAAAGAAAACTTCGCTTAGATTTTAAGTTTCACCGTTTTTAAACTTTACGTATATTGACCCTTTTCTTCAAAATTAACGAAATTTTAGCATTCTAGCCAGACTCTCTTTGTCTACGACACTAAATACTGGTGATTCAAAGAAACAGTAATAGTCTCCCCCTCTTGTGCCCCAAAGGCTTAACATATCATTCCTTTATCTTCTTGAAAAGTTGAAATTATACAGAGGTCACCACCTCCTCACACAATTAATCCAATCATTTATGACCAATTGGCAAAAAGTGGGTACTTATATGCTATAGCACCTATGTTAAGTGCTTCCTCCATTGACACACTGTGGAATCAGTTTCTTCGTTAGTTTCTTTCAGCTTAGTGTGAAACAAGGTAAAGACAAGCGACAAAATAGATAGGAATTATATAATTTGGGCTATATATTCGCACATTAGGTTGGGAGGGTAAAGTATTTGAACAGTGTGAAGTTAGGAAACAATTCTTACTTCATAATATACAGAACAACTGTACCTAACACATTTTGCATTCAGAACCGCTATACGTTAACACTATACTTTACATTTTCATCACATTTTTTGATATTTCATTATGATTAGTCAGTGAAACAGGTCCTATTTAGATGAAGAACTTAACATAGGCGCTATAGCATATAATTAACAAAATACGGATTACCTGATTGTAGTTGGCAGAAGATTTGTGGAGCTTCTTTCATTGACACTGTGTTAGTCTTTGATTTGCAAGTTCTGTCAAGACATGTTTGGTGCTATGTTTGCTGCTATACTTGTTGTACTTATATATCATGAACATGTCACTACACTTGCTTCAAAATATACGAGACAATTGTTTAAAGGAACACAACCTCTTGTTGTATGGTAGGAAGTCAATCTAGATTCACTTCTGTAGAAGGGACCAGAATGAAAGGTTCCAAACTCAAAACTGGTCTCATAAGTGCATAGTACAGTTTCAGGACGAGTCCGCATGGTTGGTTGGTAATGATGTGGGGGTTTCAATCATACTTAAATGATGATGTGTGTCAATCTGGCAAAGGATAAACGGTGATACACTATGACATATTGTGAAGTTAGGAGATACGTTTTCTTTCTGTACAACCTCTTCCCTCACAACACTAAATATAGCATGTGTCTGACTCAAGCTGTAGGACATTAATGCTAAGATAGTTTTACTGAAAAAAAAATTGTTTGTAGTTTCTAAAGAAAAAGATTTCTGACTCAGAACTGATCCCTCCCTTGGAGTTTCACATTCATCCTAAGACAACGTAATGATATGCCTTTAATCTCTTGGTAGAGTCGTCTGATTTTTGTTAACTAATGAAACCCAAACACCAATCAAATACAGATCAATAATATAAAGCAAAAACAAAGTAATACAAAGTAAACAATGAGTCAGCCGTCTCAACGATGAATGCAAAATTGACACAATCTGTCGGGTTAATACTTTTTCGATAAGGTCACGAGTTTCGAGACGGCCAAGCTCTGATTTGAATCGATCCTGCATGGATATGGGAATCCTTACGAGTAGCTTTACTGTTAGCTCACGATTTTGTGTCATGTAAGGGTGGCGTTTATATGCTAGCTTCCCTATTCCTTGGAAAACGTCCTCAGACATAGAAAAGGTATGGTTTCTTGTTAACTTCATTCCAGAACTTGATAAGACGCAAGGAGATTATTGAATTCTTGTACAAGAGAAACTGTTTTGCGATGCTTAAAACTTGTAATTTACAGATCTCTGAAACTTGGCTGTCTTTTTTCTAGACTTTCAGGTTCCAAGTGCTTTAAGCTTGCCATCATAATAGGAAGTAAGTATATGAGAGGTGTAACATTGGTCGTAAAGGTTTAGCATTTTAAAGACTTGCAACGGTAGACTTTGTGACTTCAGCACCAATATCTATGTGGTCTGTTTAGTCCATACAGGATTCCTAAGGTTACCACATAGTTTTTTTGGGAATAAAACTACGAAGGCGTATGGCATGTTGGTAGCGCTGAAGTTCAAGTTTAACTGTTGCATCCTTGCTACTTTATACAATGCTTTTGTAGTTCCCCACTTGCTTGCGCTTGCCCCATTTTGGTCTCTTTTCTCGCAGACAGATGTCAGTGACATAAAGAAGTGTTTTTACAAAAATGCAAAACATATGCTTAGATTGCCTCTATGGACCAGTAATGCAACTCTGTCAACACGTTACGGAGCAGCTACTCCAGTGCGTAAAGTAGAAAAGCGAAACGAGCGTTATATAATACGCCTGGGCAGTAATAGCACTTTGCGATAGTTTTTTTCAGTTTATAAATGCTGAGTTTGATTTCGTTTTTAGAAGTGTTTTGTTTTGTTTTTTTTCTCGTATTACTCCGTCAGTTGTGTATTCTTTGCAATATGATGGAAAATAAACATATACATACATACATATATGCATACAGTATTAAATGCATATCAACTGGTTGAACAAAATTGCTCCTACACACGCTCGCAAAGTGATTTAATCGAGCACATTTTGAAAAAAAAAATTTCTATTGCACGTCACTTATTTCTGTCACTGTACGGATCAATGCAGTGGTAACAATCTTTGTTTACTCCGCTGATGATTACTTTCCATACCAGTAACATCAACTTCCTGTTTTCTGATCTATTTTGCTTCATCATGTATGGTTCGAGTCGTGCTTGGGTTCCCTGGAATGTTCTACATATCAGGACAACTGTCCTGGTTGTGATCCCACCTTCAGCAAGAAAAGTCTCTCCAAGCTGATCATTTTTCAGCCCAAAAAAAGGCTGATCTATCACGATTTCAACCTGCTGATAAACCCACTGCGCCACAACAGGACTCTTTCTGATTCTGCTTGTGGAACTTGTACTGTTTGAATATTAGATGTGAAAAAGGCTTGGCATGTTGTTTGAACAGTTTTGCGTATTAGGTCGAATTGTTTTTATTTCCTTCTTGAATGGCAAAGGTGCTAAAGACATCCTTGTCTTTTTCTCCTCCCTACTTGACGAGGTAGGAACATTTCAGTGCATAAGATATCTCAACCAAATGGGCCCTAAACAGTAGTTCCATATGCTTTGAAAAACATGTAGAGGCATCTTTCAAATTCAGTAAGTTCAAGGCCACTAGTTAGTAGGGTACAAAAGGGTCAATAGTCCTTGGATAACAAACAATTCTCCTGACTTCTCTAATTATAAAATCCTATGAAAAAAAAAATAAGCAAAGCAATAGATACAACACTATGCAAGAGGAAAGGGGTTCAAAAGAATATATAAACAGGAAACTGTTATCAAATCTTTTCAAGCATCAAGCTTTAATCAATTTTCTTTCCAATTTCCTAACTTTCCACAATCTTTGAAGCTCCAAAAGCTGAACTGGGTTAAAGAAACAATACAAACCCCTCTAAGCATTGCAGCCGAATGAACCTTGGACTGAACTGCATCAACCTTTGAGGACATTCTGAGATAATTGAGTGCTTCGTTTTTTTTCCTGATAGCGTTTTCGGCATAAATCCTTGCACCTTCAATATTACCCTGCTGAAGAGCTTTTTTGCACTTTGACTGCTGGACTGCTTTGTCCTTTTCGGACTTTTTTGACATCTTCTCTAACTGCTTAGCACAAAATCTTAGTTGAAATGATGTGTCTGAAATACAAGAACAAATAAATTTTTTCTCTGTAAAAATTTTCCAGACTTTTTTCTCCCCCTTTTGACTTGTATGGCACCACACCTCCCTGCCTGTCCTCCTTAAAAAAATACTTCTTAAGTCATGTAACTCCTAAGAACTATATATATATATATATATATATATATATATATATATATATATATATATATATATATATATATATATATATATATATATATATATATATATATATGTATATATATTATATATATATATACTTTAAGGTTCCAAGTACTTTTAGCTTGCCATCATAATAGGAAGTAAGTATATCAGAGGTGTTGAACATTGGTTGTAGTAGGTTTAGCATTTTGACGACTTGCAACAGTAGACTTCAGCACCAATATCTATGTGGCCTGTTTAGTCCATACAGGATTCCAAAGGTTGCCACATAGTTTTTTTGGGAACAAAACTACAAGGGCATATGGCATGTTGGTAGCACTGAAGTTCAAGTTTAACTGTGGCATCCTTGCTACTTAATATAATGCTTTTGTAGTTCCCCACTTGCTTGCACTTGACCCATTTTGGTCTCTTTTCTTGCAGACAGATGTTAATGACATAATGAAGTGTTTTTACAAATATGCCACTTCATTAAGATCCAATCAACCATTCGTAAGATACCTCAATTTTCAAGCTTTCCAAGAATCCCGGTTTCCCCCTTCCCTTCAACTCCCTTCAATGTCACCGGATCTGGTACATATTTAAAATGAAAGTTCTAAAGCACAAGATCCTTCTAGATATCAAATTTCATTAAAATCTGATCACCTATTTTTAAGTTACAAATACCTCATTTTTTCTAATTTTTCTGAATTACTCCCCCCTCCCAACTCCACCAAAGAGAGCAGATCCGGTCTGGTTATTTCAGTCACCTATCTTGGACTTGTGCTTATTTTCAGGATGAAACTTATTCCACCAAGTTTCATCCTGATCTCTCCACTTTAAGCATTTTCCAAGATTTCCGCCCTCCCCCCCCCCTAATGACACTGGATCTGGTCAGGATTTAAAATAAGAGATTTGAGTTTCGAGGTCCTTCTAAATATGAAATTTCATTAAGATACTATCACTCTTTCATAATTCAAAAATACCTCATTTTTCTATTTTTTTTAGAATAACCTCCTCTTCCCAACTCCCCCAAAGAGAGCAGATCTGTTCCAGTTATGTCAATCCTGTATCTAGGACTTGTGCTTATTTTTCCCACCAAGTTTCATCCCAATCCCTCCACTCTAAGTGTTTTCCAAAATTTTAGGTTCTGCCCCCCCCCCCACTTCCCCTTCACTGGATCCAGTCGGGATTTAAGATAAGAGCTCTGAGACACAATATCCTTTTAAACATCAAATTTCATTAATATCTGATCACTCCTTCATAAGTTAAAAATACCTCATTTTTTTAATTTTTCAGAATTAACCCTCCTCCCCCAAAGAGAGCAGATCCGTTCCAGTTATTTCAATCATGTATCTAGGACTTATGATTATTTGTAGCACCAAGTGTCATCCCAATCCCTCCACTCTAAGGATTTTCCAAGATTTTAGGTCCCCCACCCCCTGATGTTACTGGATCCGGTTGGGATTTAAAATAAGAGCTCTGAGACACAATATCCTTCCAAAAATCAAATTTCATTAAGATCATTAATCAAATTTCATTGATCACTCCTTTGTAAGTTAAAAATACCTCATTTTTTCTAATTTTTCAGAATTACCCCCCCCCCCCCCCAACTCTCCCAAAGAGAGCGGATCCGTTCTGGTTATATAAATCACGTATCTAGGACTTGTACTTATTCTTCCGACCAAGTTTCATCCCAATCCCTCAACTCTAAGTGTTTTCCAAGATATTAAATTCCCACCTCAATTCCCCCCAATGTCCACGGATCCAGTCCGGATTTAAAACAAGAGCTCTGAGAAACAATATTTTTCCAAACTTCAAATTTCATTATGATCCAATTGCTCCTTTGTAAGTTAAAAATACCTCATTTTTTCTAATTTTCAAAATTGACCCCCCCCCCAAAAAAAAAAAACAGAGCTGATCCGTTCCAGTTATGTCAATCACGTACCTAGGACTTCTGATTATTTTTCTCACCAAGCTTCATCCCAATCCCTCCATTCTAAGCATTTTCCCAGATTTTAGGTTCCCCCTCCCCCAACTCCCCCCAATGTCACCGGATCTGGTCAGGATTCAAAATAAGAGCTCTGAGAGACGATATCCTTCCAAACATCAAATTTCATTAAGATCTCATCACCGGTTTGTAAGTTAAAATACTTCATTTTTCTATTTTTTCTGAATTAACCAGCCCTCCACCCCACCCCCCCCACCCCAGATGGTCAAATCGGGAAAACGACTATTTCTAATTTAATCTGGTCTGGTCCCTGATAGGCCCACCCAATCTCATTGTCCTAGCTTACCTGGAAGTGCCTAAAGTAGCAAAACCAGGACAGACAGACAGACCAACAGAATTTGCAATTGCTATATGTCACTTGGTTAATACCAAGTGCCATAAAATGTAAATTCTGTGTCTCTAGTGTACCATACTTTAGACATGTCAATGATTGTAACAACTAGTGGATTACAACCTGATCTTGAAAAGTTGAGTCATCAATGAAATGTCCAGCCCAACTAACAACAAAGAGCTAGCCACTCAGCTTGGCTTACAAAGTTTTTAGGCAATTACCAAACCACACCTCTCAACCAAATTAATCAACCAAACCTCTCCTCAAAAACAAGAAACTTCATGGCCAAGAAGGAAGAACTTCAGAAGGACTTTATCTAGAGAGAAAAACAAAGAAGCTCTGAGGGAAATAAAACACCAACATTGTCAAATCTATCATCTTTGACCCATAATGCATTTCCATTGATCTTGCAGTTGATCCCTCATACTATTGTCTTGGAGCATACCAGTCATTCAATGGCAATGTCAATCCTTATGCCTCTACATCCCTTAACAAGACTGAACAGATGTACTCTCAACTAGAGAAGAAGTAATATGCAAATGTATTTGAGTGTAAGTACTTTCACCACTATCTCTATGGCAGAAAGGTGAATGCCATGGCCATCCATCATCTCCTGGAAAACATAGTCCCTAAGCCCCAACAAAAAGTGCCAGCAAGAATTCAATGGATTTCACTACAGATCCAACCTTCTGACCCTAATGACCTGTCTATCAGCTTTTGGGATTCCTGCCAGTCAGTCATTCAAAGCTAGCAGAAATTGCCGAAGAAACTTACAAAGATCCCCAGGTCAGCCAACTAACAAATACCATCAAGATTGGATGCCAAAGATCAAGAACCACAAGCCCCTGGAAAACATAGTCCCTAAGGCCTTACAAAATGCACCAGCAAGAATTCAATGGACTTGCTACAGATCCAACCTTAAGACCTGACACTCAATCTTATGACCTGAATATAAGCTTCTAAAATTCCTACTAATCAGTGATGCAAAGTAAGCAGAAATTGCAAAAAAAAAAACATACAAAGACCCCCAGGTTAGCCAACTAACAAATACCATCAACATTGGATAGCCAAAAATATAGAACCACAAGCCCTGGAAAACATAGTCCTAAGTCCCTACAAAATGACCAGCAAGAATTCAATGGATTTTGCTACTGATCCAACCTTATGACCTAACACTCAGCCTTATGACCTCTCCATAAGCTTTAGGGATTCCTACCAGTCAATGATGTAAAGCTAGCAGATACTGCCAAAAAACCCCAGGTCAGCCAACAACAAATACCATCAAGACAAACTGACAGTTGACTGCAATCTCATCATAAAGGGAGAAAAAATCATCATACCTGAAAAGCTGAGACCAGAAATACTGAGCAAGTTGTATGCTTCCAACTTGGACATTGAAAAAACAAACCAGCAAGCAAGAATGATTTTCTATTGCCCAGACCTCAATGCAGACATTGAAAAGATGATCCAAACATGTTCTGCATGTCAGAAATTTGGGCACACCAACCAGAAGGAACCCCTTGCATCTACAAAGACATCCTTGAGACATGTTGCTACAAACATAGACAACCCTCATCTAGAACTTCCTGAATGAAGAAATACTTCAGTATATAAATTTGGTACCCCCTCAAAGTTGTTGATGAGCTGTCAGCTGCAATTTATCATCCTGTATGTGCCCAAGGAACTCCTCAAGAAGGTTATATCTTACCTCTAAGTTAGTCCAGTACTGCTAAGCAGCACAAGCCTGGCAGAAGATGTACAATGGCCAGCATGCAAAGCTATTGAGACCACTCTATTCAGGTGACACAGTACAAAAACATGAGTATAGCACTATTTGTCCAAGAAGTTTTATTCTAACCAAATATATTCATTCTATCAGCATATCTCTATCATGCCTCAAGTCTCTCTCTAGAATTGTCAGTTGTGAATTATAAATTATTCAATACAAGCTGCAAAAAAAACAAGGCATATATAACTACTGCTGCTAACAACTTATTTATGAGGGACATATCCCAAATGTCCCTCTTCTCTGACCCTATACTGCAAAAACTATTATATCATATGTTTATTGAAATTTATATGTGTTTTTCCCTCTGGTGTGCCTTATGGTGAAAAGAAGCATGAGCCAAGCACTACATCTTTAAAGCTGTTGTGCCAAAAAAGAAAAGTTGAAGGTTGCCAACAGAAGTTTGGGAAAAAGAGGATGCAGTAATATGTCATGGGTAAATATTTCACAGTTCATATAGGCTAATTGACTTACCAATAAAATGAACATATCACTTAATGCCTTTTTTTTATGTTCTTTACAAATATAATGATTGCTTCTATTGCAAATTCAAATTTGAGCACTTAAGAATGAAAAATTTTCAATTAAAGTATGAGTTATTGGTCATTTTTGACAAAATATTACTACATTTTCTCAATCCTGATTTCTTGGTAGTTTTCAACAAAATAATACTACATTTTCTCAGTGCCCAAATTATTTATTGTTAGGTTAGGTAGGGTCAAAAAGTGCTTAAATTTGAATTTCTGATAAAAAGCAATTATAATATTCATAGAGAACATAACTAAAGTCATGAAGTGATATGTTCACTGTATTGGCAAGTCAATTAGGCTATATGAATGCTAATATATATTTTCTAATGTCATATTGCTTTGTTTGCTTGCCTGCTTTTGTTTATTTGCTTACTTTACTTTTGTACTTTATTTTCTGCCTATGTTAGTCTGTCATCACAAGGGTATTTAGCCTACAAGGGATTAGGCTACTATAGCTACAGTATTTTCTTAAAACTACTGTGTGAAGTAATTGAAATAATTTTTTATTTAGAAAAGACATTTTGCACCAGGATTGGTCAATGTTCCTATTACCTGAACAATTGTTTAGGGTCATGAAACTATTGTTAATAGATGCATTTTGACTTTTTGAACATCTTTCCTCTCTTGCAAAATTATTGCAAACTCAAAGTTATGGAGTTATTCCAGCCCAAATATCCTGTATTTACACATATAGAATTGCAATCATTTCCATTTTCATTGATTGGATATTTGAAATTGCAAATCTGTAATAGTTTAGAAACAAATTTGGGCTATATATTTGCACATCAGGGGGTGGGGATAGAGCATAGCATATATTAAATACGTAAACTAAACATTGCTGTGTTTAATATATGCTATGCTTTACCCCCTCCCCTAATGTGCAAATATATAATAACTCCATAATGGTGAGTTTGCAGTAATTTTGCACGAGAGAAAAGATGTTCAAAACATCAAAATGAATCTATAGACAATAGTTTCATGACCCTAAACAATTTTTCATGCAATAGGAGCACTGACCCCAGGATTAAGCTTAGCATACTGTTAAAGTAAAATTACTAGGCCTAGTAACAATAAGGTTGGGCCTATACTTTCATCTTTCTGAGGAAGTAACACATTACAGTTATATACTATAAATCATTTTATAGATAGATAATCATAGAATTTCAGCTATAAATCGCTCTTACCATCCATTTTGTCTCAAAAAGTCAAAATGCAACAATTTCCTTATTTTTCTCGTTTTTCTTTCTTGTCTTCCATAGAGTAGCGACATTTTACTTGATTAGCCGGCGTCTACACTCGACATCTTCTGAAAAACTGTGACAAAAAGTTGGGCACAAATAAACAGTTTGTAATTCTGACGTCCAAAGTGAAATAACTTTATACAGTCAATCAGTTTAATGCTTATGCTCATCTATTCTCAGTTTCGTAGGCTTCTAGCACATGGTAATATCATTGCAGAGTGTCTTAAGATAACATTAGGCTAAATTCCCCAAAAAATAATTTAGGTATAAGAATTAAGTCGGAGACACCACATCGACTAGTCGGCAGCACATCATCAATAAAAGACAGGTCGGTTTCGAAAAACACGTGGTGTATGCCAGTCGGTCTATATTTATTCTTATGTAACCAGTGTTGAACTAGCTCTAAATGGGTATCTGGAGAAATCTGGAGAAGGTAAACAGAAAGGGTGGGTGAAAACCTAGGATGGCTGGCAACCATCCCCGTCTTGCTTCCTGGCTGAAGGGCCAGGAAATGGAGATCAGCACCTCCAGTAGGGACAAGAAAGTTAGTTGCCGTGTTCTTTGTCTATATCTTTTATATTAACACAAAAATACAGAGATAATGTTGACCGGATTCAAACTTCTTTGAATATTAACAAAATTCTCTAAACCTATTTATTCATTATTTTTTATCCTAGAGCTCTTTTCTTAGCAATCACGTTTCAGCTTTTAGTTTCGAATAAATGAAATTTGACAATTTTTTTTAATTGTCATGTTGCTGTATATGACTTCTTTAGAAAATGTTAGTTATATTTTAAAAGTGAAAGAAATTTCACTTTATTTGTTTTTATTTTAATAAATTTCTTAAATGGGGAGGGCGGTGGAGGGTTTTCCCAACGTAAGGTATGATAGACAATTTTCTGCTTTGCATGGGGAAAACAAGAATTTAATTTTCTGTTATTACACTATTGCTGCATAGGATCTTTTAAAAAATGTTGACGTTAGTTTTTTATTATTCAGTCAGATATTAAACAGTTCGTGAAAACAAAGTATAGTAATAAGCCACCGGCTCAATAGTACACGAAAGTCTCAAAAACAGAATTTTGATACTTATAGATAAACTAAAAGATTTGGATTTTTCTGCTGATTTTAAATATACAAGTTACATCAAATTTAGTCTTACCCACCAAAAGATACTAGCCTGAGAAAATTTGCCTTATTTTGGCAAATAGGAGAAAAGACCCCTTAAAAGTCATTGAATCTTAACAGTTCTTTATTGTTTTAAAAAGTAGAATTGTGACAACGAGTCAAAACTTTAGCTTAAAGAGCAGGGTGTTGAGGAGGAGACAACCCCTTTCATATATGGAATAATTTCTGTTCGTCATTAGTTTTAATGTTTCTCCTTACTTGCAGTTAAAAAAAATGTTTTTTTTATTTAATTTTAAAAAAGAATGAATAAAAATATTTGATACTTGCAAAAACTGAGCTTACACAAAATGTTCTCTTTCTGTCGATCAAAATAAAGTAAATGAAAATGAAAAGATACTTTACAAATATTGAGGACAGCTGTAATTCATTTTTTTGATCGTCCTATTGCTCTATATGACTAACTCGAAAAATGGCAATTCTACTTCCTGGTTTAATCTAAACGACTGTTTAAATCCGAGATTATTAAAAAGAAGAAGTAAACAATGAAATAAAACATTTTTATTTATATTTGAATGCAATTCTATTTGAATGTAAATTCAGTTTCCAGTATCTACGATTGAAGCTAGGCACGGCTATAATCAACCATTTCTCTACTGAGAAGTCCGAAAATCCCAAAGTCATTTCTGGAGAAGAAAAATACAACAGTATCTGACTGTATTGAGCACCTAGGAATTGGATAAGGCCAAAATAAACGACTTAAATGACATAAGCCCGGTATTGAAGCACTGAAGTGAAAATACCTTTGGAAGATCACACCCAAATTATGCGAATTATGTTTCTTTTTAATTCCCAGCAAGATTTCTACGCCATCTATCTTAATAATATTTATTTCAAATTTGTTTTTCCTGACGTTAAGTTCATTGAAGAAAACAATCGATTCAGGATGGCCCAAATTTTACCTATTAAATTTCAAGAACATTTACAGGTAGGGCTACACAACTAATCATTTTTGAAAGCTTTATAAGTTTTTTTTTTATCACTGGACATGGATTTACTGTATCTAGTTGGCTGTAAAGATAGCCTTGACAGGTTAATTCCCTGCTTGGTAGGCTAGTAAGTTAGTCTAATTAATCATATCTGAAACATTTTATTTCAAATCATTCAGTTCTATAACAGGCTAAAGATAAAAAGGTTAAGACAGAAGCTGAAAGTGTCTTTTGCCTACAACCTTTCAGTGGATGGATAAAAGAACAAGTATATATATTCCTTGAACTTGACTATAGGCTATTTTATGCTTTATATTGAAAAAGAGTATAAAATAGGGTCTAGCAAAACCATTGGTAAAATTCTAGTTAAATGACTTTTGGCTATCTCAGAAAGGGGTTAGGTTAGGAAAATGAAACTTTCAGGGATGGGTCTAAAGGTAAAAGTATGTCCCAGGAAGGTATTTTGAAGTACCCACCTCCACTCCCTCTCCCTCTAGAGGGTCCTGACCTTTGATGACCTTTAAAATATGTGTTGTAAAAGTGAAACCTTGCAAAATAGATCTTCTGCTTGAATGAAGTACAACAAAATTGTTTCCAGCTTCACAACTTTGCTCAATCCCAATTTAGGCAATAGCCTAGGGTTTTAAAGATATGCAAATACATTTTGTAAATTTTGAATAAAAACATTTATATAACTCAGAATTCTATTCAAATAACAGGAATTACATTTTGAGAACTAAAGGCAGAGAAAAAGCAACTGGTAACTAAAAATTAAGGTAAAGTGTTGTTTTTTCAAAATTTCAGTAGGTGTAGATCTGTTGTGTAGGCAAGTTTCAGGGTGCTCTAGAGGGAGAAGGAGTGGAGGTGGGTACTTTAAAATACCTTCCTGGGATATACTTTAGCCTGTTGACCCATCCCTGAAAGTTTCATTTTCCTAGCCTAACCCCTTTCCAAGATAGCCAAAAGTCACTTGACTAGAATTTTACCTATAGGTGAGCTCAGGGTGAATTGTAGAAAATGTGGACAAACTCACAAAAAAACATAAAATTTATCTGTGTTTCTGGTAAATTTCTGGTATAGCTACTTTTTTCTATTAGCAAGATTAGGTTAAAAAAATAAAACTTTCATAGATGGGTCTATAGACTAAAGTATGTCCCAGGAAGGTATTTTGAATTACCTACCTTTTCTTATCTTTGAAATTCTGTAAAACATATTCTGGGGAGGTATTATTAAGCTTCTATGTTGCATTCTTCTGATTTCTGAGTCTTAGAAATTTACAAAATAACCATAGTTAACATGTATTTTTTAACTAGAAGATAGTTCAGTATCTTCACTTCTCTCCTTCTTTTTGAAATTTTGGTAAATGTATGACAGCTCATTATTGACTTGCCAATAAAGTGAATATACCTCTTGATGCCTTTTTTTATGCTTTTTACAAATATAGCCTTGTAATTGCTTCTATTGCAAATTCAAATATTAGCACTTTTTGACCCAAACTAACCTTATCATAAATACTTTTGGCACTGAGAAAATGTAGTATTATTTTGTTGGAAAATGACCATTAACTCATACTTTAATTGAAAATTTGTCATTTTTAAGAGCTCAAAAAGTGCTTGAATTTGAATTTGTTATAGAAACAATTATCATATTTGTAAAGAACATAAAAAAGGCATCAAGGGGTATGTTCACTTATTGGTAAGTCAGTAATATGAACTGTCATACATTTACCAAATTTTTTACCTATTGAAATTTATACAAAACAATATTTTGCCTTAATTTTCAGTCATCAGTTCCTTTTTCTCTGGTTTTAGTTCTGAAATTCTAATTCCTGTTGTTTAGGTAGAATTTTAGGCCATATTAATGGTTTTTCTAGATTTAGGAAATGTATTTACAGATCTTTGAAACCTCATCGCAAGGTTTCATTTTCATAACACAAAGATTTTTAAAGGTCATCAGAGGTCACTGCCTTCTATAGAGAGAAGGGGCTGAGGTAGGTTCTTCAAAATACATTCCCAGAACTTACTCTGGTCTATAGACCTATCCCTGAAAGTTTTATTTTTGTGACCTAACCCCTTTCCAAGATAGGTAGTGAAAAGTAGCTAAACTAGAATTTTACTGAAAACAGTTTTGCTGTACTTTGTTTTAGCAGAAGATCTATTTTGCAAGGATTTTACTTTTATAACAATGCCCTTTAGAAGGAAAAAGATGTAAATGTATGACCATTCCACCTCATATGGAGAAAACAATTTGTACTTCTTAATATGCAAAATAATCCTAGTTAACATTATTTCAGTTGGAGAACTTCACTTCTTTCCTTTTTTTTCAGTTTTGCAATTAAATTTTGAGTAAAGCCATGCTTTTTGATAAGTGTTTTGTCTGTTTTCAAATTTGTCCTGAAAGATATGCTGTCCTACAATTTTTTTTTATAGATGGCAGAATCCTTACTGTACAAAGTTTCTGGAAGTTTATTTTAATATGGCACAGAAATTAATGTAATTAATGTCTACCACACATATCTTTCTGTACTTCCACCACTGCATTTTCAGCAGCAACACATAAATTATTTTTAAGATGGCACAGCATTTAGCATGTATAGCCATTTTTTCAAAATTGAATGAAATGTTAATATGAAAAATTATGAATTTAAAACCCAGAAAAAGAAGGGAAGATAAAGGCTTTCCTGCTGAAAATATGTTAACTGTGATCATTTTGCATATAATGAAGTAAAATTTGTCTCTTTATGAGGTAGACTGGTCATACATTTACACTGGGAGAAGGAGCAGAGGGAGGTACTTCAAAAAATCCTCCCCTGGACAAACTCTAGTCTGTAGACTTATTCCCAAATTTTCTATTTTCCTTGATAGGTAGTAAATGGTAAAATTCTATTTTAGCTACTTTTTGGTATTTTGGAAAGAGGCTAGGTTAGGAAAATGAAACTTTGGTAGAATACTAGTTTGGCCTCTTTCTTTGCAATATTGGAAAGGGGTTAGGCTAGGAAAATGAAAATTTTTAGAGATGGATCTACAGACTAAAGTATGTCCTGGGAAGGCATTTTGAAGTACCTACCTCTTCTCCTTTTCCCTCTAGAGAGCTTTGACCTTTAAATTTTTGCTTTGTTATAAAAGTAAAAAACCTTGCAAAATAGATCTTCTGCCTAAATGAAGTACAACAAAACTGTCTTCAGTAAAATTCTATTCAGTATTGACAAATATGCTAACTACAGATGTTTAATGGAAACAAAAATTGAAATGCAAAAAGAGTGATTTTTACTATTCTGCATTCCCTCCATAGTAAAAAGAGTTTATTTTACTCAAATAGTGTGCAAGTTGACAACCCTGGTGTACAAGTGCTGGAATTTTCAGCTTAGCTTGTCTTGTAGGGTAACAAAGCTCCCACAGGCTGGATATCTCTATGGTGGGATATCTTTCAAAACTTTTCATCTTTTCTAAAATACAGGGAGTATGTACATGCAATACTTGCAGTATATACATAAAATACATGCAGCATATCAGAGACCATACGTCTGTGGTGACATTTTTGAGAGGCATGATGTTTGAGAATCTTGGGGTTATCTCCAATATCATAAAACTTTCCCTTCAACTTTTTGATTTGGTTGGTTTTCTTTTCTCTTTAGAAATTCCATACTCAATTTTTTCTATTAATTAGCCTACTTGTTTCAGTAGTTTGAAAGGTAAATTATTCAGTTACACAGTGAGATCACTTGCATGATCAACTGTTTTTCTTGATAGAGACTGATTAGCCATGAATAGAGTAGCCTGTGTACAAAAAGATGAAAAGTATGATAAATGATATTTTCAGTGATAAGCCTTTGAAAATCTCTAAAATTTGGTAATTAGATGGCATGAAAGCATAGCTAATTTTTAATGCATAAGAAACCTGCGGTTGTACCCAGTCCCTAGTACTCAGACATTGCTTAATTTTTGGGAAACAATTTTGCTGATGATTGGGATTAGGTTAAATATGATTGGTTGTCTACAATCCAGTAAAACTGTTTCCTTTAACATTTTAACTTGGAAGTAATTTAGCCTAGATATAGATTAAATATGCTCACTAAATGCATAGGAAGGTAATGTCATTCACATGAAAAATGTTCTTTTACCAAAATTAGGCTCCAAAGCTATGATTTCCAACTTAGATCACATGTCCCACCAGTGGGGCATCAAAATATTTTGGTAGGCCATGGGCAAGATGGGCACCCTTCAACTGTCTTTACAGTAGAGCCTTTATTAAAAAAACAAACCATTATTCATGCAAATGAGATCACATTCAAATGCATTTAAAGGGCACAAAAATATGATAGTGTTGCAATGATGTTGTACATAGTATAATATAGATGTGAGTGTAACTGAATCAATGTAAATCAGCTTTTGTGCAACTCAGCCCTATTTAACTGAACCCTTGTGCTACTAGACCCCTTTACAGCTCTACCCTATTTGACTGAACCCTTGTGCAACTAGACCCCTTTGCAGCTCTACCCTATTTGACTGAACCCTTGTGCAATTGAACCCCCCATTGAATTGGACCCCATGCAACTCTGTCCCATTTAGCTGAACCCTTCTTTGACTGAGTCCCTGTACAGCTCAATGCTATTTAACTAAAACCCTCATTCAACCGGATCCCCTGTTTAAATTATGCTTCTTTTCACTTAACCCTTATGTATCTCACCCATATTAGAATTAAGCCTGGTTTCACTGAATTCACTCCAAGGTCTAAGAATTAGTTTGAACTTGTACTGATTAGGAGCTCAAAATATGCTCCTTGCTGTGTTTGGAGTTTCTGACTTATATTAACCATTTGGGTAAACTAAATTAATTTGCACCAAAGACAAAGAACCAGCTTAGCAGTGATTGCAACTAATTTCTGTCACTGGCAGCCAATGAAAACGCTTCTCTTTCGGATGATGCATGCATGTTTTTTTGTGCATTCCAAATTAATAATTACTCTATTAAAGTCTGCAGAAGGTGATTAAAATGGTGGCTGAAAGAAATGGGGTTTGAGTTTCACAAGGATTAAATTACATGGAGGTTGTGTTGAAAGAGTTCTGAGCTGAATATGGTTGAGTTGAATGAAGGTTGACTTAAGGGGGGGGGGTGAGTTTCACAAGGGCTAACTTTTATGGGATTCAGATGGATGAGTGTTAAATCAAACAGGGGTTAAGTTGTATGAGGGTATCAGTTGCACAAAGGTTCAGGTAAACTGGACATTTTTGATATAACACCTTAGATTAGGTATTCTTTTCTTAGACCACACTGCTGTTCTATGACGAACAAATAAATTTTCAAGTGGGGATAATTCCATTTATTTAGACAAAAAGTTAAAAAAATCCTGACATTTTTATCACATATGCAGCAACTGTCATTAGTAGAATTGAAATAATTAATAATTGATATAATTAATAATTAAGAGTTAATTAAAGAATAATTAATAATAATTAGTAGAATGAAAATAATTGAAATAATTGAAAATAATAAGATTGAAAGTAGCATATTTGTATACAAAAAATAAATAACTCTTCAGACTATCCTGAACTTATTTCTAGTACCATGTTAATACTCATGCAAGGTCATAACTTTCATTTTTGATGCTCTAGTTTGTTTTTTGAAGCTTCTAGTGTTTGGGTCTGATCCTACCCTAACCGATGGGTAGCTGGAATCTACTATTACTACTTCCAACAGGTCACTGTAGCATCCACCTACTGCCTGGTGACATAACTGCAAATAAACTTTCTCTGCCCAAATTGTTTGAAGCTTCACTTTTACCCCCTTCAATATCCTTTAAACTTTCCCAATAAAATAGTTCAATATTTTGTGAATGACCCAAAAAGTTATTTATATTTTGTGTATAAATATATGCTACTTTCAATCATATTATTTCAGAAATTCTACTTTTGATGGTTGCTGCATATGTGATCGAAATATCTGGACTTCTGTACCTGTTTTCTTTTAACTGTCTAAATAAATGGAATTATCCCCATTTGAGTTTTGTTTTTCTTTAAACTGGGATCGAGCATAACAAGGGCTCAGTTTCACTGGGATTGAGCTGCACGAGGGTTCAGCTGCCAGGAGGTTCAGTTACATGGAGTTTCAGTTACACACGGGTTCATTTGCATCTGGGGTCAGTTATAGAGGATTCAGTTGCAATGAAACCTATTAAAAGTGTTGTGTTCAGACAATATGTTTCATTAATATAAAAACTCTAGAGGACGACAAAAAAATAGATACCAAGTTAATGAACCTTTAAGCTTCCTTCAGGTAAATAAGTATAAAAATTTGAATAAGCAAATTTAAATACCACAAAGAGGCATCAGGATTCTAAAAATATCTTGGTGGGTTATGACCTGAAATTGGTTGGGAACCACTGTTCCAGAAAATAGCCAGTCAAAGGGTGCATGTCCTGCACATGACCTACCGAAATATTGCCATGCCCTAATTGGGGATTACAGGTCTAGATTTTCGTGAATAGTTCTTTTATCTGAACTTGACAAGACTCCTCCCAGGCTCCTATTTCAATAAATGTTGATGTGCTTTTTTTTCATAGCTCACAAATGCAGGGATCCAACCTGCAAATATTGGCTTTGCCAATCTTACAATGGAGTCAGATAAATTTATTTGTGTTCGAGAAAAAGTTGGTGAAGCTGGTAATCAGGTGGTTATCATTGATATGGCGGACCCAACAAACCCAATTAGAAGACCAATTGCAGCTGATTCAGCAATCATGAATCCTAAAAGCAAAGTCATTGCTCTTAAAGGTATGTGTTTTTTTAAAAACTGATTGACTATTTTTATCTTATTGGGCTAAACCACATTTATTCTTCTACCAGACATTTTTTAACATTTATTCATCTACCAGTCATTGTAATTGTCATTGTGCATGTAAACGGTCTGCCTTCCTCTCCTTTTTCAAATTAGAAGCGAGCTTGGCTATAAAGACTGGGCTGCATAATGTTTGTGGGCAAGGCATCATCCCACCCCAAGAAATCTTGAAGTAGTCAAGCAGTTCACTTACTTTGGCTTAATTGTCTGCTCAAATGCAAATCCAGATGCAGAGATGTCACCAAAGACATTACTGGCAAATGTTGTCTTCGAACGTGCTCTTAGAACAAAATTTTACAAATCCCATATAGACGACCTCACAAAAGCACGCATCCACTCTTCCTCGGAATCTAATGGTATGCAGATGAAACTTCTCAGACGTGGATTATGAATGTTGGCACTGTACAGACGAAACACTAGAGCAAAATAACGCCTTAGATTGTCTGACAGGGTACAAAACTTAGAGATCCTTCAGTCCTTTAAATGACTACCTTGTCAGAGCAACTCGAGTCTCATTCGCTGTGTTGGTATGATAATCTACTTTGTATGCAGATTTAAACTCTTGCCCAAGTCATCTTCAGTTTTGATCCAACTGCAAACGCCCCAGAGATAGACCATACACAATATAGGGAGAAGTCATCCGTGATCAAGTGACTATTTGGATCATTGACCCTAACAAGACTCCCATCCTTCCCCAGGACAGACCACTCTTTGTGTGACTGATGTCACTGAGGCTTGCTCCCTTCGGCGGTGCCGAACCAGAGCGTTAAGTCAAGTCTAGTCATATTACAGAAATTTCAGTCTTCACTGATCGGAGTCTATTCATTGTAAATTATTTCGCTTTTTAGTTTATTCAGTATGCTTCAACGAATATGTTTGTTTAAAATACTTTATGCGTCAATTTTTTGAATTGCACCCGTAGCTATTTTTCAAAAAAACATAACTTTAAATAGAAACATAGTTGAATTCGGTTTGAAATCTATTTACACTAGTTTATTAAAGTCAGATAGAGTAAAGTTCATTTCACCAAATACGATTAACCTGTGTTTTATTCATACTTCTTTTATTAGTTTTATTTATTTATTGTATTTCGCTATATACGCCATGTTTAGTAAGTACAAAACAGAAAAATGGGGGGGGGGAGGGAACATCATAGCTCTGAGCCGTTGATGCAAAGTCGTTAATGAAATATGATATCAAAATCTGGCTGGCATTTCTGAGCATGACCTTCTTGAGATCTCTCGGACCAATCTCTCCTAGGATAGTATACATTCGCATTATCTCCATTAAAGAATTTTGGAACTCATCAGTCGCACACCTTTCGTCTTGACTCTGCCTTCGTAATGACAAAAGAAAAAAAACACCTGTTATTGCTATTTTGCACCAGATAGAGTTTAGACTTTAAGAGCTTGCTTTCAAATATCTAAAAAGGTTGTGTTAAGTCATTTCTGCTGTAATTTGATTGTGTATGATTTCTCGGTCTTATCATGCTATTTTGCTTGTATGCTTATATTCATTGTCCTCAAGAAACTTGAAAAAGGGGTTGTGCATGCTCCGGGAATGGTAAGGGCTATGGTAATGGTAATTTGATTGTGTATGATTCCTCGGTTTCTGCATGCTCTTTTGCTTGTATGCATATATTCATTGTCCTTAAGAAGCTCGAAAAAGGGGCTGTGCAAAGGGTAATGGTAGTTTGATTGAGTATGATTCCTTGGTTTTAGCATGCTCTTTTGCTTGTATGCATATATTCATTGTCGTCAAGACGCTTGAAAAAAGGGGTTGTGCCTACTCCAGGAATGGCAAGGGCCTTCTTCAAAATATAAAAAAATAACCCCTATTGAATGCGGCATATTTGGACTGGATTGGAAAAATAAAGCACCTTTTTGAATAAAAAAAAAACAGGAAAGTCCCTATTTAGGTCCTCACTGAATAATTTTCTAATTATATGGGAGGATATTAATTAACTAATACTTTATTTATATAAATAAATAATTGTATAATAATTTATATAATTAATATTAATCTAATTAATAATTTTCTATATATGGGAGGATAAAATGTGAAATGAAATATGAATCATTTGAAAAAATTCAAAATTCGAAATATATGAATATAAAACATCCATTTTCTGCAAGAAGTTTGAAAAGGGGGTTGTGACTACTCCGGGAATGGGAAGAAACTTTTCCAAAATACCAAACAATAACCCCTATTGAATGGGCATATTTGGACTTGATTGGAAAAATAAAGCATCTTTTTCGAATACAAAAAAAGCAGTAAAGTCCCTATTTAAGTCCTCACTGAATAATTTTCTAAAATCCTCGTTGGTTTTAGAATAGATGATAAAGCTGCGAGTCAAGTACTTGAATATTAAAGTTTATATGGGAGGATAAAATATGAATTGAAATATGAAAAATTTGAAAAAATATGAAAAAATGTCAAAATTTGAAAAATATGAATATAAAACATTCATTGTCCTCAAGAAGTTTGAAAAAGGGGTTTTGCCTCCTCCGGGAATGGGAAGGGCCTTTTCCAAAATATTAAACAATAACTCATATTGAATGCGGCATATTCGCACTGGATTGGGAAAATAAAGCAGCTTTTTCGAAAATAAAAAAAGCGGTCAAAGTCCTAAAGAGCGGTAAAGTCCCTATTTAAATCCTCACTGAATTATTTTGTAAAATCCTCGTCGGTTTAAGAATAGATGATAAGCTTGAGAGTCAAGTACTTGAATATTAAAGTTTATATGGGAGGATAAAATATGAATTGAAATATGAAAAATTTGAAAAAATGTCAAAATTTGAAAAATATGACTATAAAAAATTCATTGTCCTCAAGAAGTTTGAAAAAGGGGTTGTGCCTGCTCCGGGAATGGGAAGGGCCTTTTCCAAACTATTAAACAATAACTCCTATTGAATGCGGCATATTCGCACTGGATTGGAAAAATAAAGCAGCTTTTTCGAAAATAAAAAAAGCGGTCAAAGTCCTAAAAAGCGGTAAAGTCTCTATTTAAATCCTCACTGAATTATTTTGTAAAATCCTCGTCGGTTTAAGAATAGATGATAAGCTTGAGAGTCAAGTACTTGAATATTAAAGTCTATATGGAAGGATAAAATAAATATAAATAAAAATAATAAATAAATAAAATAAATAAAAATAAAAATAAAGGATAAATAAAATATAAATAAATAAATAAAAATAAAGGATAAATAAAATATAAAAAAATAAAATAAATATAAATAAAAATAAAGTATAAATAAAATATAAAAAAATAAATAAATAAATATAAATAAAAATAAAGGATAAATAAAATATGAATAAAGATGATGAACAAAAATTTGGGGAAATAAATTTGGAGGCTCTTCATTATGCCTTAGTTTCTTGTCAGCATTTTAATAATTTAAGTCACAAGTTGCTTAAATTAGGGAGTTTTATCATTAATGATTTCAAGGTATTTCAAAGACTTTCACAACTCTATTAGATGGATCCATGCCCTTTGATACGTTTTGATATTAGAATTTTATAATGTAAAATTAGTTTTAAATTTATCATCAATCTAAGAAATTACTTATACCAAATTTAGTTAGAGTCAAATATTATGTGTGAAATATCTGCTTCATTGATTTTTGAGCATTCTGTATGGTAGTGTTAGCATCAAAATGGTAATTAATAGTCTCATAACTCTTCAAATACCAGCTTTGGTTGAAATCTAAGATAATTTGTATGTAGATAATTTTTAATCTGTGTTTGTTTGTTCGATAATTTTGTATTTTTTAAGATCAAACAAACACAACTTATCCAACTTGTCCACAAATGTCGAAGGGCCGTCTTCAGCACAACATTAGGATATATAATTTAAAGTGCCAAAACCCTATAGGCAGGTGTGTATTCTCCTGATGAGCCCTTGTGTTGGGTTGTTGCCTCTGAATTATTTGTCTTTATTGTTTTTATTGTTTGATAAATGACGACTTATACTTATTGACGACATGACTGCCTGTCCGTGGATTATTCTTTATGGTTGATTGTGTATGGCTATGCTGTTTGACCTATGTGATTGTATGGATGAGTAGGGTTAAGGCCTCATTCAATTGCTGATCTATATTAATCACTAATGTAGGAAAACAGTTTTCCTTTTCTCCTTCTGTCCCCCCTTTTTTTTAATGTGTTTGTGCTGTTGCATTGGTGATTTCTCTTTTCATATATATATATATATATATATATATATATATATATATATATATATATCCTGTCAACATTGGGTACCAAGAATCTAAAATTCAGCATCAAAACTCTAAAGAGAGGGCAAAAGAAATATGTAAATATACTGCGAGATCTCTACTTCTACTGGCAAAGGATGTCAGAAACCAAGATTTAATCGATATAGTTATTTAAATCACATATACTTAGCCCATAGGTTCCACACTTGTCCGGTCATTAGGGAGAGATGGTCATTAGATGTTGGGTCAGTCTACAGGGTCTGTACGTAGGCTTCTCCTCTTGAGTGAGGGTTAGAATACAAAATCTGGATGGAGGACCATTTTTACTCGAATTTCCCCGTGGGTACAGCTAGAACTGTACTTAAAGATCCTATATTTCGTAAAAAAATTTCAACCGTGATCTGTTTTGCTGTTTATGGAGAATAAAAGGAAGGAGTATATAAAAGGCTGACTCATTTGGAAGTTGCGAATTACAACGAGAATTAATGTACATATGCCGAGTACCGAGGCTTGGCTTCGAAGTCAGCCGCATCGGTTATTTTATTTACTGGCATATTGACATTTTGGGTCACTAAATCGATGTTGAGAGGTTAAAAGCTAAGGAAGAATTGGTATTGCTTTCATGGTAGTTGAATTGAACCTATGGTGAAGCCAAAACACCAAGTAGAGGCTCACATTGTCTGTGGTTACAAGATAAGTGACTGAGAATCAATATATACAATACTGTCGCGTAGCCATGCCGGGGCCCGGCCTTAAAAATCGACTGTATAATTTTTTTCCTTCTTAGAATTCGCAAATTGACATTCCTGGCCACAAGAACGATCTAAATAGGCCACGACTTTAAAAAAATGGGTATTTTTCTCAAAATGTCTCTATTGAACCTTTGGTGACGTCATGACATCAAACAAAGGCTCAAATTGACTGTGGGTTAGAAGACAGGCGACTAAGAGAATTCATGTATCATATTAAATAAAAAAAATAAGTTTTTTTAACTGAAAGTAAGGAGCGACATTAAAACTTAAAACGACCAGAAATTACTTCGTATATGAAAGAGGCTGCTTCCTCATCAACGCCTCGCTCTTTACGCTATAGTTTGACTCTCTCTCAATTCTTCTTTTTAAAACAGTAAAAAACTTTAGCGTAAAGAGCAGGGCGTTGATGAGGAAGCAGCCTCTTTCATATACGAAGTAATTTCTGGTCGTTTTAAGTTTTAATGTCGCTCCTTACTTTCAGTTAAAAAAACTTGTTTTTTTTATTTAATTTCTGGACGTTTTTGAATCAATGCATGTTTTGATTTTGGCTCTCCGCAGAGGAATAATTAAAACAAAATTTGCATTTTTTTTTTGGCTAAATGGCTTTCTCATAATTTTGATCGAATGATTTTGAGAAAAAAAGAGCGGGGGAGGAAGCCTAGTTGCCCTCCGGTTTTTTGGTTAATTAAAAAGGCAACTAGAATTTTTGATTTTTTACGAATATTTTTATTAGTAAAAGATTTACGTAACTTATAAATTAGCTTAAGTAAAGAACTTTTGTATTCTCATATTTTTATTACATATATGAGGGGGTTCCCCCCTTGTCAGATCCTCGCTCTTTACATTAAAGCTTAAATTTTGTCCCAATTCATTAAGAATGACCCCAGAATCACAAAAACTGTAGAATAAATAGTTGAAATTACTAAAAATACTTTAGCGTAAAGAGCGAGGTATTAGGAGGAGGTGAGCCCCTCAAATGGGTAATAATTTCTGTTTGTTTTAAGTTTTAATGCTGCTCCTTACTTCCAGCTGAAAGAACTTTTTCATATTTATTTTTTATTTTTGTAAATAATGCTAGTAAATCCTGCGCTCCCTTCATGGAGATTTTCTTCCGCCATGACAAACTATCGATGGAAAGTTCCCCCAGCATATCCCCCTCTTCTCAACCCCTCCCCCAACCAGAAAAATCCTCCTGAAAACGCCTGTACGCTTCCCAATAACCATTACTATATGTAAGCACTGGTCAAAGTTTGTAACTTGTTGCCCCTCCTACGGGGACTGTGGGGGAGTAAGTCGTCCCCAAAGACATAGTTATAAGGTTTTTCGACTACGCTGAATAAAATGGCTATCTCAGAATTTTGATTTGTTGACTTTGGCAAAATAACTAGCTTGGGAGGGGGCCTAGGTGCCCTCCAATTTTTTCGGTCACTTAAAAAGGGCACTAGAACTTTTCATTTCCGTTAAAATGAGCCCTCTTGCAACATTCTAGGATAACTGGGTCGATACGATCACCCCTGGGAAAAAAAAAAAACAACAAATAAACACGCGTCCGTGATCTGCCTTCTGGCAAAAAATACAAAATTCCACATTTTTGTAGATAGGAGCTTGAAACTTCTACAGTAGGGTTCTCTGATACGGTGAATCTGATGGTGTGATTTTCGTAAAGATTCTATGACTTCTAGGGGGCGTTTTCCCCTATTTTCTAAAATAACGCAAATTTTCTCAGGCTCGTAACTTTTGATGGGTAAGACTAAACTTGATGAAACTTATATATTTAAAATCAACATTAAAATGCGATTCTTTTGATGTATGTATTGGCATCAAAATTCTATTTTTTAGAGTTTTGGTTACTATTGAGCCGGGTCGCTCCTTACTACAGTTCGTTACCACGAACTGTTTGATACATATATATATATATATATATATATATATATATATATATATATATATATATATATATATATATATATATATATATATATATATATATATATATATATATATATATATATATATAATAATAATTTGTTGTTATCCTCTGCACACAACAAAAATGCACTGAAGAGGAGTGTAGGGAAAAGAAAAACAAACAACACAGACAAAAATTGCACACAATTATTGATAACGTTTAAACACTCATTTCACCTTCTTCTACTTAGGCATAAAGCATTTGGACTCCATTCTTCGGGTCTTTTTGGCTTCAGAGTTAGCTGATGCTCTTCTGTGGCATTGATTTTTATTCTTCCAAGAGGGGGAAACAATCATATTTTGGCTTTTTCCAAAGGGCAAAACAAGGGGGTATATATACTTCTATATATTTTTTTTTTACTGAAACTTTATATTGACTTCCATAAGTCAATGATTAATCTGAACGTCTGATTATGGATCACTTGCATTCCAGTAATTGATACCTGTTCACGCCTCTTTGTCATTTAGAAATTTGCGGTAGGAATAATCAACCCATGAGATTAGACAAGGTTAAATTTTTGGTTATCTAAACATTTATTCTTGACGTGTTTAATTTATTTTTTAATTCAGACCGGTTTTTCGTGATCGATTCCTACGGTATCGTGAAAGAATTCTTTAATGACGTATATTTAATTCATGCAAAATGCCTTATTTACATTTCCGTGTCGAAGAATGGTTTGATTGGCATGTTTAAGCTGTTCTCCGTTAAACAAGTGACACTGGTGAAGTGCAGAAGGGACTATGGTGTTTGCTCTTTTATGTATGATGTATGTGCTTCTGTCGTTGCTTTCTTCCTTATCCTTTATTAAATAAAAAAAACAAGTTTTTTAAACTGCAAGTAAGGAGCGACAGTAAAACTTAAAACGAACAGAAATTACTTCGTATATGAATGGGGCTGCTCCCTCCTCAACGTACTGCTCTTTACGCTAAAGTTTTTTACTGTTTTAAAAAGAAGAATTGAGAGAAAGAGTCAAACTTTAGCGTAAAGAGCAGGACGTTGAGGAGGGAGCAGCCCCATTCTATACGAAGTAATTTCTGTTCGTTTTAAGTTTTACTGTCGCTCCTTACTTGCAGTTTAAAAAACTTGTTTTTTTTTATTTAATTTCTGAACGTTTTTGAAGTAATGCATGTTTTTATTTTCCAGCTCTACTTTTGAGACATTTGAAAAGACTAAATCACTAGAAACGTGTCAGACAACAAAGTTTCGTTGGTTGGGACGGCAGTTCCATATGAGTTTGAGAATTTTCAACATTAATTTTAATGTCCAATTCGTTGGGAGTAACTACTGAAGCATAAGGGTCCTTTGAAGTTAATTTTAATAAATTAATTTTAAGTACAGAAAAAAGTTTAAAGTACCATTATCAAAGTTCAAATTAAAAGAAACATTCTTATAGTACAGAAAGCGTTGAAAATAGTTTCAACTATATGCACAAAGTTGAAAAGTTAAAAAAAGAAGTGTAAAATAATAATATTAACTATTCTACAATAACGCATTGGTTGTTTCCTTAGATACATTCTAAATAATAGGTTTTATTTTTCCAGCTTAAAAAACAAAAACAAAACAAACAATATGTATAATTAAGTGTGCACAGATGAGAATGGCAATAAGGCTATATTTAAAATGATGATTTCCAAATTATATTTGAGTAATTTCGGGCCCCGGATATCTAAACAGTTGACCTCAGTTGGCCATTATTATGGGAATTGCAGTCATCCTGTGTTAGCCAAATCGAAGTTTCACCCTAGAAGTAGAGGTCAGTTTATAAACAACTAAGAAATCAGTTTAATTCAGCGAACTTTGCCAGAATGGAGTTAAACACTTTCGTTGATGAATTCGTAACATTCCCAAATAATGTAAAGGAGTAAATGTTGTTTTCACAACATTTTGTTGTGAACATGTTTCACAACTATTCAATGCTTTACAACTTTCCCATTAAAAAAATCATAATTTTATTTAAAATTATTGACTTAGGCCTCTTAAAAAAACAATTGAAAAGACTAACACATTAGAAACGTGTTAGAGAACCAAGTTTCGCAGGTTGACGCGGCCGTTCACTCTGAACATGAAAATTCTCAATTTTAATGTGAATGCCCATATCTTCTCCATTATTTTCGATATTTGTGTAGCGAATTCAGAATTTATCTATTATTTAAAAAAGCTTAATTCAATGTGAAATCACTGGAGAACATACGCGCACCTGCTTGTGACTGATGAATAATATGTTCAACTCCATTCTGTTGCCCCTCCCCCGCCAACGAGGAGGCGCCGCTGATGGTGATCCTAATTTCATTACAATTTCCAAATTAAAATTTGAAATGGAATGAATTAAGATGCACCGGGGGAGAAAAATGTATGGATTTGTTATCCAGGCTAACCCGGGTCAAATCCATAATGTGGTGCCCAAGGCACAGGGCTACCACACCAAGTTTTTCAGGTGTGCTGGCGTGCCTTTGGTTCACCATCAGCTAAGATTTTAGCTTCAAGTGTATGTAACCAGCCAGCAGTCTTATTCGTGGTGCCCAGGTACAAGGCTTCCACGTCAAGTTTTCCTGGTATGCTGGTGTACCTTTGGTTCACTATCAGCTATGATTCCAGCTTCTAGTGTATCTAACCAACCAGCATTCTCATTTTAAACCAATATAAAGTTCATTCATATACAAATATCGCTTCAGTCTTTAGTTTATACTACCACATTCTCTTAAAAATCAATATAAATTCCCTACTGATTTAAAAAATAATAATTTTCTATGAAGTATCTAGAGAGAGACTAGAAGCAGGTGAATGTTTCTGAGATGTTAGTATTTAGTGCAAAAGCTAGAATTCACTTAAGTGTACTTTAATTCCAAACTTGAAAGAAAACAAGTTAAAATCACTTTAAAATATGATCCCTTATGTTATATTTCATTTATGTATAATTTAGATTAAAACATAGATAAAAAAGATTAGCTACATCTTTGAAGAACAGCAAAAGTCATACCTGAGCAGTCCATTGTTTGCTTTCCCATCAATTTCACATTTGAATCATCGCAGAGACACCATGTGCCTTCCAACGTTCGCCTGTAAACGTAATAGTGACCAGGGTTCACTCATTGTGCTTTCCAACAAAATGTGATCTGGCTCAAAACCAATTATTCTTCTCGTAATTTTATGTGCCATTGCACTCCTGTCCAAGTTAATCGCAAGAAACTGCGGTATTTCAGTAAAAACTGTGTGTGATGTTAGTTGATGTTCATTTGGGCAAAATTTTCCAACAGGATATGGACTTAACACTTCACTAAATTGAATGTCCGATGTCTCAACAACCTCTTCATGAGCGGGTGCATCGGGATTCAGAACTCCTGGAACTGGAAAATAGCACACTTTTCCATTTGTCATATTATCATCTATTAGGCTCCAGTTACAGCGGTGACAAGCCAAAAATTTATGATTCTTGAACTGAAATAGTCTACTAAGAGGACTGAGGGCAGTTGTTGTGCTTGTTTCTGAGTTTTCTTCATCCATACTTCTAAACAAAGCTTCCCAAAACTCGCAGAGGGACTGCTGTTCGTCCTCAGCAAATCCATACACAGTCGGCAGCAATGATCTTAGCTGGACTGTTGACTCTATCTTGTCAAGGGACGACACTGTTAGCCGTAAAATTTCAGCTGCAACGTTGCCTTGTGAATTCTGCAGCATATCAAAAAGTATTCTGTGTAAGCTGAAAACGCACTGAACTGCAGAGTTTGCATAGCATGAAACACCATCTCTGTTTTGGAAACCTTTTCTTCCTGCACCAATACCCCTTTGGTAGAGCTGCTTTTGGTTGGATCGTTTCTTGTTACCTTTCGTTGGCAATATCGTAGCGTTTGATCTTACTTCATTTGTTATAGACATTGTTTTTCGGCTTTTCGTCTTATTTGGAAACGAATCTTCTATTGCTGGCTTTCTTTTTCCCCTTTTCCAATGATAGCATGTTCGACATTTTTCTTCCTTTTCAGATAAACATCTCCTATGCTACCTATATCCACGACGTCCTCATTCAAATTAGTTGTGGGTGTTTGGATGATTCTCAATAATGGAAGGTCAGGTCTAAAACTACTCCTAAGACGATTATACTCTGAGATTGCTTCCATGTCAGCAATAATTTTACTTGGATCAAGTTCCACAAGATGCAGACCTGCGCTAGTGGTAACTCTGGATAATGCAACATAAATCATCCCCGGTCCAAAGCAACGACTTCCTGCATCGACGATAGCACATTCCAGGCTGAGGCCTTGAGACTTGTGAATAGTAATTGCAAATGCTAGTTGCAATGGAAACTGTTTTCTAGTATAATAGACCTCTTTGAGCGCTTCAAATCGAACTGTAGCACGGCCTATGCTTGTCAACTGATCTTGACCATCAAATTGTACCAAAACACTAACTATTTCACCAGATGGTATACTTTTAAACTCTTTGACATAGCCCATAGATCCGTTTACTAAGCCTTTATCCACTGCAATGTTTCTTTGAAGCATTACTCGTGCACCAATTGATAGTACCAATGTTGTTAATGCACCAGCTGTTCGTTTGCAGTCATCTGCAAAGCTTGAAACACTCTTTGCTGCTTCTTCTTCAATTCTTTTATTTCTGACCACCGAAGAAAGACAATCAATGGCAGTCAGTGTAACATGTTTCGAGCTCGTTTCCTTTAGCAGTGTGTTGTTTATTAGCCTACAGTCGTCGTTTGTGGGCATCAAAATAACCGGCACTTTCCCTTCCTTACACAAATGACAATATAATTTGGTAATTTCTTCTGAGGTGGCTCGCGACATGCATCCAAATTTCCGTGTAGAAAGACATTGGAGATGCTGTTCTTCACAATTTCCAAGCCTTATGTTTGCAAGTGTATCCGCATATGGCTTGTCATTTTTTTGCCTCATGTTGATTGTCAGCTCATCATACTCGAATTCATGCCATAGATTAAAGGATCCCATGGATCCAAGTCTATTTCGGATTTCTAGACGAGTAAGAGGAATAAACGGTGGATTTGCCGACACAGGCCTCAATTGAAGAAAATCTCCAAAGAGAACAAAGTTGGCATTTCCCATTGGGAAATTAGTAGATTTAATTTCCGTCATGCGCAAATGAATATACATCAGCATAAGAGACGAGACCATGCTTATTTCATCTATAATGAAAAGTCGAGTTCGTCCAAGGGTTTTTCTTAATGTCAGCAATTGTTCGGTGGATAACGATGAATACTTTGCAGTTGTCTGCTGGTCAACTGGCAGGCTTAAGCATCGATGAATGGTAACACCCTTTATACTATGAGCAGCAAGTCCAGTTGGGGCCATAACAACAACTGGACATTCCTCCCTCACGAACTCCCGACAAATGAACCTTCTAAGTACACTAATTACTCTTGACTTGCCAGTTCCCCCAAAGCCAGACACTATCAGTCTGATAGGCTTATCATTGCTGCCATTTTTTAGGTTGTCTATAATTCTGTCTACAATTCTCTTCTGATCTAAATTAAGGGAATTGAAGTCATTTGTCAACTCTTCACTTTTGATTGACTCTAGTAGCTGCCTATTCGCATTGACTAAATCTTCCATAGCATCAGCTGCTCTATCAATAATCTCTCCTTGTATAGCGTTATTTGGATCATCAATCTCATGTTGCCCATCAGTTAAGTCATTCATTTCAGTAACCTTAATTTCCGTGGCTCGCTGGCGTACTCTTGTCTCAAATTCGGCATCGCATGTGGTTTTATTTACCAGTTTCTCATGATAGGCTACCATGGCTGGATATTTTTCACTTTCAATGCAATATGTTTCAAAGTTGTTGAAGTCATTAACCAGAATATCGCGTTCATTTCTCCATGGCTTGAACAATTTCAACAGCATACCATAGTACTGTTCTTTCTTCTCGTCGGATTCCAAAGGATTGGCCTTTTTGTGCTGTACGATATATGGTTTTTGAGTGCGTCGTCTTAAAAAAAAACGAACCTGTTTGCAGTAACATTTTTTCGCTCTTTACACTAAATCCTAAGTTTTGTCCCAATTCTTTAAGAATGACCCCTGAATCAGAAATGCCGTAGAATAAATAGTTGAAATTACTAAAAATACTTTAGCATAAAGAGCAAGGTATTTATCTCCTCCTAAATACCTCGCTCCTTATGCTAAAGTATTTTTAGAACCCCTCATATGCGTAATAATCTCTGTTCGTTTTAAGTTTCAATGCTACTTCTTCCTTTCATTTGAAAAAACGTTTTCATGTTTATTTCTCATTATTTTCTTATAGTAATGCTAGAGAATCCTGCGCCCTTGTCATTGAATTTTTCTTCCCCCATGACAGATTCCTCCAAGGAAAGATCCTCCAACATAGCCCCCTCTCCTCAGCCCCACCCCCAAACAAAATAAAATCCCCCTGAAAACGTCTATACACTTCCCAATAACCATTACTATATGTAAACACTGGTCAAAGTTTGTAACTTGCAGCCCCTCCCCCAGGGATTGTGGGGGAGTAAGTCATCCCAAAAGACATAGTCAATATGGTTTTCGACTATGTTGAGCAAAATGGCTATCTCAAAATTTTGATCCGTTGACTTTGGGAAAAAAATGAGCGTGGGAGGGGGCCTAGATGACCTCCAATTTTTTTGGTCACTTAAAAAGGGCACTAGAACTTTTCATTTCCCTTAGAATGAGCCCTCTTGCGACATTCTAGGACCACTTGGTCGATACGATGACCCCTGGAGAAAAAAAAAAAAAAAAAAAAAAAAAAAAAAAAAAAAAAAAAAAAAAAAAAAAAAAAAAAAAAAAAAAAAACAAGTAAACACGCACCCGTGATTTGTCTTCTGGCAAAAAATACAAAATTCCACATTTTTGTAGTTAGGAGCTTGAAACTTCTACAGTATGGTTCTCTGATACGCTGAATCTGATGGTGTCATTTTCGTTAAGATCCTACGACTTTTAGGGGGTGTTTCCAATAACAACTAGGGGGTGTTTCTCCCTATTTTCTAAAATAAGGCAAATTTTCTCAGGCTCGTAACTTTTGATGGGTAAGACTAAACTTGATGAAACTTACATATTTAAAATCAGCATTAAAATGCGATTCTTTTGATGTAGCTATTGATATCAAAATTCAATTTTTTAGAGTTTTGGTTACTATTGAGCCGGGTCGCTCCTTACTACAGTTCGTTACCACGAACTGTTTGATTATAGACTAGAGGCCTAGACCTAGGTTCCGAACCGACTTTCGACCATGGTCCACATGGGCATTTCTAACATCCTGATGCCCCCTCCTGACATTTGAAATTGATTATTTGAATTTTTACGTGTTTTCGCCTGAAGAAAACTTAAGAGAACAAAGACTCTTTTTATTTACTGTCTTTTTTTTCAATCGTCCTTTAGACAAATTTCATATTTATGAAAAATACTGTCTAAATAAAACGCCTTTTGTACAATGTAAAACAGCATTGCAATATTATCAGGTATTTTTGTTGTTTAAATTCATCTCAATGTGACAATTTTGTGAAAAATGTTTTTTTCGAAATTTAAAGTTCTGATGAGCTATGGGTCTTGAGAAGGCATGAGGATTGTCCATTTGTTCGTTGATGGTGATCAGTGGTAGTTTTCCGCTTGGAAGATTATCTAACATTATTTTTGCTAATTTTTGGTTCAGTGGAGCTTTTAATTTTCTGCGGAAAACTTATTTAGAAAAGGTTTTTTTAAATTAATTCACTTCAATGAAGCTTAAAAGGCCATTAACTTGGTAACTATTTTCGAGTCGTCCATTTGGCATATTAACTAAAAAAACAAGTTTTTTCAACTATAAGTAAGGAGCGACATTAAAACTTAAAGCGGACATAAACTATTCCGTATATGAAGGGGGTTGTCCCCTACTCAACGCCTCGCCCTTTATGGTAAAGTTCGACTGTTTTTTACAACTCTACTTTTTAAAACAACAACAAACTCTTTCTCACAACTCCACTTTTTTAAACAATAAAAAACTTAAACGTAAAGAGCGAGGCGTTGAGGAGGGGCTATTAAAGAGAAAGCCATTTAGCCATAAAACAAAAAATATTTGAATTTCGTTAAAATTATTCATATGCGAAGAGCCAAAATCAAACATGCATTAATTCAAAATTTTCAGAAATTAAGTAAAAAAAACAAGTTTTTTTCACCTGCAAGTAAGGAGCGACATTAAAACTTAAAACGAATGAAATTATTCCGTATATGAAAGGGGTTGTCTCCTCCTCAAGTTCCCGCTCTTTACGCTAAAGTTTGGCTCTTAGTCACAGTTCTACTTTTTAGAACTGTAAAAAAATTAATAAGAGCGAGACATTGAGGAGGGGACAACCCCTTTCACATACGGAATAATTTATGTTCGTTTTAAGTTTTAATGTCGCCCCTTACTTTCAGTTGAAAAAACTTTTTGTTTTATCTAAATTCTGAACGTAAAGAGTGAGGTATTTAGGAGGAGATGAACCACTCATATGCGTAATAATTTCTGTTTGTTTTAAGTTTTAATGCTGCTCCTTACTTTCAGTTGAAAACTTTTTCATATTTATTTTTCATTGTTTTTTTTTAATAATGCTAGAAAATCCCGAGGCCCCTTCATCGAATTTCTCTCCCCCCATGAAAAATTTCTCCAATGAAAGATCCTCCCATGCAGACCCCTCCCCTCACCCCCCCCCAACCAAAAAAGTACCTTCTCAATAACTAGTGTTTACTGTATGTAAACACTGGTTAAAGTTAGTAACTTGCAGCCCCTCCCTTGGGGACTGCGTTGGAGTAAGTCATCCCGAAAGACATAGTTGTTGTGTTTTTGACTGGTATTATGTTGAATAAAATGGTTATCTCAAAATTTTCATCCGTTGACTTTAGGAAGAAAACGAGTTTGGGAGGGGGCCTAGGTGCCCTCCAATTTTTTGGTCACTTAAAAGGACACTAAAACTTTTAATTTCAGTTATAATGAGCCCTATCACGACATTCTAGGACCACTGGGTCGATACGGTCACCCCTGGAAAAATGTAGATAGGAGCTTGAAATTTGTACAGCAGGGTTCTTTGATACGCTGAATGCGATGGTGTGATTTTCGTTAAGATTCTATGACTTCTAGGGATTTATTTTTCAGACTTTTAGGGATTTATAATCTTATTTTCCAGAATAAGATAAGTTTTCTCCGGCTCATAACTTTTGGATAGGTAAGACTAAACTTGGTGAAAATTATATGTTTAAAATCAGCAAAAAATACAGTTCTTTTGATATAACTTTTAGTATCAAAATTCCGTTTTTTAAGAGTTTCTTTACTATTGAGCCGGGTCGCCTCTTACTACAGTTCGTTTCCACGGACTGTTTGATGTAGAATTAGCTATAAAGAAGAAAGGGGCCGGAAGAAGGGATAAAGGTAGGCTACTTTGTATTACTATAAAGTTAAATATGTACTAAAAACTGATCCGTTTCTATTTTTCTTGAATTATGTTAGTTTATCTTAGTTTTGAAAAGACTCTTGAATAAACTAAATTTAAGTGGGGGGGGGGCGAACCGAGGTCAAGAAGGGCAGTTGCCCCCCCCCCCTGCCTCTTTGCAAAAGACGCCCATGACTGTCGATAATAATAAATAAATAGTAAATTGCTAATGATATGATACCTGGAACAGACCTACACTTCATAGCTATTACAGTATCTATCTTATTCTAGCACAAAAAACATTGCAAATATTCAACATTGAAATTAAATCCCGAATGAAGCAGCATAATATGACAGAAGAGGTGATTTTTTGGAAATGGGTGACCGTCAACACTATAGCCATTGTCACCGAAACTGCGGTTTATCACTGGTCGATGGAAGGCGATTCCCAGCCAGTTAAAATGTTCGATCGACATGCTTCCTTGAATGGATGCCAAATTATTAATTACCGTGCTGATGAGAAGCTTCAATGGCTCTTATTGATTGGAATCACGGCACAGGTAATGGAACGTGGTTTTTCTACTTATTTTGTTAAGGATTCCTTTAATTAGGCAGTAATTAGGGAATTTTCCATTGTTTTTTTTTTATTTGGGACAATTAATGCAGTCCTGAAAAGAACTGGAGTAATTTGAGAATTAATAATTTTTTATTCTTTGAAGAATTATTGATATTTTTTCATGTTTAATGCTTCTGTCATTTATAGGTATATACGTACAAATTTATTTCCGTGGAATTTGTTTGGTGCAGCTGCTAAAAAAAAGTTAGCATTGGAAATACTCCTTAAAAATATAACTAATTGTGGGGAATATGGCTAAAATTTGAACGTGAGGAAAAGACAGCCCGTTAACACACCTGCCTAAATAGGTATATCAAACACAAGGCCTGCCACTACGTCTTCATAAGGAAAATTTTAACATTATATATCCTTCAAGAGATATATCCTTCAGTCAGTTGTTCCCAACCGATTTTGGGCCATACCCACTTTGGCATTTTGAAAATCCAGCCCCCCCCCTGGGGTCTACGTCTGGAATAACGGCTTTTAGAGCCATTGCTGGCGCAATGTTTGAGCTGGTGGGTCTTTTTTGCTGAAGCCTGGGATTGATATTTGCGGTTCAAAAAAAATAAAATAACAGTCTGCGTGGTACCTGTGTATTATTCAGAACACACTCAATAAGTGAAGTTAAGTTCTTTCGTAACACAAACTAAAAATGCAGGTACATTTTAATTAAATATTTTATATATAGTAGTGGTTAGGTTAGGTTAAGTCAGGTATTTGATATAATGTACTCCCCCCCCAATGTAAAAATATATAGCCCAAACTTTCGATAAAGCTAATGAAATAAAACCAAATATGATGAAACATAATACTTTATTAGGAAAATTGTAAAATTACAACTTAGAATTATGTACCCAGAAATGTCGTTAAGAATCGCGTTAAAAGGAGGTCTTCCTTCTACCTTTACTGCCGCCCACCACATGTACTCTACTAAGTATGATTGTAAATGATGGCGGGATGTCCCTCGGTGCCGTTTATTAAGCCACTTTACGGAACCCACTTTACGGAACCCACTTTACGGATATACCTCGGTGCCGGTTTTTTCATAAAATGTACCCGCATCGTAGTTTGTTTCACGAAAGAACCTAACTTATTCTAACTTATTCTGAATAAAACACAAGTACCGTCTGCGTTTCCTGTATTGTTTCTTATATACAGAAAAAAGAAGAAGAACTGAAAAATTTAATTAGCATAGTATATCGGTAGCGTAGAATAACGATTTTCTTTGTATTGCAGCAAAACCGAGTTGTAGGTGCAATGCAGCTGTATTCAGTTGAGAGGAAGGTGAGTCAGCCAATTGAAGGTCATGCTGCTGCTTTTGCTCAATTTAAAATGGATGGCAATCCCTTACCATCGACTATTTTCTGTTTTGCTGTTCGGTCTGCTGCTGGTGGTAAGGTAAGAAGTTAATTTGTTTTTCCGAAATCAAGTTTCATAGGGTGTTTATTATACATCGATTTAACAGCAAAAGCTTTGCAAGTTATTTTTTCGTTTTGTTTCGTGAAAAGCTGAGCAAAGTCCATATTAATACTTGTGAGAACAAGCAATTTTATTGAGAATTATCGAAGTTTATAAATTTAACATTGATAGTTGTCTTAAAATCGTTTTCTTAAGTCACCTGCTTAATATTTTACAAGACAGTATCCAATTGCATGTATTCAATCACCAAATATACGTTTAAGTACTTGGTTGAACAACCAAGTACTTGGTTGAACTTAAGAACCTTGGTTGAACACCAAGGTTCAAAACCAAACATCTAGCTTTAAGTAAATTCACGTCAAAAAATAAAAAAATCCAAAAATGCTTATTTAAAAAAAGTATAGCTGCAATTAAAATATTTTTTTGAAGGTGTCTAACACTATATAAAAATTCGAATTTTTACCATAAATAATTTTGAGGTAAACAAAAATTGGCAGCAATGCTTCTGATAACTAAGTAATTTTTGCAACTTCCCGCGTTGGTCTTTCATTTGTTTGTACTTTATGCTCGATTTCAGGTGGTCTTGTTTTTAATACGAGTGTCATTTAATGGGGTGGCGCGGAAAAATATGGGGCGTCAATTCACGAAAATATGGGGTGGTGGAGCAAAATATGGTTTACTACACATGGAGTGTCAATTCGCAAAAATATGGAGTGGTGTAGCTAAACATGGGGCGTCAATTCACGAATAAATGGGGTTGTGGAGGGGAATCTTAAGGGGGGAGGGCAGACTTGACTGGGCACAATAGCTGACAGTTATATAGGTCATATAAAAAAAGGTAAAGGATGCGGCACTAGATCCTTAAGGTCCGAACCAGTGTGCCCCTCAGCCAGGAAGTGCAATGGCTGTACTTCATCATATAACTACAGTTGTGCCTACCGTAGTTCTGAGTATGCCTGAGTGTGCCTACCGTAGTTTTTGAATATTTGTACTCCAGAAGTTCGCTTATTTGTGTGTGGCAAAATGTTTGAAAATTGAAACGTGACTCTTTCAGTGTCAAAAACAATGACACTGGCTAATTGATCGCGTTACGCACTGATACCTATGTCTAATTGTCTATAAACAATGCCAGAATATAAACTACGCCAAAGGGGCCAAGACCTGTAGAGGCGCGCATGTAAAGTTAAAATCTTTGAACCTTTAGTCTTACTTCAGATTCAATATAGTTGAGTTTGACCGTATTGTTGGCTAGTCTTGTTTAAACTGTTGTGATGTTTTTTTTCATCAGCTAATACTGTCAGATCCTGTAGAATGAATGTCTGGTGTCTCAGCCTCCCTCCAACTGTATTTCTGGATCAGGTCAGGCCCTAGTGCCATTTGCACCTATAATACTGATAAAAAAAACAACAACGTCCTATTCACTGACTAGAAACCAGTTTAAAGATGTAAGATTTGGAAATTAAGAGGATGTGACACCATAAAAATCAGTTGGTCATCTCAAAGAGAAAGGACCCTTTAGCGAATTATCAAAGGGGACTGGCTATCGTCGAAAAAGCTGCTGAGAATTTGTGATTTGACTGTGAATTTTGAATTTAAAGACCAGTTGAATTTACTTTCAAATCAGAATGGTTTGTCAATCAAACCGGGTGACACCACAGGGAGCTCCCTAAGTGGCCAAATTGCTTAAATTATAGTTAATTTGAACTGGTTTTCTGAGTATGCATGCTAAAGTAAATAAATCTTAAAACGAGTGAAACTTAAACTGAATATGTAAATTCAGCTTGATATGAACAAACATTTCTACAAAGAAGAGTTTAGGTTTTGCCTCCTTTCACTGTAAAACTACTGAAACCTACTGTGTCATTGGCGCTTTACTGAAAACTATATGTATCTTGAACAGTCTTGAAAAAGGCAAATAAGATCCAACTGAATGTTTGATATATAATGCTATTAAATGTTGCAAGATCATCAGATCAAGATTTTATTTCACTGTAATCTTATTGTCATTTTCAATGCTGCAATAACTAGAAAAGAAAATATTTGTAATATAACTCGTTCTCATTGAAGCACCAATGACAAAGTAGGCTTTAGACTTTTACAGTTAGGGAAAGGGGCAGTATCCAAACTCTTGTTTGTAGTGAAGCTATATTTTGTCTTGAATACTTCTGGAAAGAACTAGTAAAATATATACTAAATATTTGATATATAATTATATTAATTGCTGAAAGCTCATCAGTTCAAAATTTAATTTTACTTTAGTTTTAATGTTTATTTTCAATGTTGTAAATACAAAATAAAATATTTGCAATATAATTCGTTTTCAGTAAGGTGCCAATGACGCATTAGGTTTTAGAATTTTACAGTGAAAGAAGGAGGTAAAACCCAACCTCTTCTTTGTAGAGATTTTTGTTCGCTTCAAGCTGGACTTGTGTGTTTTAATTAGTAACTATTGTTTGCTTAATTGCTATGGTTGTTTATTTGGTTTCTGTTCGTTTTGTATTTCATTTATGCTTCAATAGCAAAACATTTTTGTTCGTTTTAAGCTTGATTTGCATATTCAACTTAAGCTTCATTCGTTTTAAGATTTATTTATTCATTTATATTAGTACCTGTTACATTTTGTTTGCTTTAATTGTTTATTTAATTTCTGTTCGTTTCGGGTTCGTTTATTCTTTAATAGTAATTTCTGGTTGTTTTGAGTTTCAGTTATTGTTGGTTTCTATTTCATTTGATCTTTTAATATTGATCTTTTAGATCTTTTAGTGATCTTTTAATATTGCCTTTACTTTTCTTTAGAAAAGTCCTTTTTCGGAATTTTTTATTAAATTAATGTTCAGGAAAGGGCAGTCCCTATAAATGTTCTAGCATGTATGCTCGGAAAAACAGTTCAAATGAACTATAAGTTCAGTAATTTGACCACTTTGGGAGCTCCCTGTGGTGTCACCTGGTTTGATTGACAAAACGGTCTGATTTGAAAGTAAATTCCACCGTCTTTTTATTCAAAATAGATGTCCTGGTCGTCATTTGTGTCCCAATGTCCCGGTCTGTAATTTCGTCAGTCGACAAACATGACGTCAGTCGACACACAAACATGACGTCACTCGACAGACACAGACAACTTATTTTTATATATATACTAGCTGTTGGGGTGGCGCTTCGCGCCACCCCAACACCTAGTTGGTGGGGCGCTTCGCGCCCCCCCCCCCAAGCCCCCCCGCGCGCGTAAGTCGTTACGCGCCATATTAGTTACGCGCCATTGTAGTTGTGTCCCTGTGTCCCACCTGTGAATAGAGATTGATATAAATATATGTTTTTAACTACGTAAAACATGCGAATATACAACATTCTTCGCTGTCCCATTGTCTGTGCATATAAATAGATTGTCAGGTTTACTGACTCTTGAACATGCAACATATAATTGTCCATGGGAAAAACAATCCGTATTCAGATCTATACCTCATTATTCTAATGATGTGTCCCTGTGTCCCGGTCGTCATTTATATTCCCTGTGTCCCGGTCGTCATTTGTGTCCCGGTGTCCCAGTTTGTAATTTCTCTTTGAGTGTCCCGGTCGTCATTTATATTCCCTGTGTCCCGGTGTCCTGGTCGTCATTTGTGTCCCGGTGTCCCGGTCTTTAATTTCTATTCGAACAATCCCTGTGTCCCGGTCGTCATTTATATGTCCCGCCTGTGCCCCCGGCGTCCCCGTTGTAGTTGTGTCCCTGTGTCCCGGTCGTCATTTATATTCCTAATTTCATGACGTCAGCCGACACAGAAACATGACGTCACCTGATCCACAGATCCACAGACAGACAACTTATTTTTATATATATACTAGCTGTTGGGGTGGCGCTTCGCGCCACCCCAACACCTAGTTGGTGGGGGCGCTTCGCGCCCCCCCAAGCCCCCCCGCGCGCGTAAGTCGTTACGCGCCATATTAGTTACGCGCCATTGTAGTTGTGTCCCTATGTCCCACCTGTGAATATAGATATATATATATATATATATATATATATACATATATATATATATATATATATATATATATATATATATATATATATATATATATATATATATATATATATACATATATATATATATATATATATATATATATATATATATATATATATATATATATATATATATATATATATATATATATATATATATATATATATATATATATATATATATATATATATATATATATATATATATATACGTTTATATACGTTATATGTTTTTAACTACGTAAAACTTGCGAATATACAACATTCTTTGCTGTCCCATTGTCTGTGCATATAAATAGATTGTCAGGTTTACCGACTCTTGAACATGCAACATATAATGGTCCATGGGAAAACAATCCGTATTCAGATCTATACCTCATGATTCTAATGATTGCCCTTGAGCTTTGTTGATGGTGATTGCTAATCGACCATTCCCTGAGTCGCCATCGTCATTTATATATCCCCCTGTGCACCCCGGCGTCCCCTTTGTAGTTATGTCCCTGTGTCCCGGTCGTCATTTATATTCCCTGTGTCCCGGTCGTCATTTGTGTCCCGGTGTTCCAGTCTGTGATTTCTCTTTGAGTGTCCCGGGCGTCATTTATATTCCTTGTGTCCCGGTGTCCCGGTCGTCATTTATATCCCCCTCTGCCCCCCGGCGTCCCCATTGTAGTTGTGTCCCTGTGTCCCGGTCGTCATTTATATTCCCTGTGTCCCGGTCGTCATTTGTATCCCGGTGTCCCGGTCTGTATATACATTCGTTTTTTAGTTTTGTTTTTCTCCTTTATTTTTTTCCTTTTTTCTTTTTTTTCTTTTTTAGTTTATTTAGATTTTTAGATTTTTTAGTTTTTTTATTAGTTTTTAGTTTTTTTGTAGTTTTTGCCATTTTTTTAGTTTTTTTAGTTTTTTTTTTACTTATGTCCTGGTCGTCATTTATACTCCCTGTGTCCCGGTCGTCATTTGTGTCTCGGTGCTTTGTTGATTGCTAATTTATATTATATTTATATTTATATTTTTTATATTTATTAATATTTTTTTAGTTTTCTTTTTCTCTTATTTTTCAGTTTTATCCTTTTTTTTAGTTTTTTCTTTTTTAGTTTTTAGTTTTTTTTTGTTTTTACCTTTTTTTAGTTTTTTTAGTTTTTTTAGTTTTTTAGCTTTTTTAGTTTTTTATTAGTTTTTAGTTTTTTTTTAGTTTTTGCCTTTTTTTAGTTTTTTCAGTTTTTTTTTAGTTTTTAGTTTTTTAACTTTTTTTAGTTTTTTTTTAGTTTTTTAGCTTTTTTAGTTTTTTTTCTTTTTAGTTTTTTTGTAGTTTTTACCTTTTTTAGTTTTTTTTCTTCTTTTGTATTAGTGTGAAATAATTCAGACTTTTTTTAGTTTTTTTTAGTTTTTTAGCTTTTTTAGTTTTTTTTCTTTTTAGTTTTTTTTGTAGTTTTTACCTTTTTTAGTTTTTTATCTTCTTTTGTATTAGTGTGAAATAATTCAGATGTCATATGCGGACAAACACGACGTCACTCGACAGACAGACATAACCCACAAACAACTTATTTTTATATATATTTATTCATATTTTTTTAGTTTTCTTTTTCTCTTTTATTTTTCAGTTTTTTCCTTTTTTTTAGTTTTTTTCTTTTTTAGTTTTTAGTTTTTTTTAGTTTTTTACCTTTTTTTAGTTTTTTTTAGTTTTTTTTAGTTTTTTAGCTTTTTTAGTTTTTTTATTAGTTTTTATTTTTTTTGTAGTTTTTGCCTTTTTTTATTTTTTTCAGTTTTTTTTAGTTATTAGATTTTTACCTTTTTTTTAGTTTTTTTTAGTTTTTTAGCTTTTTTAGTTTTTTTTTCTTTTTAGTTTTTTTTTGTAGTTTTTACCTTTTTTAGTTTTTTTCTTCTTTTGTATTAGTGTGAAATAATTCAGACGTCATATGCGGACAAACATGACGTCACCTGATCCACAGATCCACACACAGACAACTTATTTTTATATATATAGATATTCACAGTCAAACCACGAATTCTCAACATCTTTCGGCGATAGCTAGTCCTCTTTGATAATTCGCCAAAGGGTCCTTTCTCTTTGAGACGATCAACCGAATTTAAGGTATCTTATACTAAGGCATCTTATACTAAGGTATCTTATACATCTTATACTAATTTTCACATCTTTAAACTGGTTTCTAACCTGTGAATAGTGCGTTATTGTTTTTTGTCAGTATTATAGGTACAAATGGTATTGGGGCCTGGCCTGATCCAGAAATACAATTGGGGGAGGGGGCTGAGACACCAGATATACATTCTACAGGATCTGAGAGTATTAAATTTTAGTAGCTGACAAAAAAGTATCAACACAGTTTAAACAAGACTAGTCGAAAATAAGGCCAACTCAATTATATTGACGTTTCAGGTAAGACTAAAGGTACCAAAATTCTAACTGTACATGCGCGCCTTCGCAGGTCCTGGCCTCTTTGGCTTAAATTTCTTTTTTTTTTGGAGTTTCAGTTACTATTGAACCGCGTCTCTCCTTCAACAAAATTTATTAAAATTCGTACTTTCAAATGCTGTAAGTTCCATTAAAACTGAATATCTCTGTCTCCGGTGCAAAACGGGAAAAGTTAAATGGTTTTTGTTCTAATACTTCTTGGAAAGTAAGTCTTATAAATTATAGTTATGTTTGTAATGTGTTTGTCTTAGTCTTTTATAGTTTATTCGGATCTCTTGTCCAAGCTTTAAAAGTTATGAATAGACTGATAAATCAACTCAAAATAGTTTAGCCGCTTAAACTAAAAAAAGTATGATGGAAGAGACATGGTGAACCTTAAATGCATCACATGGCCTTAAGCTCATAAGCTTAATCATGGCCTTTAAGCTCATATGGCCTTAAGCTTAATAAGCTCTCATATGGCAGTGCAGTAGTTGTTTACTGTTTTTCTTCTGTGGAAGAAAGAACTGATAAATTCCCATAATATATTTTTTTTGCACTATTTATTAATTCTGACTGAGGTAGAGTTGGACCAACTAACCCTAGTAAGTACACCCTGAGTGTGAAGTAACCTCTTTGAATGTGACATCATCGGAGACAGTTTTAAGGAGTACTGAGGGGGCACTTGTCCCGGTTACAAAAACTTTAGGGCGCAAAATTTCAAATAAATAATCTATCGGTTTAAATTATTTTGTAATTTTTGAAATTTTATTTAACTTAATAATAATAATTAGGAAATAATAATAGCTAATATATTTGATAATGTCCTTATCAAATAATTTCAATAATAAATCATGAATTATTTAATAAATTGAAAATAAATTTGTTAAAATTTGGTCTGAAAAATTTGTGAGAGACAGGAAGGGCGCTAATCAAGATTTTGCCCTGGGCACAAGAGAGGTCAGAACCACCGCTGGGCCCCATCTACTTTGGCTGAAGATGGCCGGCTCTGGTGACAGTGGCAATTCAATATTAGAGCCTCATGCTTTCTTAATTACTGATTGCAATTATTGCCTCCTAATATGACTCAGAGGTTCCCCTTCCTCCTCAAGGAAAGTCTAATAGAAAACAGCCACAAAACTGGGTATTAGAGGCTTGAATCCGCTTTCTTTAAGTGTTCGACATCCTCTCTACAATGTTAGCTGTATGCCACTATAGCTATGTTTTCACCTGTTTAAGCTGCTTTCTTTGTAATGTCCACATTCTGTTTAAAAAAGGGAAATAGTGCCAAGTTTTACTTAATTGGGGTATTTTGACTTCCGGAAACTTCGTTAGTCATACCTGCTAACGGTAAAATATTTGCTCTGGTGACGTAAAATCGTGATAAGGATGTTCCAAATTCTATTTTGTTTAACTTTTTCTTTTTTTGTATTAATTGAGTAATTAATTGCTGGAAACTTAGAGTAACGACTAGAGTTTATTGGTCAGTCTAGTGTCCGTTTCTTTTATAAATACACATAAATTTCGTGGTTATCGGCTTACGTATAAGTGTTCACGATTGAAATATTACAATATCAGTAACACCAGGGATGGGTGTCTGTCAGGGACGTAATTTGGTATAGGGCAGGGAAGCAACTGCCCCTTCAAACCCAAGTTCGCCCCCCACCTCCAGCTGAAATCTAGTTTCTGCAAAAAGTCTTGTCAAAACTAAGATAAGCCTGTATTATTCAAGTTTCCAGAGAAACAGATCAGTTTTCTAGTATTTCTTTGCCTTTATGGTAATATATGGCCCATTTTTTAGTTTTCATTGTCAACATCGCTTGGTTTGGGAAATTGGCTCCAGCTCTGCCCCCCCCCCAGGATTTTGACGAAATTGTGCCATTGGTGTCTGATCCTTCCATTGAGGGATACAAATTTTACACGTTTATTATTTATATTTTCTGGAATTTGTCGTAGCCTATATCAAAGGAATCTCCACCCTTGGCTGTAATGCTGTGCGTTTATACTCAAATTTGGATGTTATTGTCTAATATGTATTGTCTATAACAAAAGAAAAACAAAATAAAATTCTAGTCTCAAATTCTTTCTCAAAATTAAATGAAAAAAGCAAGTTTTTTAACTGAAAGTAAGGAGCTACATTATAACTTAAAACGAACAGATATTACTCTGTATATAAAAGTGGCGTTTCGCTCCTCAACGCCCCGCTCTTTACGCTAAAGTTTGACTCTTTCTCTCAACTTTACTTTTTAAAACAGTAAAAAACTTTAGCGTAAAGAGCGGGGTGTTGAGGAGGGATACGTCCCTTTAATATACGGAGAATTTCTGTTCGTTTTATGTTTTAATGTCGCTCCTTACTTTCAGTTAAAAGAACTTTTTTTTTCATTTAATTTCTGAATGTTTTTGAATTAATATATTTTTAAATTTTGGCAGTCCGCCCATGAATTATTAAAACGAAATTTGCATATTAGTTTTTTTTGGCTAATTGGCTTTTCTTAGTTTTGACCGGAAGATTTTAAGAAAAAAGGGGTTGGGGGAGGAGGCCTAGTTGCCCTCCAATCTTATGGTTACTTAAAAAGGTTACTTTTTAAGTAACCTTTTAAGTAACTATTTAAGGAATAAATAGTTGAAATTACTAAAAATACTTTAGCGTAAAGAGCGAGGTATTTATCAGGACATGACCCCCGCGTAAACATAATAATTTCTGTTCGTTTTAAGTTTTAATGCTACTCCTTACTTTCAGTTGAAAAACTTTTCCCTATTTGTTTTTTAATTGTTTTGTTTTTGTTTTAAATAGTGCTAAAGTATTCTGCGCTCCCTTCGTGGAAGTTATCTAATCCCATGACAAACTCCTCCATGGAAAGATCCTACCACGAACTGTTTGATCCTACATCCGCTACTGAGTGGCACTTCAGTAGTGGTAATTCGAAAAATGTGATGACATCATTTTTTTTTATTTATTTTTATTATTATACTAGCTGTTGGGGTGGCGCTTCGCGCCACCCCAACACCTAGTTGGTGGGAGCGCTTCGCGCCCCCCCCCAAGCCCCCCCGCGCGCGTAAGTCGTTACGCGCCATATTAGTTACACGCCATTGTAGTTGTGTCCCTATGTCCCACCTGTGAATATAGATAGATATAAATCTATATATATATAAATAAGTTGTCTGTGTGTGGATCAGGTGACGTCATTTTTATGTGTCGGCTGACGTCATGAAATTAGTTGTCAGGTGACGTCATGTTTCTGTGTCGGCTGACGTCATGAAATTAGTTGTCGTCATTTTTGCTTTGACGGTGACGTCATTCAAGTTATATAAGACATATGTTCACGTAGAAATCTATTAATGTTTAAGTTTACAATGACTGATGAAGATGCTCAAAGAGTCTATGCCAAAAAACTTGCTGCTGATAGAGAAAGTCAGAAAAGAAAGCGTGCCGAGGAACTATCAGCAGCAAGTTTTTTGGCATAGACTCTTTGAGCATCTTCATCAGTCATTGTAAACTTAAACATTAATAGATTTCTACGTGAACATATGTCTTATTTAACTTGAATGACGTCACCGTCAAAGCAAAAATGACGACAACTAATTTCATGACGTCAGCCGACACAGAAACATGACGTCACCTGACAACTAATTTCATGACGTCAGCCGACACAGAAACATGACGTCACCTGATCCATAGATCCACAGACAGACAACTTATTTTTATATATATAGATAGATAGATAGATAGATATATATTTTTTTCACTGATATGGATAGTCGCATCAAGTAGTGTAAGCTCTATCAATTGACCCGATTTTTTCTCTCTTATTATGTAAGGTTCTCAAGAAAGTAATTAAAGATTTTGCAATTAATCTCGTGAGAAATTTGCTTCTATGAGAGTATATTTGGCTACAAAAATTTCGGAAATGAGGTTAGCAACTGGTTTTGTATTAAATCAAGAGTTAAACAGGGTTGTGTTCTATCCCCCTTTTTATGGATCATTATGATGGACTTTGTCTTAAGGAGAACAGGAAAGGCAATGGGAGACCACAGAATCAAATGGTGAGGAAAAACTCTCCTGGACTTAGATTATGCTGATGATTTAAGCATCCTAGGTGAAAGTGTTAGCAAAATGAATGAACTTCTAAAGGTTTTGGGAGTTCAGGGTGGTAGAATGAGTTTGAAAATTAATGTTAAGAAGACTAAGACATTAAGGCTGGGAATAAGTGAAGATTAAAATGTGACGTTGGGTAACGAAAAGATTGGTGGGCAGCTTCACCTACCTTGGTTGTATTATTAATAAGGACAGTGGGATCAGTGAAAATGTTAAAAGTAGAATAGCCAAAGCTCAGGGTGTTTTTTCACAGTAAAAAAAGTTTGAAAGAATAGAAAGATAAGTCTGCAAACCAAGATTAGAATATTGGAAACTACAGTGATGACAGTGGTCAAATATGGCTCTGAAGCATGGGCGCTCCGAAAAGCGGATGACGATTTGCTAAATATTTTCCAGAGAAATTGCCTACGGATTGTTCTTGATAACTGGTTGACTGACCATATTTCAAACAGTTGACTGTACAAAAATGTGGTTCAATCCCGCTTTCTAGGGCTATAATGAAAGAAAGGTTGAGATGGCTAGGGCACGTTCTTCGGATGAAATATGACAGATTACCGGAGAATGTCCTTTTCGGCCAACCGTCTAGGGCTAAACGGAAAGCAGATCGTCCTCATCTAGTGTGGGAGGATGTCATAAAGAAAGATTGAAAGAAAATGGGAACTTCCTGGGAGGGTGTAAAGAGGGGGGCTTTGAATAGATTGGGATGGAGAAGAAGCGTGCGTAGCTGTGTTGCCTTCAGGTGGCTTGGTACTGCGGTGAGTTGTTAGTTCTGAGTTCTTTATTTAACAATAAATTTCATAAAAACTACTTCAAGACAATCTCTCCATAAGGCTTCATGGGTAGGAAAGAACAAGTAGTAGTAGAAAATAATGAATGTATTGTATTCATTGAACTCACGCAGTTGTCGAGTGTGTGTCCCTGACCATGGATAATTCTTTTGGGGAGTTCCAATCCATGGTGAATTATTTTTTTCTACAATTTAAAGAACGCTTATATTTGTTTTTATTTATAGCTTCACATTATCGAAGTTGGGACGCCACCTGCAGGGAATCAACCTTTCCCAAAGAAAGCCGTGGATGTATTTTTTCCCCCAGAAGCAGCCAACGACTTCCCTGTAGCTATGCAGATCTCCCCTAAATATGATGTCATTTATTTAATAACTAAGTATGGCTATATTCATTTGTACGACATCGAAACGGGAACCTGTATCTACATGAATAGAATTAGTTCTGAAACTATTTTCGTCACTGCTCAACATGAAGGTTCTTCTGGTATCATTGGTGTGAATAGGAAAGGACAGGTTTGCATGAATCTCTTTGTTGCATGTCAAAAAGGGCTATATAGATTTTATAATTTATATAAGTTATATTTGGTGCTTCTAAGATATACCCACTACCACTCAAGAATAGGAGTTAGGTTAATCTTAATAAAATATAATTAAATATGATAAGAATTTAATACTTTAGATAAAAATGTGGGATATATATTTGTCCATTAGAGGGAGGGGGGTTAAAAGTACAGCGGGTCTGCGTGCAAAATGTGTTAACTACCATTATTCTGCCTATTATAAAGTAAGAATTGTTTTATGACTTCACACTGTCCAAATACTTTACCCCCCCCCCCCTGATGTGCAAATATATTGCCCAAATTATATATTTCGCATCTATTATGTCCCTTCTCTTTGTCTTTTTCCACGTTAAGGTGAAGAAAACGGTTTACAGTGTGCCAATGCATGAACAACTTGAGTGGTAGTGGATATATCATACAAGTACCTTATGTTTAATTGCTTATATAATATATGTTATGTAATTATTTATTATAATATATATATATATATATATATATATATATATATATATATATATATATATATATATATATATATATATATATATCATTCTATGTATATAAAATATTTTGTTATACCGATATATAATGTAATTTATAACTGATATTTATATAAACATAATTTATATTTATTATATTTATAATAATGTACATCTTTCGAAAGGGGCTCTTAAAAGGGTTGCCAATCAAGGGTTTGACAAATTTCGGAATTTTTATTTATTTTTTATTTTTTCCTCAAAAGAATTTCAGTTTTCATTTTTTTTACTTTCCAAATTCTAGGTCTTCATATGAGGAAGGGGTCTGAAGAATCAAAAATAAGTATCAACTAATATTTTTGACTTAAACATTTGTGATTCGTTATGTTTAACAAACAGGTCTTGGTAAGCAGTGCTCTAACAATTTTAGCCAGGTGTTATATGTCTAAATAGGCTAATGTTTAACAGTGGAACTCAAATTCCTGGCAAGCAGTTTCTTTACAATCTTAACAATGTCTAAATAATGTTTAACAATGTTCTGAACAAACGTGTTTTATGTCAGTGTTGTCTGACACCAGCTTCAGAAGTTTAAATGAAAAAAAAAGTTTAGCTTATTAAATGCAAAAAAATAATAATATTACAATGAACTAAATCAGAGGAAATTAAGATTAAACCTTTTTTTTTTAAAATCACTTTCGATACTTTGCATTTAATAAAGAACATATTAAAACAAAGAAAATGCAAATTAAAATTAATTGCAGGTCAGACTAGTTAGACTAAATTGGTTGTTAGGATTATTCAGCTACCAAAAATAGTCCGAAAATTTGAGTATTATTTTAGACAAAGAAACATGGCTCAAAATTTATGTTAGTTTTCAGTAAGTGCAAATGTCACTTGCCTTTTTCGGGGGAAGGGGGGTTAGATAGGTGACAGTAACTTACTTGTATAGGGTAATTTCTTTTGGTTTTGATTTCAGTCGAGTTTTTATTTGTGTTCGCATTACGTTTCATTCCTTAACTCGTCTTAATTTATTCTGGTATAAGTCTATTTAAACTTTTTTTCTATTTCTTATAGAAAGGCTTTTTTTTTGTATTTGATTTTTCTTAATTGACAGTCATATGCATTGATGTAAGTTTTATTTAATATAATATTTGAGAATATATAAAAAAGGGTTAAAACTGAGTAACAGTAGAAGCACGTTACTTGTGAAAGTAGTCTTGGTAGGAAATTGAAAAAAAATCTATGGAGATTCACTTTATTTCAGAATTTTGAATTTATTGAATCCTTGTTTATTTACTTATATCATTGATCTGATTTTTGCATAATTGATTGCTTTGATAGTCAGTAAAAGTGCTAAGCATTTTAATAGAGAGTTTTGATGTACTGGGATAAATTGATTAGAGAGTAGAAGCTCTTATGATAGTACAAGTTTTTCTGGTTTCGCTACAGAACAAGTAGTAGTGGGATAGGGGTATTGTGGGATAGTGGGATAGGGGTATTGTGGGATAGTGGGATAGTATTCATATGCACAACAGTGTGGATGTAACATATTGAAAAGATACCATATTTAAATTTATCGGGAATTAAAATTAATAACCCTATTGAACTTGTGTTTAAGGGGTTTTGTTGTGTGACCACCTGCATGAATGGCACATCTTGATGTGCCGGTTTTGGCTGTTTTGACATTTTGGACTTATTTCATATAAGATTGCTGAGGTGCTGCTTGGGCAGAGGGTGTTGTGAGGGCAGTTGAAATCTGGTCGGTTTCCTCGCTCAAAAAGGGCCCTATATTTAAATATTTCCTATCTATTAAAGTCTCATTCAACTCGTCCCGTAGTGGCGCAGTGGGTTTAACCTTAGTTTGATTATAAGCTACCCGGGCACCGAATCATGCTGTAGCAACATACTGCAGGGCCGGTGCAGGGACATTAGTTGCCAAGAAGTGTCGCTAATCCGATTAGTTACTTACTCTCATCCATCTTCCTTTGATCGTCCTATATATGTTGAGGCTGGAAAAGATGCATGGGATTACAAGTCAATGCTATTTTTCTGACCATAATAAGCAGGATGAGTCCTTTAGATTAGAAAAAAACTTCAGCATAAAAAAGAGAAAACATGAAATATGTTTCACGAAAGAAGAAACGAAGAGAAAAGAGAAACACGAAAATAAGAGAAAAAAGAAACAACAAGAGAAAGCAAGAGAGAAGAGAACTAAGAAATGAAGAGAAAAAAGACATGTCTGCATAAAGAAGGGAACACCAACAAAAAGAAAGAATGAAAAAGATCAATCCCCAAACAACATATGAGATGGAAACGAGAGCTGATTAGCCATCACCGATTAGCGATCCTTGGCAGACATCCGCTACGCTTGGCAGGCGCCACCCGGTATACGTGATTTCTGAGAATTCCCGCCCCCTTAGTGTAAACACAAAGTCGTCCTTCTGCATGACATCGCTATCGCTTATACACTTATTTAGAAAAAAGTCCCTCTGACCGCTTTGAATCTTAAAAAAAGGCACTAGACGTTCTGACTACCGATCCAATGAACCCTCTCCAAAGTCTATACGACCACCCTTTCTATAAAAAATATTTTACGTCCATGTGACATAACTTGCAACCCGTTGCGTGAGGGATGTATGGGGGGGGGGCAGAGAAGATCATCAATTCCATAGAGGAAAAAAAGGGTAATTATGAACCATATCTCAGTTTTCTTAATTAATGTCGTTCATCACAAGCGTCGTCTATTAAATAACTTATTTCAATTCATTATAAAATTGTTGATGCAAAAGAGTAGAATGGATAGTGTGCAAAGAGCTAGATTTTTTCATAAAGGAATGAGGCCTGGGAGTCAAAGCGCAGAGAAGATCATCAATTCCACAGAGGAAAAAAGCGATTTATTAAATTTTATGTAAAATGTCATCTAGCACGCAATCCATCTTCTCCAATTGGTTTATAGGTCTCTTTATTCCATTTAAGATGGGAAATGCTGATTTGAAAACATGACTTTTCGTACTGGAGATCCCAACCATTCCCTTCCATCTACACAGTTTCTGGTACCTGGCAATTGCAATGCCAAATTTATATTTTCTTTGTGTATAGGTTTTATCCGTTACCGTAGATGAAGACAACATCGTTCCCTATGTGACAAATGTCTTGAATAATACGGATTTGGCTTTACGAATAGCGGTGCGTAACAATTTGCCTGGAGCAGAAGAACTTATTGTCAGGAAATTCAACAACCTCTATGCTTCTGGACAATATGCTGAAGCTGCTAAGGTAGGTTTCCTACTATTTAATTGTTGGCTTTACAATTTTGAGTAAATAAAATGCATTAGAAATAAAGAAAAAGATAAAAAAAGATCACAAACAAAAGTTAAAATGTATTAGAAATAAAAAAAAAAGATTAAAAAGATCACAAACAAAAGTTAAAATGTATTAGAAATAAAAAAAAGATTAAAAAAATCACAAACAAAAGTTAAAATATATTAGAAATAAAAAAAAGATCACAAACAAAAGTTAAAATGTACTAGAAATAAAAAAAAAAGATTAAAAAGATCACAAGGAAAAGTTAATAAATGTATTAGAAATAAAAAAGATCTCAAACAAAAGTTAAAATATATTAGAAAAAAAAAGATTAAAAAGATCACAATCAAAAGTTAAAATGTATTAGAAATAAAAAAAGTTTAAAAAGATTGCAAACAGAAGTTAAAATGTATTAGAAATAAAAATAAGATTTAAAAAATCACAAAAGTTAAAATGTATTAGAAATAAAAAAAAGATTAAAAAAATCACAAACAAAAGTTAAAATATATTAGAAATAAAAAAAAAGATCACAAACAAAAGTTAAAATGTACTAGAAATAAAAAAAAAAGATTAAAAAGATCACAAGGAAAAGTTAAATGTATTAGAAATAAAAAAGATCTCAAACAAAAGTTAAAATATATTAGAAAAAAAAAAATTAAAAAGATCACAATCAAAAGTTAAAATGTATTAGAAATAAAAAAAGTTTAAAAAGATTGCAAACAGAAGTTAAAATGTATTAGAAATAAAAATAAGATTTAAAAAATCACAAAAGTTAAAATGTATTAGAAATAAAAAAAAAAAATTAAAGAGATCACAAACAAAAGTAAAAATGTATGAGAAATAAAAAAAAAGATTAAAAAGATCACAAACAAAAGTATCACGATCGTAGGTTTTGATGCGTAATACTAAAATTAATGAACTTTATATTTTTGGAATGAGCATAAAAACTAAACTCTTTGTATGAATCTATTGATGTCAAAATTCCGTTTATAGAGTTTTGGCTACTATTGAGCCAAATTGCTCCTTTCAACTCGTTTCCATGAACTGTTTCACATGTTTAGATGCCTTGGATTCAATTTTATGCTGTAGTTTTATTTATTATATGTGAAGTTCCATTTTGTTTTATTTTACTTTATCGACTAAATTTTATACACACAAAAAGTAGGACGAGGGAAAGTCTAAAAATTGGAGTACATTTTTTTCCAAAGTGCAAAACACCAAATTCCACCAACAAAAACATAAAAAATACAGAAAAACCTTTAAACAGATAAAACAGACTCAATGTACTGAAAAACACTTCACTTGTAAAAGTCTTGACTCAAATTTTTTTCGCTTTTTTAATGACGTAATTAAAAAAAAAAAATATCTAGACTGGTTCACCCCTAAGATACTGAAAAACGAATTATTTTGGTATTTTCATTGATAACGGCTATTTCTGTTGTTTACGTTAAGAAACCTGAAAAACAATACGATCTCTCCCCTTCCCCTGCATTTCCGTTGTTCAAAAATTGTCTGCCTTATCTTTTTCCAAATAAGAAACAACAAGGTTTTTATATTATGGGATTAATTTGTCTCTTCAGAAAATGCATTTCCTTATGAGTAAACGTTTGCCTATCAGCAACAATTAATCTTGTTTTGCAAAGACAGTATATTTCTCTCCATAAATAAGGGACATTGTTATGTCCTTGATAATATAAAACAATGGAAGTGAGTTTCGCTTTTTAATATGGAAGGATAATACAATAGTCCATCTTTTTTCTTTGTCCAAAACTAGAAATTTAAAGGAAAATCTTCTTTTAGTGTAAGTGCATTAACCCCTTTTTAGCTCAACGTATCAGTAGAAATACAATCTTTACATTTTCTTATATACCAGAGTTATACGATTTTCAATATACTAACAATGATGTTCATAATATGTGCCTTTTTTATATATTTTTTTTTTGAATTTACTCAGAATTTGTTCTTGTGTACGTGCAGACTAGTAGCAGAATATCCTAAGCAGAAATTTCAGCTTTAATTGAAACAAAACATACGTTTAACATTATAATACTCACATTTTATTTAATGTTCAATACTTATCTAATCTTTTAAGTATGTATAATTTTGTTTAAATTAACGAAATTTAATCGATCTTTTAATTTATTTTATTAAAATAAGTTATAATTATTTTATCAGGATAAATGAATGTGCTATTTAATATATGCTGTTTAAGACCCTGGAACTGTTCTTGAAATTCCCAGATTTCTTTTAATATATTTTTAATTAATTCACACTTAATTTTAAATAAATTCATATTTTATTAAAATGCTGTTTAATATGTTTTAACTAAAAGACCCTGCAACTGTTATTGAAGTTCCCAGATTTCTGTTAATGTATTTTTAATTAAAAATCCTTAAATTTAAATAAATGAATATTTATTAAAAGACTATTTAATATATCTTAACTAAAAGACCCTGGAATTGTTATTGAAATTCCCAGATTTCTCTTAATGCTATTTTGACGTCTCTAATGCTTGAAATAATTTTAAATATCAGTTCCTTTTTTCCTTTAAAGCTATTTACTTTTTTTCTTGAGAAACACTTTTGATTTAACCTCCAAATAGTTTAAGTGCACGGCAAGGCGTGAAGGCTTAAATTTAGCAACGAATGTACCAATTAATCATTACAGTATTGTTGCATACACCAGTATCAATACCACTAATGGGGATATGTAGGAAGAAAGGGGTCATTGAATTCCCTTTACAAGTGCAATTGCCGATAAGGAGCTCCTAACCCTAACCAAAGTTGGTGGGAAAATAAGAGCTGAACCTTTAGTTCTACTTTTTTGGTGTTCTCTAGTCTGTGGGAAGGAAGGGGGTGGAGTGGGGGAGGGGGAGTTATTGACGTATTTTATTGGCCTATTCACTGTACTGGCTTGCAAACTTTACTGTCAAAGTTTGGTCAACAGTCGTAGCCATGGCCTCAGTGGAGTCGGATCTTTTTGAAAGAGGGGTAACATTTTTGCTATCCTCATAAGCATATCATGTTTGATCAATTGAATGCTATCTTCATGAACGAAGATAAATATTTTATTACCAAATCTGGCTAAGGTTTTGAGCCCTTCTTTCGGCAAATGTACTTGAAAAGAGAACTTAATGGTCCCCTTCTTCCTAAATCTCCCCATAAGGGGAATTAATCGTGGCGTTTGTACCATATTGTTATGGTTAATTGGTACATCCGCTGCTAGATTTCCGTCTTTTGTTTTATCTCTCACCGTTCACTTCATCATCAAAAGTAGTTATCTAGAAAAATAGTAAGTAGCTTTAAAGGAAAAAAGTGACTGGATTTACAATTATTTCCCCAATGAAGTCACTCGCACCTACTTAAACAAATAACCGGTCTCCCCATCCAAACCATGAATCAGCTTAAATATTTTAGTATTACATTCACTAATCATTCAGTATCCATCACCTGATTTACCCCCCCCCCCCCAAAAAAAAAGTCTATATATATCCCAGTAACAAATACAGTATATGGACAACGGGGAAAGTTGCGTAACTTATAGCCATTTTTCCGGCGACTATGGAAGCTTTGGCGTCCCCACATGCATAGTTATTTGGCCTTACAACTATGCTGAATAAAATAGCTATTTCAAAATTTTTATCGTAAGTCTTTGGAGAAAAAGGGCATGCCAAGGGGTCTAGTTAACCTCTTATTGTTTTTGGTCACTTAAAAAGAGCATTTCTGTTCGAATGAACCCTCTCCGAATCTTCTAGAACCGTTTGTCTGATATAATTTAATATATATCTTTCAATTCAGTCTTGATTTAGAGACCTTACTGTAAACACCTCTGTTGGATATAATCTGGTTGTAATCCAATAATCCAATAATCTGGTTGTAATACAGTGAGACTCAGTTGTGATTCTCTATGGACTTCTCATAATCAACATTGAACTTGAAAATATTTGAACTTGGATTATTTAGTTATTTTATCTCCCTAAAGACGTTTACTGAAAATAGTTTCAGAACTTAAATTATTTGACAGTTATTATTTGTGTATAAATTTCCTTGGGATTTATGAATTAACACCCTCATTTGGAGGAAATTGATTTTGGACTTTTTAATTAGTTGTATTACCAGTGAAATTTTATATTGAATATGACATGAACCAGAGCTACTTATATCGGCCCTGGATGTGAGAGGCTGTGTGGGAAAGGTTTGACGATTCAGTGCTCGAAATGGCTTTTATTCCACCTTTTATCTCCTTTATCTTCTATCTCTTCTATGCTTCTTCTATCTTTTTCTTCTATGATTCTTCTATCGTTAGCTTCTATCTGTATGATTCTTTCTATCTTTCTTCTATGATTCTTGTTTTTTTCCTAATCGTTTTTTCTGTGATCCTTCAATTTTTTTTATTCTACCTTTAATCTTCTTTATCTTCTATATCTTATGTGCTTCTTATATCCTTTTATTTTATGATTCTTCTATCTTTAGCTTCTATCTGTATGATTCTTTCTACTTTTTTTCTATGATTCTTGTTTTCTTCGTACTCATTTTTCTTTTTTTTACTCTTTGCCTTCTTTAAAGTAAATACTCTTTAGTTTAATGCAACCCTTTACAAACAAATAAATATTTAATATAAAAATACATAATAAAAAAACAAAACAAAAAGCAGATTCTACAATGCCGTACATTTTCCAATATGATCCATGCTTTGAAAACGTTTCATTTTCGCAAAAATGAAAGCACGTCAAAAGCGCCGATTTGAAAAATTCAAAGCGTAATTGCGTCGAATTTGCGCCTCAATGGCGCAGATGTGCCCCATCTGGCAACTCTGTTTGACCAATCGCCTGGGACATTGTTTCTATTATAAAAAAAAATGCAGTTCATATAAACTGAGGTTTTCCTCTTTGCTTTCGGACTCGGTCTGAATTGTGTTTGTAGGGACCGAATTTGTAGCGTCCAAGTTTGATTGTTTGCAGGGACGTATTTGCAGGAAACTCTCCTGATCGTAAAACAACTGATCGTGACTAAGAACAAAGACCAAGTCTACTGCAAATATTCCGCTGCAAACAATTAGATAAGGCTTCACAATCTCGTAAAGTTTAACGATGAATTTGACGCAAAATTAAAAAGGGAATTTAAAAAAAAAAGCAAAAAAGGGTTACGCGGTTCATTTTTCAAATGATTCATAGTTTGACAAATCTAGCCAGTTGTCCGAACTGAGTTTCCCCGCAGAACGTCCATCAGTTTTTTTTTTTTTCTCGTAGTGTCCACACTTTTGAGTATGGGCATTCCCTTTCCTTGTATGTCTCAAATGCGCTTTACGATTATAATTATTAGTCACTATTCTTGACAATTAAGGTTGTTTTTCAATATTTATTGGTATAGATTGACGAATAATGGATTTAAAACATGGTTTAAAAAGTAATAAAATAAGGATTATTCAGAATAATTCCGCTTTAATAAATTTTTTTTTTTTTTTTTTTTTTTTTTTTTTTTTTTTTTTATCCACACTTTTGAGTATGGGCGCTACCTTTCCTTGTATGTCTCAAATGCGCTTTACGATAATGATTATTAACCACTAATCTTGACAATTGAGATTGTTTCTCAACATTTATTGGTATAGATTGACGAATAATTGATTTAAGAATATGTTTAAAGAGTAACAAAATAATAGTTATGCAGAATAATTCTACTGCAATAAATTGTATACATGTTGAAACTATAGTAAGAAAACTTTTTAGGTGGCTGCCAATGCACCGAGAGGACTTCTCCGCACTCCTGGAACTATCCAAAAATTTCAGCAAGTCACTGCGGGACCTGGGCAATCCCCTCTTCTACAATATTTCGGAATTCTTCTCGATCAGGTCTGCAAAATATTTTTCTGAAATAAAAAAAGAATAATAATAACAATTTATTCATGGCTTCTATACATAAATGGATGTGTACAGTGGAGTATAGGAGATAAATAAAAAGAAAGCTGAAAATATAAATTACACTTGTAACGAAAAGGACGACAATAAGTAGCTTATAATACTCATAATAACTCTTGAATATATAATAAATAGCTTATGATAGCTCATTAGTGTGTAACACTAAAACACTCATAAAATATAACGCATAAACACTCATAATACATAACGCTTAACTAGCTGTTAAATTAAAGCTATGGCGAAAAAACTATTTTTTCATTGAACAAGACAATTAAGGGGAAATTTAATATATTTTCTCTAGATCGTCTTAGAAATCGGTCGTATTTTTGATCCATTTTAATAGTAATATCGAATATTCCAAATTTTTGTATAATATACCTATTTTTGAACCGTAGTGGAATTCCAAGAAAATATTTACAAAGCCAGAATTAATCACTTTTACTTTGAAACTAAAAAAATGAAACAATGAAAAATACATGAGATGCAAACATTGAATTATAAATTATAACAAGTGTGTTTATCAATAAGACCTTTCACCCTGACTAGCAGGCCGCAAGTTTTCCCAATGCAGACGATAACACCAACTCCAGCGTAGCTTTAATTGACGGACCAAAAGACAACTCAAGGTAAGTAATGGAATATTTATTAAAACATTCAGTGATTCCGCCCTAATAGAATGATGAGGAAATCTCTATTTCTGTTTGCCTCTAGGAATTCTATTTTAGTTGGTTCAATCTCTATAGATTTTGTAAGTTCCTATCTCCCGTAGATGTGAGTGTAATATATTAATTGCATTCTGCATTGATATCAAATTGCCCGAAAATAACAAAATATCATCAGTATACGACAACTGGCTAATGTTGATACCGTCTATCACATATGGGGATAGGTACCGTGTGGCTGTTCTAATTGCATTATTGAATATAAAGGGGCTAAGAACTGACCCTTGTAATAAAGATACAGCAATTAAAAAGTCTCGAAAACAAGAAAGAAAAGTAAAAGTTTCTATTATACTGTTTAGAATAGCTTAAAAAATATAACTACTGCTATATCAGTTTCTTTTACTTTAAGTTCCATTTAGAATAATCCAACTTTCAATGAAATTCTTCTTTTCTTTTATATAATCCTTTTTGTTCATTGTATATATACACGTGCTTGGTACCAGTTTTAAGAGAGGGACTGATTAATGTCCAATCGCTTTCGTCGTATAAAAATAGTCAATTTCCTAAATGAGCATCCTCCAAAGGTCTGTCGCCTGGCCTGTCTGTCCTCCTGACAAAAATCTATTAGAAACAATTTTATGAACTAAAATGTTTTATAAAATTGTTAGTAATTTTTTTTCGCCTTTTTGGTGAAAAATGTCGAAAAAAAATGTCAAAAGCTCCTTATTTTAAGTCAGGTAACAGATTACAAACTGCAGTATCTTCAATGAAACACATTGGTCCGTCTGTATGGAATGAGCTACCATTAAGCATTAGGGTGGTGGAACAAGTACCTCGGTTTAAAAAGAATTAAAAAATTTTTTTTTGGGGGGGAGGGATTTCCTGAATTTTATTATGGCTAGTAGGTTGGGTAGGGGAGAAAGAAGAGCTGGAGAGGTAATGAGGACTGTGAAGGTAAGGGTGAGCAGGGACTAAGGAGGGATTGGAAGGGCAGGGTGGGGTGGGGGAGCGGTAGTTGAGTATTGAAAAGTGATGGAGACTGGATTTGTTATTATTATTCCTTTTTATATTTTTATCTATCAATTATTACTTTAATGCAGTTATTTATTTATTTATCTATCTTTTTCATATAAACGGGTTTTGGTTTATTTATAATAGTTTTAATTAAATATTGAGTTTCTTTTCATTTCAAAGTTATTTATTTATTCATTATTCTAAAGTTCATAAATTCTCTCTTCTCGTTTTTAAAAAATGGAAGGTTCTTTCCTGGTAGAAAATATTTTCCCAGAAACTGTTGTTAGGTATTATTTTGTTGGTCAATTACTGTGTTTCTGCCATTCAATTTTCAGCAACAATTGGGACAATTGAAACACCTTAAACCATTCAACACAAAGAAAACTAAAGGTTTAGTTTCGATTGTTGTGCGAAGGGAAAGGATTATATTCTGATTTGGATCTTAATTAAATGACATGCTAAATAAAATATTAAATCAGAGTCAGATGTGTATTAAATATTTCAACTTTATAGTGAACTCTACCAGGTTGCATACAAAACTGTCATTATAGTCTAAAAGCTTTTGTAAAGGATTTTTACTTTACGGTATTTTAACATATTTGCGGGATTTTTTTTTTTTTTTTGCATTACACAGTTATTTAGTCATTAATTATTACGAAGTTTTTGAATTCGCTCTAAGTCTTCTCGTTTTTAAAATTTGTAGGTTCTTTTACGGTAGAAAATAGTTTCCCAAAAACAGTTGTTAAGATTTTTTTTGTTTCTCAATTACTATGTTTCTGTTGCTCAATTTTGAGCTACAATTAGGAACCTGTTAATGGGTTGTTTACGATGGATTTGTGCGCGGAGTGGTTTGTAATCCCTGCTCTTAAATGAAAACTATTTTAATAAGTTTAAACCGTTTTAAGTGAATAAAAGGACTTCTACTTTTAGTGGTTATAAAGGATGTAGACTCCTTTAATGTATGGAAATGAGAGTAAATTAATTTTATTTTTCAATTACTTTAATGAACCCCTTTTTAAGCTTGAGATATAATTTGTCATCATACTAAGGATTGGTGGTAATACAAATGATGAGATTTTAATCTCTTGGTTCTTTTTTGGTACTTGCACTTTTGTATTAATCATTTCCACTGTCTATTGTATTTCTTATTATATTTATAACTTAGACGAAGGCGTATCCAGGGGCGAATAGAGGTTTTGCCCCCCACTCCCGAGATGTCTGTCCAACTTTAAAAATGTAATAAAAATGCATAAAAACACATTGCATCCCCCCATCCCCTAAACAAAACCCTGGATACTGCCTTGAATTCGGGTTTTCCTAAGTTGGTTAAAGGATTTATTTCAAAACAAGTAATCGCACGCTCAAATGGGATAATTTCCATTATCCTCAAATAAATATATAGTTATGGGTTAAAATCATCAACGAAATAAAAAAGAGAAACTAAATGATAATTAATTAATTTTGCTGATTAGAAACAACCCGGTCAGTAGCTCAAAAAAGGATCACCGAACCATAAGGAATCATTTGCCGAAAACTAGTTCATAATTTTTTATATTTTGAAAACAAAAATCTGCAACAGAAAACTCGTTGTGGGTCGTGACAAGTATTACACTACCGATAGTCATAAACGGATTAAAATAAATTCCGACGCCTTTTTAAAAGTAGATTGCCTGCTGCACTCAAGTGGATTAAGAAACCGACTATATCCAACTACCACTACCATTTGTACTGTACCAGTCAACTAACGAGGGTATAAAAGATTTCCTGCTTGCTGCCATGGTTAGACACCACAGGGCAAATGGCCTGACCTTTTTTCTTACATTTAGTCATTTTTAATGGCGGGTGGAATGTGAGGTATTGAAATTGTCTTCGGCCTGCCATATTTTTATGGTTTTTTTTTTGTAGTTTATTTTCAGTTTGTAAGCTTTTATTTTGTAAAAAAAAAACTTCATTTTGGCTGGAATAACCTCTTATATCTATCGTACAAGTTATGATATCTATATCCTGGTTTTTCTTTAGGATGGTCCTTGAGACTAATATTAGGGAGAGGCTTCTTTAGGTCCGTGAGCCCAATTTCAGGGAGTCACCTCTTTTGGTCCTTGAGACAAACATTAGGGAGTGACATTATTCCAAGGGAGTAACTTCTTTAGATCCTTGAGATTAAATATTAGGGATTAGCTTCTTTAGGTCCTTAAGACCAATATTACGGAGTGGCATACTGCCAAGGGAGTAACTTCTTTGGATCCTTAAGATTAATATTTACAATTGGTTTCTTTGGGTACCTGAGACCAATATTAGGGAGTGGCATACTGCCAAGGGAGTAACTTCTTTGGATCCTTGAGATTAATATTAGGAATTGGCTTCTTTGGGTACCTGAGACCAATATTAGGGAGTGGCTTCTTTAGATCCTTGAGACTAATATTAGGGATTGGCTTCTTTAAGTCCTTAAGACTAATATTAGGGAGTGGCATACTGCCAAGGGAGTAACTTCTATGGATCCTTGAGATTAATATTAGGAATTGGCTTCTTTGGGTACCTGAGACCAATATTAGGGAGTGGCATACTGCCAATGTAGTAACCTCTTCGGATCCTTGAGATTAATATTAGGAATTGGTTTCTTTGGGTACCTGAGACCAATATTAGGGAGTGGCTTCTTTAGATGCTTCAGACTAATATTAGGGATTGGCTTCTTTAAGTCCTTAAGACCAATATTAAGGAGTAGCCTTATGCCAAAGGAGTAACTTCTTTAGATCCTTGATATTAATATTAGGAACTGGCTTCTTTGGGTCCCTGAGACCAATATTAGAGACTGGCATTCTTCCAAATATCCTATCCCATTCGCAACTGATATAAACTCCTCGCGTAAGCAAACCCTACTCCAAGCCGTAAACCATTTTCTATGTGTTTTGGCGATGGTTTGTCGAGCCAATTAGTTTTATTGACTAACGATTATAAACGGAACATGTAAATAAATCTATGAGTAATACAACTTATTTCGTCCGAGTAATTGAAGGAACTAAAAGATAAAACAAAAACAAACGCTGCTGAACCAAAAAAAGGAACTGATAATATTTATTTAAATGATGGTTTGTGATTTACTAATAACGAAAAGAATAATGAATTTGATGAGTAAAGAGGCCGTCTTGTGTGCGCGCTTAATATGCCTCTTACTTGGTTTGTAATTTAGACCATAAGTTATATATGGCCTTTCAAGAATTTGATTTTTTTTATTATTATTATTATTATTTGTTCCGATTTGTTGTTCATAAGCTAGTTTGTCTTTTATAAACATTATTGCCATTTGTCTTTCGCTAATGGTGTGAAATGGATAAATAATGGTGTAAAAATGGTGTGATAAAAATGGAAAATGGTGTTCTTTGGATAAAATGTGACAAATTGCCAAAGATTGTCCTCTTTTACCGACCGTCTAAGGCCTTACGAAAGGAAGGTCATACCCTGTTGGGGTGGAAGGATGTCGTAAGGAAAGATTAAATGGGAAGATTTAAGGTCCCTAAAGGTCCATTTTTACACCCAAAAAGTCCTTATTTTTTACTCCTGTAACCTGTGGCAGCCCTGTAGTCGTCTTTTTTTTTTTTCGGGGGGGGGGGTCTTAATGGAGTCAACTCTCTTCTCGTTTGACAACTTTTTGTTTCTAAGATTATATTTATTAAGGAAAAGTTTTTCGTAAGACTTCTTCCAGTATCCACACTCATCAGTTCCTCCCTATTTACTCTTAAATAATTATTAATATATTTTTTGCAAGTTTGTATGTGTTGCTGCCTCTTAGATCATGCGTAGTATTTTGGAAGCATTGGCTAAATCGTTGCTTTGATTTTTACACTAAAATTAAATTTCCTCTTTGTGTCTTTAAGGGTCAACTCAACAGGCATGAATCTCTTGAACTTTGTCGACCAGTTCTCATTCAACAACGAAAGCAGCTTATTGAAAAATGGCTCAAGGAAGAGAAACTCGAGTGCTCCGAAGAGCTTGGTGACTTGGTCAAACAATCTGATGCAACTCTGGCTTTGTCTGTATACCTCAGAGCTAATGTTCCTATGAAGGTTAGAAGGATATGTGGTCATCACATTTCTTTATTTTTATGGATAATTTTAATAATATTGTTAATAATTTTGATAATAGTCAATTATGTTAATGATTTTTACGTTTCCTAAGTGCATAGTTTCAGAAATATTAACTTGGCTCTAAATTAATTTGAATCACTTTTGAGTGGCTCAAATTGAGTAGGTGCTATTTTACATTGAAGAATTATTAAAAAGGGGTAGACTTTTTAAATGTGACATGCCAAAAATAAAAATCAACCTTTAATACAAAATTAATCATTATAGTGGCACTTCATTTAAAAAGAATTGTAAAAATTCTCGATATAGGGGAGGGGCCTCTTGCCCCTCCTTTTGCTTACGTTCCTGATCTACATCATCGGATTCAATGAAGACCGAATTAAAGCACCTTAATTGAAGAAGTTTCTGACTTTTGTATTCTATATTGGTGAGGTTATTTTTGTCTGTTTTTCGGTGGAGAGGTGGGGTTATTTTTTTTTCATGGGTCGTGATAGTAACTAAAAAAAAATTTATACTCTGACGTTTTTTTCACTGAGGCTTATGGTTTTTCTGTATTTGGCTCGATTTTCTTTTTTATTCCATTTTATTTTGTTCTCTTGACTCCATCTGCTGCTATCACTGGTCTACACCTTAGTTTGCTTTCGTTCTCAAACTAAAGATTGGTTCTCAAAAGTAAAGATTAATTGGGCTACGAAATACGCAAAGACCCATAAAGTGATTTTGCATTTATTTCCCTTTACAAATAGTGATGAATTACTTATATGCACACTATATCTACCAGACGCAAAATTACAACGGATTGTAGGAACGTGTAATTTGACGTATGTGATTCTGTAAAGGGTAAAAATGAAGGGGGGATTGAAATCACGCCACAATTTCTTAATTTAATTGAAGTTGCTATTTTCCGCCGTAGAATGAAGGAGCACTATTTTAGAGTCTTCAAAGATGTATAGGACGGAGGAAATGAATTCATACCAGAATTTTCTTAACCACCCTGGAATGAAGCGAAGGTATTTTGGGGTATAATATATACTATAAATTTAAAGTTTAATATAAAGAAATGTTAATTTTAATTTAAAGAAATTTTAAGTTTAATATAAAGAAAAGGAAAAGAAACAAATTTGCATAAATAGATATGTGAATGATAGATAGGAAAGATGATTTGAATTCACGACAGGATTTCTTATTTAAATGTAATTGCTGATTTACCACTTTAAAACTTGAAATTAAAGTTTAATGCAATAATCATGGCAACGAGTTGCTCGTTTAAAGAAAGTGAGATATTAAGACAACTCTTGAATGATATCAAATTTATAAGACAGCTTATGTTTATAGATAAAGAATGAGCATCCTTTTAGCCGTCTTAAATATCTGTCATTTATGTTTGGTTTTCTTTCCATAAGCAAACTTCTTCTTGGGAGAACTAGGGGACATCCCTGCTCCCTCAAGATTCAAAAAATCATGCAAATTTGAAGGAAAAAATGCTCCTTAAAATGGGAGATATTTGTTCCTGCTCCTTTTGCTCCCCCTCCTTTTCCAGTAAAAATCTGAGGTGGTTTAATCAATGGGTTAACTGATAAATAAATTTATAGAAATAAAATACTAGGCTGGGTCGCTTGGTAGGCTGGGTACCAGCCGCTGGGAGGTATCAGATGTAATATTTCCCCAGAGGACCTAGTATTTGTGTTGCGAGAGCAGCACTTTGGTTTTGTTGTTTTTTGTTTGTTTTTTCCTAGCACCCCGATTTCAGCTTATACCTAGAAAGTGGTAAGGGTCTAACCTCTGCGGTTTTTACGGAAAGTGTGGACCTTAGGCCGGATTGATGAATATGACTTTGCATTTTGGAAAGCTTCCTAGAACTCTTGCCTGGGGCCAAAAAGGATGGTTCTTGCTTGTCCTTGAGCCAGAGCTATCGAGTGTGAAGTGAAGTGGAGTTTTATAGCCTATGTCAGAGAGAACTATCTGAAGCTATGCAGTCAAGCTTTCGTTTCAACAAACCATGTTTCTGCTTTCGAGATGACAGCTCTGTTCTAGAAGGCAAGCATGCAGGCACCAGTTTCAAAGTGAAGATGGACTAAAATCTATAAGTGTTAAATATATGCGGCAGTTACCCGGCCCCACAGCCAATATATCTTCTTTAAAAATTTACAGAAAAAAAGGGGAATCTTCCCACGGGTCTGAAAGTGCTGCCATCTATTGTTTCTACCTATTTCGGTTAGTGATTTCAGCTGAGTTTATCATTCGATTTTCCACACTTGGGATTGCACTAAAGAAATGGTATCAGATGTGCCTCTTCTCTCTCAAAGTTCTCTCATTGCTAAAGAAATTATAGTTTATCCTTTGCTCCTTTCTAAGTGATGACGTTAGAAACTTGGCCTACGGCAAAAAGTCAACTTTTGAACTAAGACAAATAGATTTTTTTGTTTCGACGGCAGTCGATAGCTCTTGATGAGCTGATCAAAGTATATATCATCCAGTTTTGGTAGAAACATTCTTTCATGAGATGTACCAGTTTGAAAGTTTAATGGGGTTGACAACTTCAGTAGTAAGGCACGCACTGAAACCAAAAATACACCAATACCAATTGTGAGACATATAGGGGAGTTTTAAGCAACAGTCGGCTGTTAGCTCATAATCATATTCGGCAATGAGGGGTTCGCAACTTTTGCTAGTTGGTGTACCTATTATTTGTTTCCGGTGTATTTGATGGTAAGGCCAATTTGGTTCCAGTGGTAAGACATGTAGGGGGCTTGTCTATGTTAAGATCCTCACAGATTAACAACTTCAACGGTTAATCGAAGCGAGGAAACAAAACCAAAGTGTTGCTCTCGCAACACTTTGCTCGGTGAAGCCAAACAAACGTTGCCACAAGAACTCACGTTGCCCATGCAACGTAGATCTAGTTTTAATAGACCACAGACAACGTGGATTTTAGCGAGGTTTTTTCGTTTTTGTGTAATGGTAATGACAGGCACTTTGACACTAAAAGAGACACTTCCAGGACTCTTTATACCCACTTCTCCAAGGGAGGGGGCTAACAGGAACCGAACTGCACCTTGTTCTGTGTACGTACCTCACCTGGTATGGTCTTGAAGTTGACTTTTTCTTCACGATACAACTTGGTGACAAATAAGTCAACCATAGCAAAAGGAGACATAACTAGGGGTCAGCCTCCTCCAATAATTCAAAAATTCACACTAATATAAATGAGAAGGTGCTTCCGAAAAATGGGAGTTTTTCTTCCCCTTCCTTTTCCAAATAAAATTTAAAGTGTTTTTAAACTAATCAGTTTATTTTTTGTTGCCTGTCTTTCATTTACTAACGGGCGTTTTTGAATAAATAGCTTGAAGCTGTCATTTTTGTACCGTTAATTTTCGGTTAAATTTTGTCTGTAATAATTTAAGGGCTTGGGTCCATTTTTCTATGGTAGTGACAGTGTTTAAGCATTTCTTCGATAAAAATGAACTTCTATAGGCCATCGATCCTTCTATGAGCTGATTTTCATAGAAACTGTTTTGATGAAAATATTTGCTTTGTTAATAGGTGGTGCATGTTATATTTACTTGAAGACAAACCCTTGAAAATACCTTAAAAATAACTTTATTTGGATTTTTGCATCTATTTCAGCATATTGTTTTCGTTTGAAATTTAGTGTTTTACTTAAATTGTTAAAAAGTGTGTTTGTTTCCTGAGAGGAAGACGCTCTGACGAATAAAGCTTGACATGAGTTTTTTGATACATAAATATGATTAAATTGTGAAGGCAGTCCGTGAAATCTTAATCTATCTTCGGGGGGGGGGTGCAGTTTTTGGAGGGTGTGTAGGTTTGACGTTGTAAAATCTTTGTTTTAGATCCTCTGTATTTTTAAATATTTTGACATAGAAGTCGAAGAAAAAGAATAAGAAAAAAAAAGAAAAATAAGAAAGTTAAAAAGAAAAAGAAAGAATAAGAAATTTGGAAATGAATAAAATCCGTATTTGTGTGGCAGCTTTACGGATTAAAATGCGGATTAAAACTGAGTATATTAGTGCTCAAATGTTTGGAAAAATAAAGTTACTTTCCATAACTTTTGTACTATAAGCAGTATGATTTTTGAGACCTAGTGCAAAGAAGGGTTTTAAAAAGACGAGGAGTGGGGGGGGGGTGTCAGAACGATTTTTGAGTGAGAGAATTTACCGTGGACGATTTGATTTTTCCAAATTCTTTTGGGGGGGAAGGGGCCTTTCAGACCAACCCTTGGGAGTGGAATAGCTTCTTTTGCTTCACTTTCTAGTAAAAGACCATATGTAAACAATGGGCAATTTAGAGCATATTTGTAGTGAGGGGAGATTTAATGGGGAGAAAAAAACTCTAAAATTGAAAAAACTTGACCAACCACAATTGTTGATCGTTTGTTTATATTGGCGAGAAAGGGCGAAAAAAACAAAGGCTTTTGCCCTTTGTTTTAAACAAAGGGCAAAAGATCAGTCTTTGAGATATTAATTATACTGGTAGCGTGAATAGAAATTAAATAAAAAATTGCCGATTGTGAAATTGCCGATTATGACATAACCTAAATTTCCTCATGCAGTGCGGGATTGGGCAATCGGGATTGATTCCCGATTCGTAAGCATAGTTACTTGCACTACACCAGCACAAGGCTAATATTTGTCGTTATTTTAAAGGTTCACGTTAATTAAAATAACCGTAATTTGCAATCTTTAATTCCTTTATATTGTCCTGTTGGCTCAAAGCTTTAGTTATGTGAATGGACAGTTACGACAATGTTGTCAAAATATGGAACTCCTTATTAATAGTTTGCATTGTAAGGAGTTCTTATTGGAGCTCTTATTGCTATTAAATCGTTATTACATATGCTAGAAACGTTAACAAAGAACGCACTTAAAGAAACTTAACAGAAAGGTAACAGAAATACCCCCCTCCCCCTCCCTTCCCACCCTTAATCCTCCTAAATGATTTTGCGTGATTTGAGTTTTATTGTTTGACTACCTAACCTGACTGTCGGTAGCAAACTAAGTGGAAACTTTGCAGGTCAGTTGACTTCTGAGGGTGAGCCGAAAGACTAGCAGTCTACTCGGGCTCTTGGCCCGGGGTCTCCCCAAAATGTTAAAATACAACGACTAATCAATAAATTGATCAAAACCTATTTTATATTTTAAAAATCCTCTTCTCTCTTAAATAACTTCCTCTACTGGTGGGCTGTTATTATTTGCCAAATAATATTTTAGAAATTTGCTTTGTATTTTAGTTTTTTATGCTGGAAAATACATTGAAAATAGGCTGAAAACATACACAAATAGAAAGAGTAAGTTTATTCTTTTCCTATTGCGTATCTATTCATCAACAAGCGCATCTCTTCATCCAGCTAAACGTATGGCAAAAACCCATATCTATCTTAAACTAGAGGGTGCCCACTTCCAGGAATCACGTGCACCAGCTGGCACGTGGAAAAGCGTGGAGGAAGTGTGCCAAGCGTAACGGAAACCGTATCAAGCGTGGCGGAGTTGGTCTCGACACATGTTGCGTGTGTCTTTCTTCGGAAGTGTGCCGAAGAAAATATATTTTATAGTTTTGTTTGAGTTAATCACTGAAAGATTACGTTTAGTGCAGTTCAAAGGCAAGATTTTCAAAGTTCAAAAAATTTTTTTTGAAACAAATTTTGATTTTGAAACAACCATCTCCTAAAATTGTTTACGGAGGTCATCAAAGTGGCATCCCCACATGTAGGTGGAAATTCAAGACAAATGGCACAATTTGTCAAACCAAAAATGAAAAATCATCTGTCAAGCGTGAGCCTACTATCTGTTCCAGCTATTAGTTTATATCTTTTTCCTTTTGTTTAAGTATGCTATTAGTTATTTATTTTGTTTAATGTCTTCTCTCATTGAAAGTTTGTCTCTAAGAGAATTTCAACAAACCCCTCTAGGTCAGGGTTTCCAACGGTTGACTTCTAAAAAGAGTGCAAACCAAGGTAAAAAAAAGTGGTTTTTGCACAAAAAGAGTGCAAGTCAAAAAATTTGTACAGCCCCTCTTCTGCGCCCTCCCTTTGAGATAAAAACAGTGCATTTCATATGAAAAAAGTGCAAGTTGGCAACCCAATTTCTTGGGTTAAATTTTCTTTTGAGAAATATGCCAACTGCTGACATTTAAAGAAAACAAAAACTGACACCCAAAAAGAGTGATTTTCACTCTTCTGCATCCCTTTTGAGGTAAAAAAAGGGTGCCTTTCACACAAAAAGTGTGCAAGTTGGCAACCCTGCTCTAGGCTACTCTAGCTGGCTGTGGGTTTTGTAATTAAAGGATATTTATCAATATTTATATAATTTCATGTTTTATTCCAGGTTATTCAGTGTTTTGCTGAAACTGGTCAATATCAGAAAATCGTGTTATATGCAAAGAAGGTTGGGTATACACCTGATTACGTGTTCCTCTTGCGTAGTGTCATGAGAGCAAATCCAGAACAAGGTAATTTGTACATCTTAATATGACATCTTAAATATTAATAAATAGATCGGACATAATAGGTCTCAGTCTGTTATTTCACAGCTAATCTTATAGTTTCTTGGTACTTCTAGTTGGCCTAGAATCTTCCAAAATAAAGTATCTTCTTTTCAAAAAACTGGCTTGTAAATATAATATTGATGATTATAAGACATGCTTATAGAATAAATAAAAAATGCCTTAGAATATGTTTAGAATAAAATATCAAAGAAATCTAAGTAACAAGTGCTGCTTTACAAGCAGGTCAGCCTATTTGAGTAAAAGGAAATATCTGGCATCAGAAGGATAAATAATGTACAAAGGAGTCACCGTATTTTCCTGTTGTCATGGTGAAATCTTCTTCACATCGAAGTATTCACTTGCATTCTAACTTGTTATTGTAGTATTTAGCTTGCAATTTGACTTGGAGGATATACTGAAGAGATTTGAACCATATTGTTAGTACAGAGTCTCGTTTGGTAGATCACTACTAAGTTTTATTCGCTTCGATAGCTTTAAGATAGCAGTAGCATATGAAAACTACCCTAGCACATACCCAAAAAGATATGAGCACAAAAACAAACACAGGTAGCCACTACTGCAACAAGGTTAAAATACTTGGTTAAAAGAAGGTCAAAATACTTGAATAAAACAAAATGTTAAGCACTGCAGTCATGGATTAAAATGTGACTGCAGTCACAGGAATTTCCTTATTTTTACGTTTTTAAGTTTTGTTGATGTAAGATACGTAAATTTTTTTAGAATAAAGTAAAGTATTCAATATTGACAATCTATTACAGTGTATTTCTCATGATGCGTACGAATATATAATGGTGAAATTCGAAGTACAGAATATGTTCTGGGGATTTGAACCATTTCGTTCATGCCAACATCGTTGTTCCTAAAATTGAATTAAATAAATATAATTAAACGTATTAATTATACGGAAGACACTCAAGGATTTACGCTTAGGTTAGATCTCAGAAAACCGGTTTCGTAGCCACAAAGACAAGTGACGGGTGATGCAATTCATTGGACTGAGACAGAATGCATTGAGCTTGTATAATTTGGGCTATATATTTGCACGTTAGGGGGGTTAGGTTAGGGGCCTTGTTACAAAAACTTTACCTTTCCCCCCTAGTGTGCCAATACTTCACATATTGGGCGTGTTCCGTATAATTAAAAAGTACGCCAAAAGTGTATTGCACTTAAACTCCTCTGAAAAACAGCTAGCCTTTCCTCCTCTTTCTTTAGTGTGGTTTTCGAGGGGTGGGACAGACAGGGCACTTACCCCCTGTGCGCAGAAATGTTTGAGGAGCAAAATTTGAAATAAATAATCTAACGGTTATAATCATTTCGGAATTGTGAAAGTTTATTTTATCAAAATAAAGTGGAGGGTGCACTTAATAAATGAAAATAACTAATAAAATAGAAATAGATTGAAAAATATAAATAAAAAAATAATAATTAAATTAAGATAATAATAATCAAAAATAAATGATGAATTGATTATTAAATTAAAAATAGATTCAAATATAAAAGAAAATTGAATGATAATAATGGTTCATTTAAGATTGTAACAATTAAGAATTTTTTTTTTTTTATAAATTCAAATTTTGTTAAACTTTGGCCACAAAATTTTTGAATGATAATAATGGTTCATTTAATATTGTAACAATTAAGAATTTTTTTTATAAATTCAAATTTTGTTAAACTTTGGCCTCAAAATTTTTGGGTACAGATCCGGGTGGGCTAATCAAGATTTTGTTCGGACTTCAGAGAGGTCAGAATTCCTACTGCCCTCACTTTACCTCACTCAAAGTTTTGCCCTTTCCGGGATCTTTTATCTCTTCTGCATATTGTGAAGTTGTGTCTTTTCTTTTAGATTTTGCTACTCGGCTTTGGACTTTTCCTTTTAACCTCCAGAATTTTACCATGTTTAATCACATCTAATTATTATGATAAGTTATGTCATTATTTGGCGTTCTATTGCCAACCTTCATGGAATTTGATTAAGATTCTGTGAGAACTCAAAATCGCTTAAATTTGTATATATTAGAACTTTGCTTACGTCGCGGAGAACGTCTTATTATATAAAGAAGAAAAAGCATAAATTTCGTTATATTACATTGTCAAACAGTTCGTGGTAACGAACTGTAGTAAGGAGCGACCCGGATCAATAGCAACCAAAACTCTAAAAAATGGCGTTTTGATATCAATAGCTACATCAAAAGAATTGCATTTTAATGCTGATTTTAAATATATAAGTTTAATCAAGTTTAGTCTTACCCATCAAAAGTTACGAGCCTGAGAAAATTTGCCTTATTTTAAATAATAGGGGAAAAAAACCCCTAAAAGTCATAGAATCTTAACGAAAATCACACCATCAGATTCAGCGTACCAGAGAACCTTATTGTAGAAGTTTCAAGCTCCTATCTGCAAAAATGTGGAATTTCGTATTTTTTGCCAGAAGACAAATCACGGATGCGTGTTTTTTTTTTTTTTTTTTTTTTTTTTTTTTCAGGGGTCATCGTATCGACCAAGTGGTCCTAGAATGTCGCAAGAGGGCTCATTCTAACCGAAATGAAAAGTTCTAGTGCCCTTTTTAAGTGACCAAAAAAATTGGAAGGCGCCTAGGCCCCCTCCCACGCTCATTTTTTGTCCAAAGTCAACGGATCAAAATTTTGAGATAGCCATTTTGTTCCGCATAGTCAAAAACCATGATAACTATGTCTTTGGGAATGACTTACTCCCCCACAGTCCCTGGGGGAGGGGCTGCAAGTTACAAACTTCGGCCAGTGTTTACAAATAATAATGGTTATTAGGAAGTGTACAGCGTTTTTCAGGGGATTTTTTTTTGGTTTTGGGGGTTGGGTTGAGGGGAGGGAGCTATGTGGGAGGATCTTTCCTTGGAGAAATATGTCATGGGGGAACAGATATTCAATGAAAAGGGCGCAGGATTTTCTAAAATTACTATAAAAAAACAGTGAAAAAATAAACATGGAAAAGTTTTTCAATTGAAAGTAAGGAGTAGCATTGAAACTTAAAACGAACAGAGATTATTACGCATATGAGGGGTTCTAAAAATATTTTAGCATAAAGAGCGAGGTATATAGGAGGAGATAAATACCTCGCTCTTTATGCTATTGTATTTTAGTAATTTCAACTATTTATTCTACGGCTTTTCGGATTCAGTGGTCATTCTTAAAGAATTGCGACAAATCTTAAGATTTAATGTAAAGAGCGAGGTATTAACGAGGGGACAAACCCCCTCACATACATAATAAAAATTTAAGAATATAAAAGTTTGTTACGTAAGCTAATTCTTAAGTTACGTATATTTTTTACTAATAAAAACATTCGTTGAAAATTAAAATTTATAGTTGCCTTTTTATGTAACCGAAAAATTGCAGGGCAACTAGGCTTTCCCCACCCCTTATTTCTCAAAATCGAGAAAGTCATTTAGCCAAAAAAAAGGAATTAATATGCAAATTTCATTTTAATAATTTATGTGTGGAGAGCCAAAATCAAACATGCATTAATTCAAAAACGTTCAGAAATTACATAAAAAACTAGTTTTTTTAACTGAAAGTAAGGAGCGACATTAAAACTTAAAACGAACAGAAATTACTCCGTATATGAAATGGGTTGTCCCCTCTGCAATCCCTCGCTCTTTACGCTAAAGTTTGACTCTTTGCCACAATTCTGCTCTTTAAAACAATTAAAAGCTTTAGCGTAAAGAGCGAGGAATTGCAGAGGGGACAACCCATTTCATATACGGAGTAATTTCTGTTCGTTTTAGTTTTAATGTCGCTCCTTACGTTCAGTTAAAAAACTAGTTTTTTTATGTAATCATATTAAAGACCTTCAGATTACTGGTACGCGCTAAGCAGCGAAGAAATATTGAGATGACAATTCAATTGCTTTGTAATACTTTATTAAATAAAAACGTTAAATAATAATTAAATTAAGATGTTAATAAAAAATAAATTGTCAATTAATTGATAAAATAAAAATAAATTCAGAATAAAAAAATGATTATATTTACAAAATAATAATTAAAAATTATTACTTAATTAATAAACTGAATTTTTTTAACAAATGAATATTTGGTTAAAATTCGGCCTGAGTATGTTTGGGGGACAGATGGGGGGGGGGGTGATCAAGATTTTTTCTTGGCGCAACAGAGACCAGAACCGCCACTTCCCTCGCTTTACCTTTACCTCACTTTACCGCACTCTACTGTAAATAGCTAATATTAGCTTTTCATTTACTAACAAGGAGATCCCTCTGTAAAATATAAGTAAAATAAGTCTAATCGCAAAAGATTGAAGCATATCTTATGACTTAAGTTAAGCTGTTTTTAAGCCTTTGTAGCTTTTCGCTCTTGGATCACACATGCTTTGCTTGCAATTGGAGCGTTGTATATGAGTCGATAAAAAGCCGTAAAGAAGAGAGAAACGAGGATAAAAGCAGTTTTTCATTGTTTTGTCATGATTAGCCAGTGTGGTCTGAGAAGTTGCATACGAGTCTTGCCGGAGTTTCACCTTTCAAGCTGAAATTGTTTGTGAATAAATTTAACCAGAACCTTCAATTTAGCCACGGAATTTTTTTCATGTCTAAAATCATTTGACGTCTCAACATTCTGAAATATATTGTTTATGGAAGTGCGTTAGGCGTTTCTTGAATTTTTTTGTGTCTTTTTTTATGTTATATGTAGTTGGAATAGAAATTTTCAATCTAATATAAGAAGTGAAATGTGGAGTGACATCATTTTTATACAATTCTGGTAACGGCTTATGCCAGATTTACCTCTCACTCAGACCATCTTTCTTGGCTTTTTCTAATTTGGTGATGGCAACTTAATTTTTAATTCAAATCAAGTTTCCATCTAGCCATGACTAATTGAAGAATAAGCCAAGGCCGATAGTCTGAGTTCCCCCTAGTTTTGTCGTAGCCTATGTTTTGAAAATTCCTTTTTTGGAATCTTTTCATTGGAAAAGGGCCGCTTTTGGTATGTCCATGAAAAAATTGCACTTTTTGGGTGCTATTGTGGCACTTTATTGTCAAGTTGACATTGTCAAGTAGAATTTATAAAAAGCGTTTAGATATAAAAATTAGTATTCAAATAAGCGGTGTCGCCTTTACTGTGTCGCCTGCTTGCTAATTCTAGTTTTGGGAATTGAAGGGGTGCGTCCATGCCCCCTTAGTTTCTTACTCCTGCCTAGATTGCGATTTTTTTTTTTTTGTAACAAATATTTACTCCTTTATTAGCAATTTGCAAAAGATAATGAATATAAACACATTGTATAGATATCAGTAAGGATTTTCCTGAAGTTTCTTTAACTTAACAAAAAGGAAAATAGAAAACAGGATGGCTAAGATTTGTACCAAACAAACGCCCAAAAGTAAATGCGGCTTAGACAGTAAGATGTTCTATGATTGGTTTTTCCAAGCCATGAAAGCAGCCCCAGAACGATAGATAATTTTTAAGAAATATGATTTGCTTAAATCATCGCTGTTGCGCTTAAAGACAGCGTCAGGTACATTTACACTTCACCCTGATCCACATTTCCGTAAATATCTTCCCTTTGAAAGCAACTTAGTAAGAGGTTTTCGGTAATTATTCAGATGAGTCATTTTTTTTTGAAAAAATGTTTTTTAGGTCTTTTTTCAATGGAAAAGGGCATTTTAGTATTTTTAATGAAAAAGCAACCAAAAGTACACTTTTGGATGTCATATGGCAGTTTATGAAGGCGTTTTCAATACAAATTTATAAAAAGCGATTAAATATAAAAATAAACTTTTAAATAAGCGTCACAGAAAAATTGACAAATAGTACAAAAGCGCTTCATTTGGGAAATACAACGATATATACTTGCTATATAACATTAAATTATCTGCAAGGATCAAAAAAATGAATTGAGCGTCATAAATTCATAGTACAAAGGTATTAGCTTGGTCCATTCACTTTTATTTGCAGGGCCGTATGCGGGATTTTTTTAGGGGTGGGGGGAGGTATAAAACTTTTTTTCTGTGGGGGGAAGGTTACAATAACAACTTTAAAAACACGCCAAAAGTTTGTTTGTATTCGTTCTTGTTAGTTTTTTTACGTGTCAGACAAACATTTCGAGGGGGTTCGAACCCTCCGCCCCCCTACGGCCTTGATTGTGTGAAACGGCTTCCATGGGATAAAATAAATAAGGTTAAGGTTTCATTTCCCTGCACAAGGGTGCTCCTCAAGTGAGTGTCCCTTCTACTATTGATGACAACTCAACGCAACGCTAAGCGGCCGAGGGCAAAACAGCTGCGCACGCGTATCTTCCACACTATCATGCTCTTAGCTTCACTCTTCGCTACATCACGCGAGGTTTTTTATTTCTATTCAATCCTTTTTTTCTGACCTCATTCAAGGGAATCCTGAGTTTTATTTGACCCTAGGTGGATTACCAAAAACCAAGATCTATAGGAAACTAGTACCATTTTAATCATGATTTACGCGTCAATAAGTTTCCAGTTCTGCCTTCCCGGAAAATTACATAGAACTCGTACCATGTCTCAATAATTGAGAGGGTAAATATTCTAGACTTGTTAAATCTGATTTTCTTTTCGTGCTTTAGGTTTAGCCTAAAAAGTCTAAAGTTAAACTTAAACTCTTGGGGTTTACCTAAGATTTAAGTCTATAGAAAATAAACATAAAATTCTAGGTTTAGTGCATTTTAGGTTTAGCATAAAAGGTTAAAATTAAACCAAAAATTTCATATCTTGTCTAATTTAGGTTTAAGATTCGGTGAATCATTCTTTTTCTCTATTCTAAATTTAGCATAAAATGGCTAAATTTACCCCTAAAATTTAAGATTTACCTATAATTTAAACCTACAATTTTACGTTCAGTCCATTTTAGATTTAGGAACTCGCTAAATCTGATTCTTTTTCACCATTTTAGGTGTAGCATGAAAGGCTAAAACTAAACCTAAAATTTCAGGATTTACCTTAAATTTAAGCGTAAAAACTAACAAAAGTTTCTGGTTTAGTCCGTTACAGGATTTGGTAAATCTGATTCCTTTTCTGTATTTTAGGTTTAGCATAATAGGCTAAAATTAAATCTACAATTTTAAGATTTATCTAAAATCTAAACTAATATTTTCGGTCTAGTCTATTTTAGGTAGAAAGCTTTTTTAGCATGAAAGGCTAAAAGTAAACCTAAAATTTTAGGATTTACCAAAAATTTAAACCTTAAAAAAACAAAACTTATAATTTAGGTCTTGTCCAATTTAGATTTAGGAACTCGCTAAAACTGATTTCTTTTTCTCCATTTTAGGTTTAGCCTTTGCTCAGATGTTAGTGCAAGACGAAGAGCCATTAGCCGACGTATCTCAAGTGGTAGACATTTTCTTAGAGAACAACCTCATCCCTCAGTGTACTGCATTTCTGTTGGAAGCCTTGAAAAATAACAGACCTACCGAGGGCCCTCTCCAAACACGTCTGCTAGAAATCAATCTTCTTAGCGCTCCACAGGTTTTTTCTCTTTTTTTTTTAAGCCTTGAGAAAAGAGAGATTCATTTAACTTTCCAAAACAGAAGTCAATACCAGTCCAAGCCAATCTAAGGGCCCTCCCGAGAAGCATAGAACTTATCTGAGGTGGTTGACGAAACTGTATTAATTAGCTGAAACGCCATTGCTCTAATCTAGCTGTCATCTTCTAATGAGCACTTCAAATAACACGTCAGAAACATCTTACCAAACTTAATTTTGTAATCATTCTCAGAAATATTTCTTCAATTATTGTCTTAATCGAAGAGGTATAACTGATTTCACAAGTAGTAAGGTTTCATTTGTAGGTCCCTAAAAAAAGATTTAGGAACTATTAAAAGATTATTCTTACAAAAATCATTCTTTTTGTAAGAAAAAAAAAATCTTCAATTAAATCTATAAAACAACGACATATCACCAGTAGTTTTTATTTTGGTTAAGGTAGTTCCAACCTGTGACCTCCCACGAGGCAGAGTAAATGTCGAGAATGCTGAAACTACCCAATAGGGTGCTAATTTCTGTACAGTACCAAGTGCAGTAATTTCGTAGCGGAATATCTCAGGTTTGCTGAACTATCAAAACATGTAAGGTTATAAAAATCAGATTTTTATTTGGTTTTTAATCTGATGAAACTAATATGAGAATGGGGAAGTTCGATTAGTTGATGCCAAAAAATAGAAATACCTAAAGAAAGGAACGAAAATACTGACTGGATACTGTTATTGGTTCACCAAGGACATTTATTTTGGGAAATTAAAAAATCAGATTGTATTATTGTTTGTATGTTTGTTGTAAATTTTCTATATTAAATAGAAAATTAAATATAATTATTAATAGAATTAGTATTAATATAATTAATTATTATACTATATAATTATTATTAACCGTGCTAACAAAAAAAAAAAAAAACCCATAGTAACCACAAAAAACCATGCTAAAAAAAGAAGAAATCTTAATACCAGTCTTAAACGGAAATATATCAACAATTTTGGCATATTTGGTCAAGATTCTTCCAATCTATGATCATCCTAGAAAGCACAGTAAATGTTTAGCATGCTGAAATAGTCCGTGGATGCTAATGTATACTGCTGCTGACCATGGGTGCTAATGTCTACACAATACCGAACATCCCAATTGTTCTCTCGGTCTTGAGGTCTCTTCACTATCAAAAAATTGTAAGGTATATACCGTGTTGTTCCCTTAAAAAAAAATAGGCATATACCGTGTTGAATGAAAAATTAGGTATATACAAACCAATAGGGTGCTAGTATCTACATAGAATCGAATATCAGAATCGATGAACAGATATCTGGTTTGCTGCTGTATCAAAACATGCGAGGTTTTAAAGTCGCTTTTTATTTGATTTCTAGTCTTAAACACGGTAGCTTGGATTATAAGGTTTTTAAACGAGAAAACATAACCACTCGATTCTCTAAGTTTGATTTTGTATATTCTGAAAATGTACGAAAAGCAAAAGAAGAACGAAAAGCCATGCTAACTAAAAAGAAATCTAAATGGTTAAATTCACCAATTTTGGTATATTTGGGTCAAAATTTTTCCAATCTATGATCATCCTAGAAAGCACAGTAAATGTTAAGTGTGCTTAAATAACCCATAAATGCCAATGTCTAATGTTTACACAATCTATGGGGGCTAATGTCTACGCAATACCGAACATCCCAATTCTTCGCCCGATCTTGGGTTCTCTGTATTATCAAAAATTTTAAGGTATGTACCGTGTTGTTCCCTTAAAACATTTAAATATATGTACAAACCTGAGCATGGAAGTTTTTATACAAATTTTTTTCATACGAGATATTTTTTGTACGAGGGAATTCTTCTCTTGCTAGTAATAGTTTTTGAATTAGTGAACAAATTATTTCTTGTTACAGCTACACCTAATGGTTTATAATAAAGTGGATATAAAAGTTTATGTTAACTGTTCTGTTTTTATTTCTAAGTATGTGTTACGGGGGGTTTATGTATTTGCGTTAGATGTGCCTGTATTCCCCGTTAATATGTATGTGATGGTGCTAAAGGGTAGTTATGTCCAAAGTGAATAATATTATTACAAATTGAATGGACTAGAGTGGAACAATCAAAAGTTTAAGCATCGTTTTACTACTCAAAAAGAAAGAAAATTATTCGAAGAGCAGAAAATAATTTTAGCCCTATAATAATTATAGTAATAATTTTAACGACTATAAGAACAAAAAATTGCTTAAAAAATCCTCATTCATTTTTTGTTAATGAAACAAAGTTGTATTTTTAAAATAAAGTTCAACTTATTTGCTATGATTTTACTTTTAATTTGTCAATTCGTTTTGTTGTCCATATTTTATTTACCTTTAAGTTACCACCTGTTATTTTAGAAAAAGTCATTTTTACTTTCTCTGATCGATCAGTATGTTTCTATCAATTATAATGATGTTATTGACGAGTCAATATTATATTCCTTTCTGCTTGGATTTTGTTTTTATGGCACTTGTATTAACCAAGTGGCACATAGTAATCGCAAATTCTGTCTGTCTGTCGGTCCTGGTTTTGCTACTTTAGGTACTTCCAGGGAAGCTAGGACGATGAAATTTGGCAGGTGTATCAGAGACCGGACCAGATTAAATTAGAAATAGTCGTTTTCCCGATTTGACCATCTGGGGGGCTGGGGGGGCATTAATTCGGAAAAAATAGAAAAATTTAAGTATTTTTAACTTACAAACGGTTGATCAGATCTTAATGAAATTTGATGTTTGGAAGGATATCATGTCTCAAAGCTGTTATTTTAAATCCCGACCGGGTCTGGTGACATTGGGGGGGGGGGGCTGCGAGGGGGAAACCTAAAATCTTGGAAAGCACTTAGAGTAGAGGGATCGGGATGAAACCTGGTGGGAAAAATAAGCAGAAGTATTAGATACATGATTGACATAACCGGAACGGATCCGCTCTCTTTTGGGTAGATGGGGGGGGGTTAATTCTGAAAAATTAGAAAAATAGGGTATTTTTAACTTACGAACGGGTGATCGGATCTCAATGAAATTTGATATTTAGAAGGATATCGTGTCTCAGAGCTCTTATTTTAAATTCCGACTGGATCTGGTGACATTGGGGGGGGGACCTAAAACTTGGAAAACACTCAGAGGAGAGGGATCGGGATGAAACTTAGTGGGAAAAATAAGCACAAGTCCTAGATACATGATTGAGATAACCGGAACGGATCCGCTCTCTTTGGGGTGGTTGGGGGGGGGTAATTCTGGAAAACTAGAAAATATGAGGTATTTTTAACTTACGAACGGGTGATCGGATCTCAATGAAATTTGATATTAAGAAGGATATTGTGTGTCAGAGCTCTTTTTTAAATCCTGGCCGGATCTTGTGAACATTGGGGGGGGGGGGGGAGTTGGGAGGGGAAACCTAAAACTCGGAAAACATTTAGAGTGGAGGGATCGGGATGAAACTTGGTGGGAAAAATAAGCACACGTCCTAGATACATGATTGACATAACCGGAACGGATCCGCTCTCTTTGGGGTAGTTGGGGGGGGGGGGGGTTAATTCTGAAAAAAAATTAGAAAAAAATGAGGTATATTTTAACTTACGGGCGGGTGATCAGATCTCAATGAAATTTGAAATTTAGAAGGATATCGTGTCTCAAAGCTCTTATTTTAAATCCCTGCCGGATCTGGTGACATTGGGGGGATTTTGGGGTGGGGGAACCTAAAATCATGGAGAACGCTTAGATTGGAGGGATCGGGATGAAACTTGGTGGGAAAAATAAGCAGAAGTTTTAGATATGTGATTTACATAATTGGAACGGATCCGCTTTATTGTGGGAGGGGGGTTAATTCTGAAAAATTAGAAAAAATGGCGTATTTTTAACTTACGAAGGAGTGATCGGATCTTCATGAAACTTCATATTTAGAAGGAACTCGTAACTCAGATCTCTTATTTTAAATCTCAACCGGATCCAGCGTCATTGGGGGGGGGGGAGATTGGACCGGAAATCTTAGGAAATAGGCCTACTTAAAGCGGTGAGATCAGGATGAAACTGGATGGGAAGAATAGAAACCTGTCTAAGATACGTGACTGACATAACCGGACCGGATCTGTTCTTTTTGGTGGAGTTGGGGGGGGGGGGTAATTTTGAAAATTGACGTATTTGTAACTTACGAAAGGGTGACCAGATCTTAATGAAATTTGATATTTAGAAAGATCTTGTGCTTTAAAGCTCTAATTTTAAATCCCGACCAAATCCTGTGACATTAGGAGAGTTGGAGGGGGGGGGGGCCGGAATTTTTGGAAAACGTGAAAATTGGGGTATTTTTATCTTGCGAACAGGTGATCGGATCTTAATGAAATTTGATATTTAGGAGGAATTCATGTCTCAGAGCTCTTATTTCAAATCCCGACCAGATCTTTTGACATTTGGGGGAGTTGGAGGGGGAAATCTTGGAAGACACTTGGAGTGGAGGAATCGGGATGAAGCTTGGTGGATAGAATAAGCAAATGTCCTTGATACGTGATTGACGTAACCGTACTTGACTCACTCTCTTTGGGGGAGTTGGGGAGGGGTTCAGTGATTTGGCGAGTTTGGTACTTCTGGACGTGCTAGGACGATGAAAATTGGTAGGCGTGTCAGGGACCTGCACAAATTGACTTGATAAAGTCGTTTTCTCAGATTCGACCATCTGGGGGGCTAAAGGGAGAGGAAAAATTAGAAAAAATTACGTACTTATAACTTACGAGTGGGTGATCGGATCTTAATGAATTTTGATATTTAGAAGGACTTCGTGACTCAGAGCTCTTATTTTAAAGCCTGACCGGCTTTAAGTCTGTGATTTTCCTTTTAAATCAATCTATTGATTCTTAGAACTTTGTTAGAGCTCATACCATATGAGCTCTTGGCTCTTAGCTCTTCTTGCCTCGTCACAAGAGCCATTTTACCTCTTAGCTCTTGTTGTTCTTCAAGCGCACTCTTCACCCTTGTCCGTATTTGAGGGACTTATTAGGTCAGCTCTTTTGACAGGGCTGAAACAAAGGCATTGATATAACGACTTATCAGGTCCTTTTAACTATCACTTGTTCCTTTTTTATGGCACTTGGTATCTACCAAGTGACATATAGTGATCGCAAATTCTATTGGTCTGTCTGTCCCGGTTTTGCTACTTTAGGCACCTCCGGGTAAGCTAGGACAAAAGAAATTTGGCAGGCGTATCAGGAACCAGACCAGATGAAATTATAAATTGTCGTTTCCCCGATTCGACCATCTGGGGGGGGGGGGGGGTGGACGGTTAAATCGGAAAAATTAGAAAAAAGGAGGTATTTTTAACTTATGAATGGATGACCAAATCTTAATGAAATTTGTTGTTTGGAAGGATATCGTGTCTCAGAGCTCATTTTTTAAATCCCGACCGGATCTGGTGACATCGGGGGGAGTTGGGCTGGGGAAACCTAAAATGTTGGAAAACGCTTAGAGTGGAGGGATCGGGATGAAACTTGGTGGTACAAATGAACACAAGTCCTAGATACGTGATTGACATACTGGAACGGATCCGCCCTCTTTGGGAGAGTTGGGGGGAAGGGTTAATAAAAAAAAATTAAAAACAATGAGGTATTTTTAACTTACGAAGAAGTGATTGGATGTTTATGTAATTTCATATTTAGAAGGACCTCGTAACTCAGATCTCTTATTTTAAATCCCGACTGGATCCAGTGTCGTTGGGGGGGGGGGGTGGAAATCTCGGAAGACGCTTAAAGCGGAGAGATCAGGATTAAACCTGGTGGGAAGAATAAGCACAAGTGCAATATAAGTGACTGACATAACCGGACCAGATCCGCTCTCTTTGGTGGAGAGGGGGAGTATTCCTGAAAAATTAGAAAAAATGAGGTATTTGTAACTTACGAACGGGTGATCAGATCTTAATTAGATTTGATATTTAGAGGTATCTTGTGCTTTAGAACTCTCATTTTGAATCCCGACCAGATCCTGTGACATTGGGGGGAGTTGGAGGGGGGAACCGGGAATATTGGGAAACGCTTAGAGTGGAGAGATCGGGATGAAATTTGATGGGAAGAATAAGCACAATTAATAGATACGGGATTGACATAATTGGAACGGATCCGTTCTCTTTGGGGGAGCTGGAGGCTGTTAATTTAGAAAAATTAGGAAAATTGAGGTATTTTTAATTTAAGAATGGGTGACCGGATCTTAATTAAATTCGATATTTAGAAGGAACTCATGTCTCAGAGCTCTTATTTCAAATCCCGACCAGATCTTTTTACATTGGGAGGAGTTGGAGGGGGAAAGCGGAAATCTTGGAAAATGCTTGTAAATGTCGTAGGTTCGTGATTGACGTAACCGGACTGGATTCGCTCTCTTTGGGGGAGTTAGGGGGTGGGGTGCAGTGCTTTGGCATGTTTGGTGCTTCTGGACGTGCTAGGACGATGAAAATTGGTAGGCGTGTCAGGGAGCTGCACAAATTGACTTGATAAAGTCGTTTTCTCCGATTTGACTATCTTGGGCGCTGAAAGAAGAGGAATAATTAGAAAAATTGAGGTATTTTTAACTTACGAGTGGGTGATCGGATCTTAATGAATTTTGATGTTTAGAAGGACCTCGTGACTCCAGAGCTCTTATTTTAAATCCCAACCGGCATCAAGTCTCTGATTTTCCTGTTAAAGCAATCTATTGATTCTTGGAATTTTGCTAGAGCTTATACCATATAAACTATTGGCTCTTCCGACATCGTCACAAGTGCCATATGAGCTCTTGTTTTAATGTTAGATTTGTTGCCTTGTTATGGCACTAATTGCTTTATTTATTATTTCTAATTGTTATTGTAGGTAGCTGATGCCATTTTGGGGAATAACATGTTTACTCATTACGATCGGCCACACATTGCCCAGCTGTGTGAGAAGGCTGGTCTTCTCCAACGTGCTTTAGAGCACTACTCAGATCTATATGATATCAAACGGGCAGTTGTTCACACGCATCTACTGAATCCTGATTGGCTGTTGAACTATTTTGGAACGCTCTCTGTTGAAGACTCTTTGGAATGCTTAAAGGCAATGCTCACGGCAAATATCAGGCAAAATTTACAGATCTGTGTCCAGGTATGTGTTCTTACCTAAATAATAATAATTTTATTTGGTATTTTTTGGGTTATTTGGGGTTGTTTGGGAATGTAGCCAGTCGAAGATTTTTTTGGACGCATAAAGTCATTTTCATTACTAGGAATTAAATACAGTAGATAACAAATCGATTGCAGAATATAATTTTCTGGAAGGACAGGAAGGCAGAAAGGAGGGTCCTAGGGTCTTAATAGTTCAATTATCAAATGAGTTTACATCGGAAGTCTCAAGTTAATCCTCACAACTGTTATTAGTGGAGGAATCTCAAAATTAAAAAAAAAAAAAAAAAACAGAATTAACCAAAGATAACGTCTAAAACCAAGGCCGTATCCAGGGGGGGGGGGGTTGTTTGACTGGGTTTGAACCCCAATCCACCCCTAAAATTTTTGTTAGGCTCTTGAAAAAGTTACAAAAATGCACATACACAATTGTGATGGTTTTGTGAAGCTTGTTAGTCAAAATTGGTAGATTGACATAGATAGACAAATGACAGAATTGATCAACAGATGACAAAACTGACAGAAATGTCTTCAAATTTCCAGAAAGTATGTGCTCCTAAATTGATAAACATGACTAAATTGATATTATTTGTTGTATTAGGGTTAAGGTTTATTGCAAAGTTGGGCCCCAAGGGTCTTCGGTCTGGTCCTTTCTCTTTTAGTTCCATTTTCATTTCTTTAATTGCCCTTTTTCCAGGTACCATGTCCAATGGACAATCATATTTGAGCATTTTTTTTTGATTTTCCATATTTACCTTAGACCTTTGTTCCTCTGGTGCCATCTATGGTGTATAGAACGTCGACGAAGCCAAACCATTTATCGTGCATGGATGCATGCATACTGATATTTCCACTTAAAGCGAGGACTAAGATATATACATCTGCAATTTTTCCTAATCCTAAGAAGGTGGCTTCCAAGAGTACCACAGCAGCACCAAACTTCTATTTGGTTTACACCAGATGAAAGTCTTTACTGAAAACTTGAATCTGTTTAGTGAAAGCCGATCTGTTTTTATAATAGACACTAATCCTTTTTTCATTTCATTTTGAACCGCTGTTTTAAAACCATTTCTGGAAATTCGGTGTCACTTTTTCCCCGAATCTGTTTTACTGCCTACATGTTGTTTAGTTCTGTGCTAAAGACTTAATATTTTCTCTACGCCTTAGCTAAGTTACACTTCCTTAGGTTATACCTTCTAAATTATTAGTTTGTTCTCTCCTTTGTTTTGCCTCCTTAAGTTATACCTGTTAAATTATTAGTTTGTCCTCTCATTTTTTATAACTTCCTAGGTTATACCTCCTAAATAATTACTTTCTCCTCTACTTTGGCATCCCTCTCCTTTGTTATACCTCTCATTGCCATACCTCCTAAAATATTAGTTTGTCCTCTTCTTTGACATCCCTCTATTTTGTTTTACATCTCCTTTGTTATATCTCCTTATGTATAAGGTGGGGTACCTTTGATATGCCTCTCCTTTGTTATACCTTAGTCCTGTTTAAACCTCTTTTTTCCATCTCTATCGTTTTTTTTCAGTTTTTAATTCGTTCTTTTGTTTTTATTAGCTCGTTTTATCCTGTATTACATAAAAAAACTAGTTTTTCTAACTGAAAGTAAGGAGCGACATTAAAACTTAAAACGAACAGAAATTACTCTGTATATGAAATGCGTTGTCCCCTCCGCAATCCCTCGCTCTTTATGCTAAAGCTTTTAATTGTTTTAAAAAGCAGAATTGTGGTAAAGAGTCAAACTTTAGCGTAAAGAGCGAAGGATTGCGGAGGGGACAACCCATTTCATATACGGAGTAATTTCTGTTCGTTTTAAGTTTTAATGTCGCTCCTTACTTTCAGTTAGAAAAACTAGTTTTTTTTATGTAATTTCTGAACGTTTTTGAATTAATGCATGTTTGATTTTGGCTCTCCACACATAAATTATTAAAATGAAATTTACATTTTAATTCCTTTTTTGGCTAAATGGCTTTCTCTTAGTTCTGATCAGACGATTTTGAGAAATAAGGGATGGGGAAGGAGGCCTAGTTGCCATGCAATTTTTCGGTTACACAAAAAGGCAACTATAAATTTTAATTTTTAACGAATTTTTTTATTAGTAAAAAATATACGTAACTTAAGAATTAACTTACGTAACAAACTTTTATATTCTTAAATTTTTATTATGTATATGAGGGGGTTTGTACCCTCGTTAATACCTCGCTCTTTACACTAAATCGTAAGTTTTGTGCCGATTCTTTAAGAATGACCCCTGAATCAGAAAGGCCGTAGAATAAATAGTTGAAATTACTAAAAATACTATAGCATAAAGAGCGAGGTATTTATCTCCTCCTAAATACCTCGCTCTTTATGCTAAAGTATTTTTAGAACCCCTCATATGCGTAATAATCTCTGTTCATTTTAAGTTTCAATGCTACTCCTTACTTTCAATTGAAAAAAACTTTTCCATGTTTATTTTTTCATTGTTTTTTTTTTTAGTAATTTTAGAAAATTCTGCGCCCTTTTCTTTGAATTTTCCTTCCCCCCATGACATATTTCTCCAAGTAAAGCTCCTCCCACATAGCCCCCTCCCCTCAACCCCACCCCCAAAACCATAAAAATCCCCTGGAAACGCCTGTACACTTCCCGATAACCATTATTATATGTAAACACTGGTCGAAGTTTGTAACTTGCAGCCCGTCCACCAGGGACTGTGGGGGAGTAAGTCATTCCCAAAGACATAGTTATTATGGTTTTTGACTATGCGGAACAAAATGGCTATCTCAAAATTTTGATCTTTTGACTTTGGAGAAAAAATGAGCGTGGGAGGGGGCCTAGGTGCCCTCCAATTTTTTTGGTCACTTAAAAAGGGCACTAGAACTTTACATTTCCGTTAGAATGAGCCCTCTTGCAAAATTCTAGGACCACTTGGTCGATACGATGACCCCTGAAAAAAAAAAAAAAAAAAAAAAAAAAAAAAAAAAAAAAAAAAAAAAAAAAAAAAAAAAAAAAAAAAAAAAAAAAAAAACGCACCCGTGATTTGTCTTTTGGCAAAAATACGAAATTCCACATTTTTGTAGATAGGAGCTTGGAAATTTTGCTAGAAGGTTCTCTGATACGCCGAATGCGATGGTGTGATTTTCGTTAATATTATGTGACTTTTAGGGGGTGTTTTCCCCTATTTTCTAAAATAAGACAAATTTTCTCAGGCTCGTAACTTTTGATGACAAAGACCAAATTTGATGAAACTTATATATTTAAAATCAGCATAAAAATCCAATTCTTTTGATGTATATTTTAGCATCAAAATTCCGTTATTTAGAGTTTCGTTTACTATTGAGCCGGGTCGCTCCTTACTACAGTTCGTTACCACGAACTGTTTGATTTGACGACATTTCATTGAATTTTACCTCTCTTTGTTGTTTTTTGTATTTGATTACGTTTTTTATAACGCTTTTCTATAATTTTTTTCCTAATGTTTATTTATAATGAATTTTTATTCATCATGTTTCCTAAAAATTTTATTTAATATCTAAGTTTTTTTTTTAAGCCAATCAACTGTTTTAGATTAATTTAAATCATTCTTAAATTGCTCTTTGTAATCAATATGTTGCCGACTTCCTGTGGCCTGATTGAGCTGTATATATATATATATATATATATATATATATATATATATATATATATATATATATATATATATATATATATATATATATATATATATATATATATATATATATATATATATATATATATATATATATATATATATATATATACATATATATATATTATATATATATTATATATATATTATATATATATATATATATATATATAATATATATATATATATATATATTATATATATTATATATATTATATATATATATATATATATATATATATATATATATATATATATATATATATATATATATATATATATATATATATATTATATATATATATTCACTCTAATAACCTTCTAGTTACTGATTTCTCCATTTATTTTGAGGTTATATAATGTATCTTTGTTGAATTTCTGTGGAACGCTACTCCTCAATCCCAATCTGTTCGAAGCCTCCCGCTTTACATCTTCCCAAGAAATTCCCATTTCCCTTAAATCTTCCCTTACGTCCACTTGGAGTAGGAATGGGATTGTCTTCCTACTCATTCCATTACGTCTTCCTTATTTCATTTTATATTTATAATTTTATCTATAAAATGCATAAAAAATCCGTTTTTTTTTTGGTCCTAGACGGTTGTCGACAGGACAGTATAGGGTAATCTCTCATCCGCAGAATATGTCCTAGTCATCTTAACCTTTCTCTAATTATACCCCTTGTAAGCAGGATGGACCCATATTTTTTGTAGACCTTGAAAGCGGGATTGACCCACAGTTAACTTCCAAACTTCCTCTGTTTTTCGGAGCGTCCACGCTTCGGAACGCTTTAATTTTGTTATATTGGGACAGTTCGGGTTTAGATCTTTTTTTTTTTTATTTATCAAAACTGTATTTATTTTGCTAAGCGACATGAATTGGGGTTATATGCTATTTTTAGTTACAAAAAAAATATATATATTTCATGTCCTTATCTACATCTGAAAAGTCGTCTAATTAAATATGTGAAGTATGGCTGATGATTTGGAAGTAATTTTGGCATTTACTTTTGATAATAAGTTAACATTTTTTTTTTAGATTTCTACTAAGTATTACGAGCAGCTTGGTACAAATGCTCTGATTGAGTTATTTGAGTCATTCAAGTCCTTTGAGGGTCTCTTCTATTTTCTTGGATCGATTGTTAACTTCAGCCAAGATCCAGAAGTTCATTTTAAATACATTCAGGTAAGTGCAATTTTGACTGGTTTGAATAGTACTGACGCAGAAAATGTTTTTTTTTTTTGCTCTGAAGGAGACTTCTTCCATCGGGAAGAGCCTCCATTCCAGAAAAAGTTCTAAATAACGAAGCTGTGTTAATGACGAATTGATCATATTGAGGCAAACCAGAAAGGTTTCCTATTCCAAAAGAATTGTTGACTTTGGCTAGGTCGGCCTGGTCAAAATACCAAGACTAAGTTTTCACCAAGGTCAAGGCATACAAAACAGGAAGTTAAACATGATAAGCAAGTTCACCAATCTCTAAAAGAAGTCGAAGTGAATGAGTTAACTTGGTAGCTGAAGTCTTATGAATAATTTTTACTTGTTACTATTCTTGAAGTTGTTTGAACAAAAAGAAAGTATAAAACAAATACAACTGCCCATCTCCAGGGATAATGAGTCCTTTCCGAAGTTCATGAATACGATTATTCTTAGGGTGAATTGGCCACAGTTTCTGATTCATGAGCCAAGGAGTGTTTTGATCCTGAATGGCAGTCAAAATCCCTTTCTACTTTGATCCCTATTGCTCCCTTTTTCGACCCCTAAAAGTTCCTTAACAAGTTGTCAAGTCCCTTTTTAATGAGCAGGAATCATTTCCGAGCCCTGAACTACGTCTTGAGTGCTAGCTTTATTGAACCTAAAATAAACATGTTCATGAACCGTAAATTATCTTAAGTTCTATTATTTTCTTCAACAATCGAAAATTATAGGATTAAGAAATTAAAACAGCTAGAAACCTTTTAGCAAATAAAAAAAAAACGGATTTTTACCATGGATGCAGATTTTACCGTGTGAACTTTAAATAATTTCTTTTTGATTATTATTATTTTGTCTGATAGAAACTATGGTTAGCGATTTTTTTTTGAAGATTTGTTAATTATTTTTATTAATTTATTTATAAGCATATCATCATCCCAGACTTCTCACAGTAAGTTATTCTAAAATTTGCCGAAAGAAAATCTCAGTCATCTTTTTCTAATGAAAAAGATTTCTTGTAAGGAAAAGAATCTTATTCTTCGCAAATAGCCCCCATACATGGAAATGGCCTCCAAACTAAGTAAAGCAAGTAAAGGAAATTCGTTTTGACACATTATAGCCATTACTTACTAAATATAACGACTTACATCTTCTGTTTCTTAGCTCTGTTGTAAAGTTATTACAGTAATGATTGTAGGAGGATTGACTAAGTTTCGGAGATTTATAAACGATAAGTAATCCTCACACTAAGCCAACTATAATTAGTTAGAACTAATTATGTCTTGTTAATGAATCACGGGATTATCTTTTGCAATAACAATATACTTTATTTTATGGAAGAGGCTGTCATATAAACTATGGAGGAGGCTCATTCGATCTGAGATAAAAAATTTCTAGTTCCTTTCCAAGAGCCAAAAGTAATCGGCCAGCAGCCAGTCAACTTAAGTTGACTTAAGGAGTCAACTTCTTACTTATAGTTCGTTACCACGAGCTTGTTTGATCGAAATTATTTGTACAGTTTAAAAAGCACGCTTTTATGTTGAATAGTTTGAGACATGAAAGTCTAAATCGAAGCATGGGGCAAGTCACAGTGGTCAAGAATTGACTCAGTTTCGGAAATTTATAGACGATAAGTAATCCTCACACTAAACTAACTACAAGGGTGGGCCAAAAGTCACTGACTCATTTCAATTTCTAAATAACTTTTTTATTTTAACAGTTATATTCATGAAATTTTAGTATCATAAAGTCAAGGCGATGGAAATTGATTTTCTATCACGTACGTATGCTGTACGTTGGACGTATATCATAAGTTGTACTTATACCGTATCATGTTATATATCGTACGTTGTATGGTACTAAATTTCTCCATAAATAATTGCCAGGATCTGAAAAAAATAAAAATTATGAGAAAATAAAAAATATTAAAAAATAAAAAAAGATAATGAAAAATAAAAAGGGTAAATGACCTTTGGCCCACCCTGTATAATTAGTTAGCACTAATTATGTTTTGTTAATGAATCACGGGATTATCTCTTGTAATAGCAGTATATTTATCTGTGGCAAGAAAACAATGAAATAAAAGAAGAAATAAAAACAATGAAATAAAAGTGCCTAGTCGAACAGGGAAAACAGCAAAACATGAAATGAGTTGTCAAGCACATGAGAAACAGCAGGATCTAGTTGGCTTTAAGGTCCATTCACAATGAGATTTTACTAATGCAGGGAATTAGCTTGCACTAGTTAGTCAATTGGAATTTTTCATATGAATTTCAGCCAATCAGAAAATGCTATGAAAATCACATTGGCTCTAATTACAACTAGCTAAATCTCGGTATTAGTAAAACTTTTGAATTGAGTGGGCCTTAAGTTACTGCTGTTAGGTTTTGTTTCCTTTTAAGTAGCTTTTAAGTAACTTACTTTTAGTTACTTTAGTCCTTTGTTAGTTACTATTTTTGTTTACTTCTTTAAGTTACTCCTTACTTCAGTTACTTAAGCTACTGCTGTTACTTCCGAATAAATTTTTTCAAGGCTTTATAACAGCTTTTGTATATATCCTGAGGGTTTCAATTTAGTTAATGCTCTCCAGTAACCTAATAAAAGCGTTCTTTGTTTATTAAAAATTATTTCTGTGGTAATGAGAAATTATCAAACGTAATACTAGACATTTGTCACTGATGAGGTGGTCTGTCGTAGATGAACCCAAGATTAACGCAATTTCTAGCATTTAATAACAACAAATAAGAGAAATGGATATTTTTTCCCCGCTGATAAAGGCTTTCAAATGTAAAGCCGAAATATTCGCATTTTTGGATTGTTTAATGTATGCGTTTTAGTTTTTATCCACTGTCTTGTTTAAAATGTCAAAGCCTGATTTTTATGTTTTCATTTGTTAAAATGAAAGTATTGTAACTTCTCTCTTCTTTCTATTTTCCTCTATTATTTTTGTACCTTATTATTTGGATTGACGTATTATATTCGTTATATCATATTTATTGTGTTTGTAAATACAATGTACCCTTACTCCATACTTATCTACCTTGGTTCTGCCCTAGGATGGATGATAGACTACCTATCAGCAAATGAAATGCCATCATTTTTATACCGTTCTGAAAAAGGATTACGTTAGCTTTGCCTCTCACTGATACTCTTTTTCTTGGCTTTACTCCAATTAGCCATGGCTCTCACGTTTTTCATCACTTCCATCAGTGTGATTTTAATTCAATTGATACTATTATATATCTTGCTAGTTAAGATAATTTTAAGTATTAATATAACTCCTTTTTTTCTTCTTCAAGGCGGCTTGTAAGACAGGTCAAATCAAGGAAGTTGAGAGGATTTGCAGAGAATCAAATTGTTACAATGCTGAGCGGGTGAAAAACTTCCTGAAAGAGGCCAAGCTTACTGACCAACTGCCCTTAATAATTGTTTGTGATCGCTTCGATTTCGTCCATGACCTGGTGCTTTATCTCTACAGAAATAATTTACAAAAATATATTGAAATTTATGTGCAAAAGGTTAGTAATTGTCAATGATTTGACCTTATAGACTTTTTTCTGCCGTCCCAGTTGTTAATAACAATTCTCTGTTAGCTCGTGAAGATGGGGTAGTTAAATAAAAAAAAAACGCATTATGGATCGGCTTGTGGGAGCACTTTTTGGGTGGTAATATCAAAAACGAACCTGCTAAACTCATTCAACAGTATTTTAAGTATAAAATTAGAATATAAAACTGCGAAAGTCACTCACAGTTACTTCTTAAATGAGGAACAAATGCGAGTTTTATTTTGTTGTTTGATGTTCAAACTGTTTTCAAAATTCGTTTTCAATTTTTTTATTAACAATAAGTTGGCGAACAATGTTAAAATTAAAGTCACTTTACCAAACAGTTTGTGTAACTAGCTGTAAGTAAGGAGCGACCCGGCTCAATGGTAACCGAAACTCTAAAAAACTGAATTTTAATACCAATAGATACATCAAAAGAATCGAATTTTTATGCTGATTTCAAATATATAAGTTTCATCATGTTTCGAAAATCAAAAGTTACGATCCAGGAAAATTTGCCTTTTTCTTGAAAAAAGGGGAAACACCCTCTATAAGTCATAGAACCTTAGTAACATCACCACACCATCATTTAAAGCACACCATCAGACACACACCATCATCTAAATCACACCATCAGATTCAGCATATCCGAAAACCCTACTGTAGAGGTTTCAAGCTCTTATCCACAAAAATGTGGAATTTTGTGGGTTTTTTTTACCAGAAGAAAGCTCACAGATACGTGTATTTTTTTTCTAGGGGTGATAATATCGACCCATTGGTCCTAGAATGACGCGAGAGGGCTCATTTGAACGGAAATTCAAAGTTCTTGTGCCATGTTTAAGTGACCAACAAATCGAAGGGCAACTAGACCCCCTCCCACGCTCATTTTCTTACAACTAGTCCCCCTCCCAGTTACTTTTTAAACGAAAAAAAAGTTCGAAACGTTATTTTTATTTGTCCTTTTTTTTATTTTGTGCTCAGAAAAAAGGCCGTATCCAGAGGGACGAGGTACCGGACTTTAACCCACCCCCACCCGCCCCCCGAATTTGTTTTCTATCTTGTAAAAACAAACAAAAAAGTTTAAGAGTAGAACAAAAAAACTTAATACACAAGTCTTTCACAGTTACTTTTTAAATGAAAAAAAATTCAAGTGTCATTTTTATTCATCCATTTTTTTTGTTTTGTGCTCAGAAAAAAGGCCGTATCCAGGGGGAGGGGCTATGGTTTTAATTATTTCTCGGAAATAAACACAATCCCCACCCCGATCAAAAAAAAACTTACTGATTTTTCAGAGAATTTCATTAGCCTTTGTTAGTAACATTCTTCTGTTAAATCGCGGAGACACAGTTATCAGTAAAATTGTTACTAATATTTATCTGTGTTAGGATTGTGGAATAAGGTCTTCTAGGCTACTTTATCCTTGAAGTTGTGTGGCTTTTCCCAGTTATTATTTTTATACTCAGAGTACCAAGGAACACAATTTTTTCGATTCTGAAGTCTTTAGTACAACACCATATTTAGTCAGTGGTGTCATGTTGAATCGTTAGAATAAGTTAAGAAAATATTTTGGAAAATTTATTTCCGTCCAAAAAATTAAATTAATGCCAGCCTGTTGATTCCTAAAGACAACTAAACCTTCAAACGGAAGCTATATCTTTTAAAGATGCTTGGTTCCATATATTTTAGCTTATTTTTTGTCGCTAAAATCCCACCTCCCACGTTTATTATTTTTAAATTCGGTGCCTGCTGCTTCTAAAAACTGTGTTTCTTCATTTGGATAACTTTTAATTTCAATTCCTAATCTAGCATAGTTTTGAAAAATATATACGGTTTTATACTATTACTACTAACAACTCCATTTAGCACCAAACTGCCTCAGGCTAACGCAGCTATTCACGCTCCCCTTCCATCCCAATCTATTCAATGCTTACCTCTTTACACCCTCCCAGGAAGTTACCATTTCCCTTAAATCTTTGCTTTTGACCATCTGCTGGGTGTATAAGTTTCCATATAACAACCCAAACAATCAGATTTCATTTTCACTGTCCTTGATATTCAACTGTTCAAGAGCGGAATGTCGTCAGCTGTCAATAAAGATTAATCATTGTCTTTGAGCAGTTATGTTGCAGCAGCTTTCTAGACTATATTTTAGAAATTCTACTTTTACTACTACAAACGCTACCAATTCCTCACAGTTTTAACTCATTGAAATAGTGGACACTTTCCCCAGCGTTTGTCACTTCACTTTTTGCTGTTTCAGGGGGAAACAGGCCAAATGCACGCTTTTAATCAAAAGCTGATTTGTAAATGAGTAATGATTGGTGCTTCTTCCACTAAAAGTGCTGGTTATTAATCGCTTATTATATTTAATTGTATTTTCTGGAATGTTGAATATTAATAGGTCATCTCTGGATTAGGAATTCACACCGTTTGTTTTGGTGAAAACACAGTAAAAAAAGCTAAAATTTAAAGACATTTGCAGTCATTCCTTGCAGTGCTTTTGCAGTCATTTTTGACCACTGCTTTCGTGTAAAGTACTCAGCAATGCTAAATGCACTCTCACGCGGTACTGAAGTTGCCTGTATGCAATTTCACTTAGCTCCAGATAATTGTTAAAGTAGTCACTCAAATTCTAGCGAATCAGAATTGTCATTCCCTGATCTTCGTCTCTTGCTCAGGAAACCGGTAACTCTCTCCTCATATGCCCTGATTATATTTGCTGCTACATGGGCGATACTTAAATTGCTTATGATGTTCGAATTTTGTCCCGAAGATTTCATTCGTAGCCGAATTGTGTCGAGAAATTCAGCAAACAAGCTGTCTTGTTGATCAGGGGATTCTGGTGATCCATTTTGGTTAGTCCTTGCCTTAGTAGGAGTGAGTCACTCCTCTTAGTAGGAGGAGTGAGTAGGAGTCAATGGGAATTAGATGTTGAGTTCAGTTGGATGCGAACGCAGTCTTCTATACTTCTTTGCTGAGAATGAATTGCTGGATAAGCGGAGAGATGGACTGCTTTTTTCATAAATTTTAGGCTCCAAAAAGTTAGCTCTTGTGAAGAGCATCGTATCAAAGTCAGGACTGGCAAAAAAAAAAATATCTTAGCCGAACAGCTAATAGCTCCTTCTAGCCAAGGATTGACTCAGCCATGATACCGGTATTTGGTGTCTGACAAAATATCTGCAATGCCTCGATCATCAGCACAGCTTTACTTGCTGAAGCATAATTATGCACACTAGCTATCACGCTACCTGTTTGACTGGACGAAGAACCTCATTGGCAGCTTTCAAAATAGACCACTCACTGCTGTGAAGTTTAAGTTCTCTGATTTTAGTGTCTGAGTTGCGCCGTGGTTCTTTTCGTGAACAATACGTCTATATACGGTAAACGTAATATACGGTAAACCTAAGAGTCTCATGATGATCATACTGAGAGGGTTGTTCCACTGAAAATTCATGCCGTTTGTGATGTATGGACTAAGATTATATGTCCTTCAGGTAGCTTCAAAAATATAATGGGGTTTGGAAGATACTTCCAGGATTCTAACCCGTATTCGTGTTTTGCTAGTGTTGCTCTCAGTGTCAATACTTCACCAGAGCTCGGTCTAGGTTGGTCTGGGTATTGAGTTCTCACTATGGCTGTTAAGATCTGGATCTTCTAACTCCGAGCTAAAATCATAATCGTTGCTGCAATGTATCCAGTTTCTTCAAAGAACTATCTGCTTTCTAAGGTCAACCAATTGGTGCAAATCCAATGGAGACTCCTTTAGTTGCTTTAATGATAAAACGGCTTTATTTTTGTATTGATTTTCACATGGCAAATCTTTTCATCTGGATACGTAAGATCAGCGCTATTTTTTAGATGACAAGCATCAAAAATGCAATAAGAATTGGTAGACTGAGCTTGTAAATTGTAATCAAGACAAAGTAAATTGAGGAAATTGATCTAAGAAAAAAAGAAACAACCAAAATAGTAAGAAAAACGGAACAGAAACGGTAGTGAAAAAAAAACAACTACCCGTTTTCTATTTTTTTTTGTTTTTTTTTTTTAGTTTTCACCAAGGAAATGGTAAGAAAAAAAAAAGAAATAGGACCAGTGCTGACCCCTACCCTTTACCCATACAGAAAGAAGTCTTTCATGCTAGGCAGCATTCAGTTGTTTCAGTTGCTGTTTCTTTTTTCACGTATAATTTTTCAGTTGCTAAATTTATGCAGCCTGGAATTTTTCTTAAGCTCAAGTAACAGTAAATCAATACAATATAGATATTATAGTGTAAAAGACGTCTTTAAAATTTTGGACACCGTATAGGGTAGAGAAGACTGGTATTGACGTACCTTTTTTATTACTATTAATAAGAATTCCAAGCACATGTCTTTGGTACACCTTTATAATCAGCAATTTTAATAAAACATTTAAATTTCAACTGTTATCTTGTCTGATGCGCACATCAATAATTTCTGTGTATTTATCGAATGGAGAAACATCAAAGTCCTTTTATTTATGTTTTTTGTTTTATATAGCGTACATTGACATTATTTTCTTTCACGTTTTAACTTTGTTTACTAATTGTATTCTCTTTCAGGTAAACCCGTCACGGTTGCCAGTTGTTGTCGGTGGTCTTCTAGACGTCGACTGCTCAGAAGATATAATCAAGAACCTTATTTTCGTTGTCCGAGGTCAGTTCTCTACAGATGAACTTGTTGCTGAAGTTGAGAAGCGCAACCGTATGAAGCTTCTCCTACCATGGCTGGAGGCTCGTGTTCACGAAGGCTCTGTTGAACCAGCGACTCATAATGCTCTAGCTAAGATCTATATCGATTGTAACAATAACCCGGAAAGATTTTTGAAGTGAGTAAATTCTATTTTGTTATTTATGGTAAATAGTGGAATCTTGGTAAAAATGGCAAAATGACGCGATTGCTTTCGATCAATGGTATAACTTATGGTAATTCAGCCCGAAATGGGCTCTCAATAATTTGTCAGTGTCGGACTAAACACTGTTTTGACTTGTTAAGAGCTTTGGGGGTGGAAAATTTATCATTTTACGGATATTGAAGGCTGTAGTTCTGATACGTGTGCAAATTATTTTCCAGTTTCTCTTTTTCAATGTTAAACTAGACGCATAACTTAGGGCAAAACTTGCCCCGAAATCAGTCTAAGAAAAAATCAGTCCCTCCGTCATCCCAATGTAATGTGAACCGAGTCTTTTATTTTATTCCCCTTGTGGGTGTAGTTCTAAAACCTAATTTTAGAATATGGCGCATATCGGGGATACGATGTTTGCTAAACTTGCCCCGAAATCAGTCTAAAAAAAAACAGTCCCCCTTTCATCCCAATAGAATGTGCACCGAGTCTTTTATTTTATTGCCCTTGTGGACTATTTGTTAAAAGCCTATTTTTGGAATAAGGTGCATATGAGGGACACAGTGTTTGCTAAACTTGCCCCGAAATCAGTCTAAAAGAAAAATTAGTCGCTCTGTCATCCCAATGTAATATGAACCTAATCTTTTATTTTATTCCCCTTGTGGGCTGTTTGTTAAAAACCTATTTTTAGAATATGGTGCATATCAGGGATACAGTGTTTTCTAAACTTTCCCCGAAATCAATCTAAAAAACACAGCCCCCCCCCCCCCGTCATCCTAATAGAATATGAACCGAAGCTTTATTTTATTCCCCTTGTGGACTATTTGTTAAAAACCTATTTTTGGAATAAGGTGGCTATGAGGGACACGGTGTTTGCCAAACTGGCCCCGAAATCAGTCTAAAAGAAAAATTAGTCGCTCTGGCATCCCAATGTAATGTGAACCGAGTCTTGTATTTTATTCCTCTTGTGAACTGTTTCATAAAAACCTAATTTGTGAATATCAGGGACATGTATTTGCTAGGTCCTAACTTTTGAGGACATTTCCTTGTTTATAAGTCATAGTTTAAGTGCTGAATAAACTCTTGTAAAGGACTGTTCAAGAGCGGAATCTCGTCAGCTGTGAATAAAAAGTCTTTCGATGACACTTTGGAAAGCTTCAATTTGTGTCCCAACCTCTTCGTCAGCTGTGACTAAAAAGTCTTTCGATGCCATATTTTGGAAAGCTTCGGTTTATATCCCAACTAGTTTCCTGCATCCTTTTCTAGCTTATTGGGTTCTTGAGATATTTATATATTTTATTTTTTCCAAACTGCTATATCCTTTATTATCCTGCACAAAAACTTTTAAAAGTTTGACTTTATTAATTAAAAAAAAAATCTGCGCAATTATTTTCAATAACTCCTGGCCATATGGCAGCTGACATCAAACTCCTGGCCACTTATTACCAATCAGAAATCAATTATCTAGTGCATTTAGCCTTGCAATTTCTAACTCCTGTTCCTCAAAGTTTGTTTATGTCCTTGTGTTTTGATTGTAAGTTTGATACTAAACGATGTGCTCCTTGAAAATCACAAGGTTTGTTATATTCATGTCCTATTTCGGTTTTGTAGGTCAAGAAATTTGTCTAAAGGGTATTCTTGACATCCATATCCCTAGGGGTAATAACCTTAAATATCTTCGTAGGTCTATTATATTTAGAGCATCAAAATTGCTGATATTCATGTGGAATTTAGTAAGGATGTATATCCGACAGTAGTGTGTTTATATTATTCTCTTTCGTGTATCGCTAAGTCTCTTTTGTGTGACACTAGATTTCTTTTTTCTGATTCACACTCGTTCTCTGATATGGCTCTGATATAGCTTTTTTTTTTTTTTTTTTTTTTTTTTTTTTTTTTTTTTTTTTTTTTTTTTTTTTTTTTTTTTTTTTTTTTTTTTTTTTTTTTTTTTTTTTTTTTTTTTTTTACTGTGTTTTCACCAAAAACAAACGGTGTGAATTCCTAATCCAGAGATGACCTACTAATATTCCCCATTCCAGAAAATATAATAAGCGATTAATAACCAGCACTTTTAGTGGACTTTTATAACAGAAGCAAATTCATTTGTTATTCTGGTACTTGGTGCAAATATCTTCTTTGTTTTCTGATTTGGGTCCAGAATAGGTATATACTAAGAACATAAATTGTTGGAAAATAATAACGTAATTATTATTATGAGAATGCACAGCTGCATCCACTCCGTTGTCGCAAGGTAATAACGTAATTGTTAATGATAAAATATAATTTTAAAAAAGGGGAGACTCTTACTAAAAAATAGATGGCGGACTTTTTCACCTCTACAAAACAAGCACACGCATTAATTTTATACATTGTGTTCCTACATATAATTACACAATGTTTTCCGAGTAAACCGCTTTCAAGGAACTTGATTCGAGGAAGAAAAACAAGAACATGAAAGAAGTTTTGCAAACTAGGTTATGACCGAAGTAATTAATATTTAATATGATAAAAAATAATAATAATATTATAACCATATGATAATATTATTATAAAATAATGATAATTATCATTATTAGTTCATTATAAGTTAATTCATAATTAGCTAATTATTACTATTTGTATTTTTTTATATGGAGATTTTGTTTTATTTTTATTTACTTCGCCTTTTTTTTACAAAAATAGAGAAAACAAGTACTATGACAGTCTTGTTGTCGGTAAATAGTGCGAGAAACTCTCCGAAGATCCACACTTTGCCTCGCCACTTTTTGACTCCAGTTTAAGATGACAAGATGGAACGAAGGTTTGTCAGGAGAACTAACCAAAAGATTGTCTTTTTGTTCCTTTGATGATAAAGGAAAATATCCTTATCGTCGTTTGATGATCCATCTTTTGGTTCTATATGCATCTTTTGGTTCGTTATACAACAAGTTCAATTAAAATACACTTGATTTTAGCTAATTATCTAATTATTTGTATTTTTTTTTTGTTTATTCTTATATGGTGAATATGGTTTTTCTATTAATTTATTTTTTATTTATTTTATATTTATTTATTTATTTATGTTATTATATATCATATATTATATATATATATATATATATATATATATATATATATATATATATATATATATATATATATATATATATATTTATTTATATATACATATATAAAATATTTATAATATAAAAATATATATACAATATATATATAATACATAATAATAATATAATATAATATTTATTATATTTTATATACTTATTTTATATTTATTTTTTATTTATTTATTTATTTAAATTGGTGGTAATTATATGATGTTTCTATTTTTATTTACTTCTTTGCTTTTTCTTATATAAAAATAGAGAGAATCAATACTATGACAGTCATATTGTCGGCAAATATTGTGAGAAACGTGATCCACACTTGGCCTGCGTGGCATATGAGCGTGGCAAGTGCGACATGGAGCTGATCAATGTCTGTAATGAAAATTCCTTATTCAAGTCGGAAGCTCGATACTTGGTAAAGCGCCGCGACCCTGAACTGTGGGCTGAAGTTCTTCTGGAAAGCAACCCATATAGAAGACAGCTTATTGATCAGGTACTATATTTATTCCTAACGTAGTTAACAATGAACAGGACGAATATGTTATCTGGAACAGATTCTTATAGCTCTCAGTGGTACTAGGAATGTAGTCCTTCGTATTGATTTATTTTAATAGCTATCTTAGTACTCAAAAATAATAATAATTTATTTCTGACCCGCTAATAAAGTGGTAATAAAGTGGAGTAACAAAAACGAAAGAAAAAAGAACGGATACAAAAAAAAAAATTAAAGGTAAAAAAAAACAAAAAAACTTTCTTATGACGATTTAATTATACAAAACAAGAAATGCAAATCAGAACAATCGGACGAGTGGATGACCACCCGACTGCAAGCCTCTTCTTTTAACTTGGAGAATTGGGTCAAGTATTCTCAGTCAAATAGCTCATTTCTGATGAGCTTATGTTGAATTGTCAGAATTGATTTATTTTTCTTAATTCTCCTGCTGATTTAGCGCCAGTGCCGCAGGAGATGACACTATCCTTCTCGAGTACACCCAGTCTTGAGATGCTGCGGGTGCATGTTCGGGTCTTACTCTTGCCTTGCTTAGCAAATAATGTTGACTATCGGGCCGTCTTTGGTCATATACAATGCGACTGTTTTTTTTTTTTTGTTTTTTTTTTTTGATATTCGGAGGAGGTGACTATTCCATCTCAGTATACGTTTTGCCACTTCATGGGAGAACGGAATCTGCATTGTACAGGATACGAGAAGCTTCTTCTTTCCTCCACTCCTCCTTCTTTCTCCTTCTTTCCTCCTTCTTTCCTCCACTCAGTTACCAGCACAGTGTGAATTGAGTTTGATGAAATTAATGTTTAATTGAGCTTTGGATGGACCTATAAAATACTTTAGAAACAATGAATAGTTTTAAAGATTAAATGTCGCTAACTCGAGATCTTGACATTATATCGATAACTCAAGGCATTTATGACAGCCAATATAATGAAAAGTAGGGAATAATTTAGTAATAATTTTTTTTACAGGTTGTTCAGACAGCGTTGTCGGAAACTCAAGACCCTGACGACATATCTGTAACTGTGAAGGCATTTATGACGGCTGATTTACCAAATGAGCTGATTGAACTTCTAGAGAAAATTGTGCTTGATAATTCAGCATTTAGTGATCATCGTAATCTTCAAAATTTGTTGATTTTAACAGCAATCAAAGCAGATCGAACTCGCGTCATGGAATATATCAACCGTCTAGAGAACTATGATGCACCGGACATTGCCAATATTGCCATTCAGTCTCAGCTCTATGAAGAAGCGTTTGCTATTTTTAAGAAATTCGAAGTCAATACCTCGGCAATTCAGGTAGGACTTTTACGCTTAAATTTTGTCAATGTTTTCTAGTTTTTACCTTAATTTTTCGAGTTTGTATATTAATAATTTCGTAGATTCTCTAAAAGTTATCAGGTTTGTGAACGCTTGACAATGAGCGGCATGTCTAAATTTTAACACTTTACAGTAAGTGGTAAGACTAATTTTTACGCTAGACAATGAGTGGTAAGTATAAATTTAAACGCTTGACAATGAATTGTAAGCAAAATTTCCTTGCAGTTTGCATCGTAAATAAGCTCTGGATGCGTCCGAAATTATGAAACCAGTCTCTAAGACTTGTTAAAAGATCAAAGAGTTCTTGTATTTACTTGTGCTTGGATCAGGACACAAGCTATGTAGCTCTCCCTGGTGACAGGATCAGGCAGACTGTTGAATTCCATAAGTTAGGGTCTTAGGCTAATGGAGCGACAATCTCGAGCCATGAAGGGCCCCATCTGCGCAGATTTCAGATTTGGCAGTGTTGAGCCAAATTTATTGGCTGGTCCTCCATGTCGTTTCCTCCAATCGGGCGCTGGTTTGTAGCGTAGACTTTAATTTGTAAAAGTATCGGGCGATCTTCAGCAAACATAGCCGAACCAGGATAAGGGGTAATGTCGAATGATAGTTGTGATGTTGTACTTCTGGTCACTTCGTTGGCGGATGATCGTTGCGTTAGGGTTGCGTTGTGTCTTTAACGTTAGGGGTTCGGTCGCTTAGGCGTAACCCCAGGTTGTTCCTCAGGCATCTGTGTTCAAATGTTTTGAGGGCATGTGTCTCGGCGACTTTTAGGGGCCACTTTTCGCGGCCGTACAGTAAAACAAATTGGACTAGGGTATCAAAAATACGAACTGTTGTTTTACGGCGGATTTCCTATGGTACGCTTGTATGAAAACAGCTTCAGAATTCGTCAAAATAGTTTTCTGTAAATACTTAAAAAAAAACAAAAAAAAAACATCCGTCATCCATCAGATAACACTAATGTGCTACGATTTTTTTTTAGTCAAAATAGCGTCTTATCCTAGAGTGAGATATATTTTGCATTTTATGTAGTACTTTAACCAAAAGGAAAAATTAGTCAGCAGCACAGTAAGAGCTAAGTCTGAGAGAATGTGCAAAAAAATCCTTTTTTATTTCTTTTTTTTTCTTTTTTTTTGAAGTACCAAGGACATTGAAAATGAAATCTGTTTGAATTGGTCAAACGTAAAATTAACTACCATATATATCTTAAAACATTGGCCTGTATATCAAACCGCATACACTAACCATGAAAACCATTAACCTTAAAACATTGTTAAATTTCTGTTTAAGAACTAAGGACAGTGAAAAGAAAATCTCTGGTTGAAGTTGTTAAGTGTAAAATCACACTACCATATACATCAAACTATTAACCATATATATTAACCATTAATCATAGTTATACACCATTAAACCATTAACCTTAAAACTTAAGTGAATTTCTGTTTAAATCCCAAGGATTGTGAAAATGAAATCTGTTTATTTTAATCGGTTGAGTGTATAATTAATCTACTATATATATATCTCTCAAGCCATTAACAATATACATTAACTCACTAAACCATTAGTCATAACTATACACCATTAAACATTAAACCATTAACCTAAAAACTATGCTGAATATCAGTTTAAGTACCAAGGACAGTGAAAAGGAAATCTGTTTATCTCAATCGGTTAAGTATAAAATTATACTACCATTTATAGCTTAACCATATACATCAAACCATTAACCGTATACATTAACCCATTAACTATTAATCATCACTAAACACCATGACCTTAAAACTTTCTTGAGTTTCTGTTTAAGTACCTAGGACAGGGAAAATGAAATCTTTTTGTTTGAATTGGTAGTGTAGAATTGTAAAATTTTAAAATTAAAGTGTAAAATTCACTAACATCTATCCCTAAAAATTAGGAAAAACTATATTCAATTTTTATCAAAGAAGGCATCCATATGCAATACTCCAGTTTTTGATCTTAGCGGGCCCCAAATTGAAAAAAAGAAATGTTGGGAAAAAGAGAAGCAAAACATAAACTACGGTTTTCTGATAATAAGCCTATTTTTTGATACGGTTTTTTGACAATAAGCCTATTTTCTGATACGGTTTTCTGATAATAAGCCTATTTTCTGATACGGTTTTCTAATAATAAGCCTATTTTCTGATACGGTTTTCTGATAATAAGCCTAAGACGTGTTCAGTGGACGAAAAATGTTTGATTTTGACTCCCTTAGTACTTTAGCAATCGGTGGATAAAATCGTATAGAACTCAGACAGAGGTGGTTATAGGGAATGAGGGCAGAAAGGAAACTTGTCCTGGGTGCAGGAATTTGAAGGACCCAAAATTTCAAACAAAATGATCCAACGGTTATAATCATTTTTCAATTTTTGAGATTTTATTTTTAGTAAAGTAGAGGGTGCAGTTGGCAGTGAGTATAAGCAAATTGAGTTCACTTTTTCCCATATCTTTATCGCCATTCATTGAAAAAAAAATAAGTAGACAGGACTTATCAATTTAATTTTTTCGGTAATATTTTGTATCCAAATTCTGTTTATAAAGGAAAAGTTTGTTACAAAATGGAAGTTTTGTTAAAATTTGACCTGAAAACATTCAGGGGACGAGTACTAATCAAGATTTTGCTCCGGGCATAAGAGAGATTAGATCCGCCACTGCAATGAGACGAACTTATATTAGACTGATTATATTCATAATAATATATTTCATCATCCGGATAGACACAACTTTTTTAATTGAGAAGGAATGATAGACTCATTTAGATAGAACAAAATTACAGAATCATTTTTAACATTTCTGAAAAGTAATATCAGCTTTGTCTATTATAGAGATTATCTGTCTTGGTTTTACTTTGATTAACCATGGGTTTAAATTAGTTAGCCATGGCTTTACTCCAAAATGTCATGACTTTATTCTAATTAGCCATGGCTTTACTCTAATTAGCCATGGCTTTACTCTAATTAGTCATGACTTTACTCTAATTAGCCATGGCTTCACTCAAAATAGCCACGACTTTATTCTAACTAGACATGGCTTTACTCTAATTAGCCATGACTTTACTCAATTAGCCGTGGCTTTCAAGTTTATCATCCCTTCCTTTTTGTTGATTTTAATTCAAAAATCAACGGACTCGAATAATGAAGTTAAATAAAGCCACTCCTTTATTACCAAAAAAAGTAAATTGCATTGGATTAGTCCTTTTAATCTGTTTGAAAATAGCTCCTTATGTAACATTTGATTAAAAGTATTTTATTCGTTATGATTTCTTTCAAACCAAATCCGGAAATTAATCAGTATCAAGCTAAAAAGCTAAGACTGTGGAGAGTGTATACACCGTATCGTAACATTGCAGTCAACATTATCATGTTATGCAATGTTACGGAGTCAAGATAAACACGGCACTTTGTCCTTGATATGAACGTCATAGTTTCAGCAGAAATAGCTTCTTCTTCAACTGGTTATGTTTAATCACATATCTTGATATAATATATTGTATCTAATTATAATATCTATATATATATATAAACAAGTTGCCTGTCTGTCTGTCGAGTGACGTCATTATAAGGATTGAGCTGTATGTCGTCATGAAGTTAGTTGTCGTCATGTTTGTTATGACGATGCTTAGTATATGACGTCATTATAAGTATTTAAGAAAATCATTCAAAGACAAATTTTTAATTGTAAGAAGATCGTTGAAAGAGAAATTTTTAATTGTAAAATCACTGAAGAACCTACAATGGCAACAGCCGAGGAAGCTGCTCAAAGAGTCTATGCCAAAAGACTTGATAGAAAAAGGCTGATAGAGAAAGTAAGAAAAGAAAGCGCGCCGAGGAATTACAAAAACAGCATGAAAACAGGCTTGCGGCTGATAGAGAAAGTAAGAAAAGGAAGCGTGTCGAGGAATCACAAGAACAGCATGAGAACAGGCTTTCGGCTAAGAACGCAAAACCGCGCAGTTAGATGAAAATCATTAGATAAAAAAAAAAAAAAACTAAAGAGAAAAAACACTTAAAGAGAAATTACAGACTGGGATACCGGGACACAAATGACGACCGGGACACAGGGAATATAAATGACGACCAGGACAGGGACACAACTACAACGGGGACGCCGGGGGCACAGGGGGATATATAAATGACGACGGGGACACAGGGAGTGTTCGATTAGCAATCACCATCAACAAAGCTCAAGGGCAATCGTTAGAAAAATGTGATATAGATCTGAATACGGATTGTTTTCCCATGGACAATTATTATGTTGCATGTTCAAGAGTTGGTAAACCTGACAATCTATTTATATGGACAGACAATGTGACAGCAAAGAATTTTATATATTCGCAAGTTTTACGTAGTTAAAAATATATATATATACCTATCTACATTCACAGGTGGGACGCAGGGACACAACTACAATGGCGCGTAACTAATATGGCGCGTAACGACTTTCGCACGTGGGGGGGGCTTGGGGAAGGCGCGAAGCGCCACCCCAACAGCTAGTATTATATATATATAATATAAAATGAAAATATATAATATATTATAATTATGTAATATAAAATGTAATTTATCTAATTATATCTTATTATATCTAAGTAACAGTTAAATCTTTGGGAGTGAATTTCTAATTTCCAAGTTTGAAATAAAACACACCGGTAATTCGTAATTTCGGTAATTTCGGTAATTTTCCCGGTAATTCGTGGTAGTTCTGCAATAAGATACATCATTTTAAGGATGTCTTGTCCGGAAAGTATGATACAAGAATGCTGATATGTGAAAAACCTACTTTGCCTATGCTGTTTTCACTTAGAAATGACCAATTTCATATTTGCTGTCGTTCGCCTTCCCCTTAATTCACGACAAATATTTGAAAATGAATTTCGTCATCAAACGTTCTGGGTTTCTGCATAATAAAAAAAAAAAGATATTGAGTATGACATCATAATACTTTAATTTAATAAATTGCGTTGCTATGGAGTAAATAGGCCTACATTGAACTCAATCTTAAAAACATTATTTACAATAAAATTATCGGACTCAGTGAAAAATTAACAATATTATCCTCCTATTTTAGCTCCTATTTTAAATATATTATCTGATTTTTTTTTTCAAATCAATCTATTGATTTTGAGAATTTTGCTAGAGCTCATGCCATATGAGCTCTTGGCTCTTCTGACCTCGTCACGAGGACCATATCAGCTCTTAGCTCTTGTTAAGAGTCAAAAGAGATTGGAGGGCAACTAGCCGCCTCTCCCCCACATCCTTCCCCCCCCAACTGCATTGGAACTAGCCATTTTGTTCTAAATAGTCAAAAGAGCATATAACCAGACTTTTAGGGTTTTAACAAACCCCCAATGGCTGGGGACAAGAGTTGTAAGTTATGCACCATTACCATAAGGTTTTTATGGGTGATCATATAAGCTTAGAGATGGCCCATTTGATTGGAAATTGAAAGTTTCAGTTCTTTTTCAAGAGCCAAAAGGGGTGAAGAGAAACCCCTGACACCCCCTTTTACCCAAGCACATCTGATTGAAATTGTGAGATAGCCGTTTTGTTCAAAATTATCCAAGAAATGTTATTTTTTTTAAAATAAAGTCGAGAGCGAAGTTGTCAGTAAGTGTAAGCAAATTGAATCCGATTTTTTTTTTCACCTTCATCACTATTCCTAACGAGATGATTTTTTTATATACTAAAATAAGAAAAGTTATATTTAAATAAATGAAAAATGAATATAAATAAAAAAGTAACGAATAAAAATTTATTAAAATTTTTCCTGAAAATTTTTGGGAGGTAGGGGGTGGGGGCGCTGATCAAAATTTTACCCTGGGCAAGAGAGGCCAGAACTGAGTCCTAACTTTAGATGTTAAAATAGGCTATTTCTTTTTTTTATGTAAAAAAAAAATATTTTATACAAAAAAGAAACACCTCACAAGCATGTTATCACCCCGAGAAGTGAGCTTAAACTCTGAAAAGAAGGAAAAATCAATACTGACATGAGAAAGAATCAGCAGTGATATTTTTCCTTTTTGTTTTCATTTTTTTTTTTTGTATAAAATAAGTTGTGTGCCGTATGTTGTTTCCAGTTTGATCTGTATTTCTTCTTTCTTCCTTTTTTTCCTTTCTTCTTTTTTCTTATTCTATTTTCTTTTTAAAATAAGTTTGTGCCATGTGTTATATTCAACTCGACCTTTATTTCTCTTTCTTCTTTTGTTTTCCTTTTACTTTTTAAAATAAGATTTGTGTCATATGTATCATCCAATTTATCTGTATTTCTTCTTTTTTTTCGTTTTCATTCTTTCTTCTTTTGTTTTCTTTTTCTTTTTAAAAGAAGTTTTCTGCCATATTTTATATCCAATTTGATCTATACTTTTTCTCTCTCTTTTTCTTCGTTCTTCTCTTTTCTTGTTTTGTTTTTCTTCTTCTTGATCCAATAAATTTTGTGCCGCAAGCTATATCCAATTTGATAATAAAGCCTATTTTATTATTATTATTATTATTATTATCATTATCATTCTTGACTCACCAACGTTTTCTATTAGCTTGACCGTTTTTTTGGCAAACTTCATTCCAAGCTTAATTTTTCACATTCTACTTACATTTTTCTATTTTACTGTTTTTAATTTTTCTGTTTTATATCTTTCTTCTTTTTATTGTTCTAAGCCAATTTTGTAGTAGATCATCAATAATGCAATTTTTTTCTTGCCAATTACTGTTAACATTCGCAGGTTCTTATCGATCACACTCGTAACTTGGACCGGGCTTATGAATTTGCTGAACGATGCAACGAACCAGCTGTTTGGTCTCTGCTAGGCCGTGCTCAGCTGGCAGAAGGTCTAGTGAAGGAGGCAATCGACTCCTTTATCAAGGCAGATGATCCCACCGTATATATGGATGTGGTTCAAACTGCGCATTCCACGGGTATGAACGCTTTTTTCCCACTTTTATTTTCCCCTGCTTCTATCTTTGTTCGTTTTGAAGGCTAGCATTGTGTGTTTTGTATTGACGAAATAGTTGTGTCTATAAATTATTTTTTGTCAGGATAAATATTTTAAAAGTTTATAAGTTAGTCGTACGTAATAAATTGGTTTCAGATGGAGTTTTAATTTCGTTAGAATAAATTGGCTTAGTAAAAACAATTGCTTTTTAAATGCCCCAAATTGCTCCAAAAAACGTACAAGTATTTTGAAAGACCGAATTTTTCCTGTGCCGAATTTTGTTATTATTGGCTAAATTATTTAAAATTTCATTCTTATTAATCTATTTTTCCCTTATGATACGTCCTTTTTCTTTTTTTAAATAAGGCCAAGGATTTCTAAGCAAATTTTTAAAAAGAAACAACATATGTAAAAATAAATGAAAAAATGCAATCTTTGAAGCATTAACCATGTGAACGAACTCAGATTTCAAAGAGCTTTGATAGAAACGTTTAATGGTAAATTTGAATGGCGTATGAATTAGTCTGTTCAGTTGTTGTTTTTTTTTAATTTGACTTCTAGGAATTTGACTTTAACTGTCTCAAAATCCCTAAAAATGGCTTTTCAACGGCTTACTTCTTTGAATCTTGGTAAAATATATTTCTTTTTCTTAACTTCTTAGTCGTAATCTTATATTTTATTTAACTCTAATTTAGTTTTGGGATTATAATATTTAGAATTTAAATAATAAGGGAGATAGGGCAGATAATTTAGTAGACTTTTGAAAGATAAGATCAGTTTTGTGCAGTACCTCTGAAGAGTCTAACCCTTGTTTCTGTGGTAGCTTGATTTACTGTGGTAACAGGTCCACCGAAACTCCCCCCTTAGGCCCCTCTTGTCAGAATTGGAATGAATTGGAATGGCCTAGAAAATAGTTTGTTTAGTTGTTACTTTGAACTGGAGAAACTACTAGCAATTAGTCTTAAGCTGACATACTGTGCTTGGAATTTACACAGTACTTTGTGTGAATAATTTAGTAGGCATCAGAAATGTTTGTGTTTAATAATAATAATAAAAAAAATATAATTCTTCGAAAATTTGGAACAGGGGCGTGTTAAAAAATAAAATAAGGGACATATCATACAGGATGTGTTGTAGTTTTCAGAATTTGAGCTTTTGTCCTGTAATATCTTTGCTTCCCTTGGCATTATTCTAGGGATAGTTAGGGGTACTGTTAGCTATGGCAATACTTTAAGTGCCACCTTGACCACATAAACTCAGTCCATCGGTATGGAAGGTTTCGATTCCCTTATAAATTTTTTGCATTTTCGCTCGTTTCTGATGCCGACTTTTTTTGCTTTTAATTACATATTCGTTATGTAAACAATTTAATGAGCGTTAAAAAAAAGTAATGATAATGATGTAATAATGACAAGGTTAAAAACAGAAAATCTTGTCTCATAATGACAAGGCTAAAAAACAGAAAATCTAAAACCATACAGAACGCACAGTATGATTTTAAACATAAATATTAGAACTATATTGAACAGCTATTTTTTTCAGCTAACTTCAATGGCTCTCTATCTGCTAGCTTACCAAAAATTTAATCTCTTAAATACAAATAATTTGTTTAAATAAATAAATTATGAAGAACGGAAAAAAAAGAAAATAAGGGGGAAAAGGCCCAGTTGGGTTTTTTGTGTCTTTTGGATAAAGAATTCCCCCTCCTTAGAGGAGGGAAAAATCCTTCCCTCCCTCCCCCCCTCTGAGTGTTCATGCTTTTTTTTTTAGCTATCTCTGCTTTTGAACAGTTTTCTTCTGCTGTGACTTTCTTCTGCAGACCTGCTTTCACGAATATGGTCTTACGTTGCACCTTTCGATTTTCAATTTTATACACTAGGGTGGCACTCTAGTATTTTTTTGATTGTTAAGTATTGTCTGACTTAACATGACTTAGTGTCTGACTTAACATGACTTAATGTCTGACTTGACATGACTTAGTGTCTGACTTAATGTCTGACCTCACATGACTTAATGTATGACAACATGACTCAATGTTTGAATTAACATGACTTAATGTCTGACTTAATATGACTTAATGTCTGACTTAACATGAGTTAATTTATGACTTCACATGACTTAATGTCTTACTTAACATGATGAATCTCTTTGGTCCTGCTTAATAAGTACCTGTCAAAAGTCCATCAAATTTAATATTGAAGCAGTTTGGCGAAACGTAAGAAGAGGGCTTAGATTTCAACCCTCCCCACATCTCCTGAAATAGATAACTTTGTATTCGCCTTTTGAAAATTGTCTTCGAACTTGTTTGGCTAAGTCTGGCAGCTTTTACATTTTTTAAACAACGACCTTTTTCGTTTTTTATTGGTATTTTTGTTCTGTTTCTTGGAGGTGTAAAAAAAAAAAAAAAAATTCTGGTTCCAATACTCATTATTAGCCAAATAAGGTGATTTTCTCGGGTAATGTGGTTACAGCATACCCTTTAGCATACAGTAGCCAAGCTTGTGAACCGGTCACTGAATCAAATTTTGTTAAAATAAGATCATTTGCATGATTACAGGCCCTGGGGATTGCGCTACATGAAACTTTCCAGCTCTATCCTCTGGATGTCCTGATAATAGAGCCCTCCCTTCCATGGCTCCCGAAGGTCGTACTCAATACTGATACAAGAAAGGTGCAATTAGGAAACTAGCTCTTGCAATTGATAAACCTTGTTTCACATCCAACAACCTCTTTTGGTATATGCCAAAGAGTATGGGTGAATTATAAGAATGGGAAATGGCGCTGGTTTTCACAAAAAAGAAATTATACGTTTGACCACACTTAGGCATTTTTTTTTTTTTTTTTTTTTTTTTTTTTTTTTTTTTTTTTTTTTTTTTTTTTTTTTTTTTTTTTTTTTTTTTTGTCACGAAATAAGATCAAATACTTGTTGCTAACCTAATTTGATCGATTACGCTAATTAAATTAATTAATGTTATTATCGCTTTTTTTGCACTAGCGCCAGTTTCCACTCTCATATGTTGCCCAAACTCTTTGGTATGTGCTTTAATGAGAAGTTTTTTGGAACCATAGTTATGAAACGTGATGGTTGTCAACCAAAGTTTTCTGAAGTTATTGTTCCTTTAGGTGTAAATTATTTTGATGTTTCAAAACAAGAAGTATTTTTCAATAACAAATTAAATTCTTGAACGAAGATTCAGAATTATCAGTGAAAAGGTGAATTGTATAAACTGGGCTGTTGAATTATGAATTCCAATCCACGAATCCCTTAAAATCTATATTCCGTGACAACAATTTAAATTCACATTATCTCCGTAATATCTCAAGAAATCCACATTCTATGACCACAATTTTGTAGGAAATCTACATTATCTCCGCAATATCTCAGGAAATCCACATTCCACGACCACAATTGTGTAGGAAATCTACATTTTCTCCGCAATATCTCAGGAAATCTACATTCTATGAATATAATTCTATAGGAAGCTCATATTATCTCATTAATATATCAGGAAATCCACATTCCATGACCACAATTCTGTTTTCAGCAAGATTATCTAATTCACACTTTCGAGTATTATCAATCCTACAATCTCAATAACCAGGGAAGTAACATTTCTTGTGTAACATTTCATCGTAGGATCACCATTTTTTTTTGTCCGAATGACGACTTTACAATCTGTTTTGTAAGTGGAAAAGGTCGAAGATCAGACCGAAAGTTGTATATTCTATTTTGCTTCTTACTCTTGCTGCTTACTTACAATCTCAATAACCAGGGAAGTAACATTTATTATGAGTTAGATTATCAGTGGATCACCATATTTTGTTTTCCAGATTGTGAATTTACATAATTTTTTTTGTATTCAATGTTCTTGAATTTCAAGCACTTTGCGAAAATATTAGATATAAATTTTTGCCAAGGGGCCTAAGAGGTTTGCGCCAATTTGTATGAAAAAAGGTTATTAACAAAACAACATCGATTTACAGATGTTTAATTCAATCAAACAGTTCGTGGCAACAAACTGTTGTAAGGAGCGAGCCGGTGCAATAGTAACTGAAACTCTAAAACACAGAATTTTGATACTAATATATACATCAATTGATGCAGATTTAAACATGTAAGTTTTATCAAATTTAGTCTTACCCATCAAAACTTACGAACCTGAAAAAATTTCCCTTATTTTCGAAAAAAGGGAGAAAAATCCCCGAAAAGTCATAGAATCTTAATGAAAATCACACCGTCAGATTCAGCGCATCAAAAAACCCTATTTTTGGAAGTTTCAAGCTCCTATCTGCAAAAGACACTTACAATCTCAATCTCATTAACCAAGGAAGCAACATTTCAGATGAGTTAGATCATCGGTGGATTTTTTTTTTCTTTTTTTTGTCTAGATGGGGAATTTACAGTCTTTTTTGTAAGTGGAAAAGGTCAAAGATCCGAGAGAAAGTTTAAAAATTTTGCTTATGAAATTGTAGGGCATTGGGAGGATTTGGTACGTTATCTGCAGATGGCTCGTAAGAAGTCTCGCGAAAGCTACATCGAATCAGAGTTGATATACGCCTACGCCAAAACAGGACGATTTGCCGATTTGGAGGAATTTATTGCTGGACCGAATCATGCTGATGTGCAGAGGATCGGTGATCGATGCTTCGATGAGAAAATGTATGAGCCCGCCAAGCTCTTGTATAACAATGTTTCCAACTTTGCTCGTTTGGCAATTACTTTGGTTCATTTGAAGGTAAGTCCCGTGCACTAAGGTAATTTAGAAAATGTATGAGCCTGTCAAGCTGTTGTATAACAATGATTCCAACTTTGCTTGTTAGGCAATTACTTTGGTTCATTTGAAGATAAGTCCCGTGCACTAAGGTAATTTAGAAAACGTTTGAGCCCGCCAAGCTGTTGTATAACAATGAATCCAACTTTGCTCGTTTGGCTATTACTTTGGTTCATTTGAAGGTAAGTCCTGTGCACTACGGTAATTTAGAAAACACCTGCTGAGCTTTTTTTTAACCTTTCAATCAATCAATCAATTTATTTGAAAAAAAGGGAGAAAAACATAATCAGTTACTTAGCTTCGATTCAAAAGCGTAGCTTCTGTGAACCAAAATACAAAACAAAGAAGAAAAAAAAATGAAAAGCGAACAAGCAGACAGAACAAGTAAATACCAAAAAGGTGAAAATAAAGACGGTAATGTCAAAAGCGCAAGTGAACAAACAACTAATAAATCTTAGAGACACTAAATCAGAATAAACTTGAGAATTAATAAGGAAGGGAAATTTCAATGTGTTGTAAGGTTTTATATTTTAAGGGACGAGATGCTCTCGTGAAACTTTATTAAATTTAATTCAATTCAATTTTTATTTCAACTTTGATGTATGTTTTTCTTCTATTTCTGTTTTTCCTTCACTAACGGTTATCAAACAGTTCGTGGTAACGTGTAGTAAAGAGCGATCCGGCTCAATAGTAAACGAAACTTTAAAAAATGGGATTTTGATACTAATAGATACATCAAAAGAATAGGATTTTTATGGTGATTTAAAATATATAAGTTTCATCAAATTCAGGCTTACTTATCAAAAGTTACGAGCCTGAGAAAATTTGCCTTATTTTGGAAAATAGGGGAAAACATCCCCTAAAAGTCATTTCACTGTTTTAAATTTAAATTTGAGAGAAAGAGTCAAACTTTAGCGCAAAGAGCGGGGCGTTGAGGAGGGAACAGCCCCTTTCATATACGGAGTAATTTCAGTTCGTTTTAGGTTTTAATGTCGCCCCTTACTTTCAGTTAAAAAAAAACTTGTTTTTTTCTTATTTAATCCAAACAAGAGACGTTTTTGTGTTTTACTGTTCTAAAAGTTTCCTCCAATAAACAATAATAAAACATTCTGAATGGCTTTATTCATTGGTTTCCATTTATAGAGGCGTATTTACATCGTGGGAAGTTGGGGGAGCTTAGTCAAGATTGGAATAACAAAGTTTGGTTTTTAATAATTTTTAATTACTTGGAGGGGGTCTGCTTCCCCCTCGGCATCCATAATACACAGCTTAGTCTAAATATAAATAAGGCCCAAAACACACTTGGCAATTTTTACAAATCGTATCTTCTTTTTTTTACCCCCACCACCATACTAGCAGAGATGAATAGGATGGTAATGCAACTGACATATTGGGTGGTAAAATAAAGGATCTGTTTATTTAACGCCGATTGTAGCATATTTTTTTTTTCATCTGCGCCAAAATGGGGGCCTATGTGACTAAATGCATGGTTGCAAACTTGTCGTCCAGTCATCTGATTTAGTTAGCACTGGTGTGTTTGCATTGAGAGGGTGAGTTTTTAGAGAATATATCATTCAACAAAATTGGAAGTCATCAGTGAATTTCTTTTCCTGGGAAGGGATACGACAGTTGCAACAATAAAAAAAAGCTAGATACTTTGATTAGGAAGGGCCCATAGCCCAAATTATGGGCTATGGGGATATTATGGGCTATGAGGCTAATGGGGAGGCCCATTAGCCTCCGTTTTCGAATTTAAACAGATTAAAGCTTATTTATGGTAAATTAGCAAATGAATTCTATTCTAATTCATATGTTCTAAACTAAATACTATTTCAACAAAATGTTTTCAGAAAAGCTTCTGTTTTAACTGCCCTCCCCCCATTTCTGGACATGTTGTCAATGCACACGAATATAGGGAGTGGAGGAGCATACAGTGTATTTTTCGATGTGTAGGGGGACAAATTTGTCGTTTTTCAACTGTTTAAAAAGTTCTGAAATTAGCCTCAAGTTTACTATTTCAACAAAATTTGAATTCATTCACATCAAGAAAATTTCCACTTATTGGTTTTCAGAAAAGCTTCTGTTTTAACTGCCCCCCCCCCCCCATTTCTGGACATGTTGTCAACGCACACGAATATAGGGAGTGGAGGAGCATACAGTGTATTTTTCGATGTGTAGGGGGACAAATTTGTCGTTTTTCAACTGTTTAAAAAGTTCTGAAATTAGCCTCAAGTTAGCCCATCTATTTTAGCCCCAACTTTTGGCTGCTTAATAGGCAACTGTTTCGAAAATTCAACCATGTCAGGAATTACATCAATTGAAAAGTAAAACCGGTTTTTGCTGCGCGGGAGGTGGCAAAGTAATTCCAGCTTTCTTCAGACGCCTCCTGCCTCATATAATAAATGTCTTCTCTCCATTTAAATTACAAAAGGAACTAATTGCAAAGAAGATTAAGAAATATTAAATCTGATCTATATTCTGTATCTAAGCCACAATATAAGAATTTTTTCTTCTATTTTTCAATCATTAATGAAAATGAATTGTTAATTAGAATTGCTTGTTAAGTCAGATCTATTATTGACTGATGTGGTGTTGGTAGATTGTTTACCACCCAGTGTTTAAATACTATATTTAAACACTGAGTTTAATTATTGATTATTATATTTAAACTGATTGAATTGCATATTAGTTCTGTATAATTTAGATTTGTAGTGATGCAAACGACACTCGATTACTTTAATTTTAATGATAATCAGTTACTTTTTATAATAATGAAGGCTACTCAATTCATTCTGCTCTCTTATCTATTTAAGTAATTGAAGAATTTTTAATTCTAGATTTTCAAATGGGAAAAGCGATTTCCCAGTAAGGCTTAATTAACCAAATTAAATACTGCACATTTTGAATTAAAGAGGGACTCTTTCTGTTTTAGAGACAACTGTAACTTTTGACAAATATTCTGCTTTGAGACTGAATTATCTCCCTTACTCTTTAGTATTGTCAATCCTGGAAAATTTAGGGGGGGGGGTCATATTTGTCGTTAAAAAAAAATTTTTTTTAGTTTTATGCATCGGTTGTTGTAGAATGTTTCCTTTTTGTGATTTTTGGAGACATAATAATGGTGTTATTTTCCTTGTAGGAATATCAAGGTGCAGTGGATAGTGCCCGAAAGGCCAACAGCACTAAAACTTGGAAGGAAGTTTGCTTTGCTTGCGTTGAAAGTGGGGAATTCCGATTGGCTCAATCCTGTGGACTACACATTGTTGTGCATGCTGATGAATTAGAAGATCTCATCAACTTTTACCAGGTAAACTGAAAGAGTAGACTAAAAAAACTGAAACCAGATAAAAAAAAAACAGTAAAAAATAAAGAACGACAAAACTAGAAAATAGCCATATTCTGAGACTTGTCAAAGCTTTTGATAGTTTTCTAGGTATTGATGATATAAACCAGACTAAAAAAAAATCAAAACCAGATAAAAAAAAGCAAAAATAAAGAAGGACAAAACTAGAAAATAGCCACGTTATATGTAATTCTGATACTTGTTAAAGCTTTTACTAGTTTTCTAGGTATTGATAATACAGACTAGACTAAAAAAAATCAAAACCAGATAAAAAAGAAGTAAAAAATAAAGAAGGACAAAACTAGAAAATAGCCACGTTATATGTAATTCTGATACTTGTCAGAGCTTTTACTAGTTTTCTAGGTATTGATAATATAGACTAGACTAAAAAAAAAAACTCAAAACCAAATAAAAAAAAGGGTAAAAATAAAGAAGGACAAAACTAGAAAATAGCCACGTTATATGTAATTCTGATACTTGTCAAAGCTTTTACTAGTTTTCTAGGTATTGATAATATAGACTAGACTAAAAAAATCAAAACCAGATAAAAAAAGAAGTAAAAAATAAAGAAGGACAAAACTAGAAAATAGCCACGTTATATGTAATTCTGATAATCGTCAGAGCTTTTACTAGTTTTCTAGGTATTGATAATATAGACTAGACTAAAAAAAAACTCAAAACCAAATAAAAAAAAAGGGTAAAAATAAAGAAGGGCAAAACTAGAAAATAGCCACGTTATATGTAATTCTGATACTTGTCAAAGCTTTTACTAGTTTTCTAGGTATTGATAATATAGACTAGACTAAAAAAAAAAAATCAAAACCAGATAAAAAAAGAAGTAAAAAATAAAGAAGGACAAAACTAGAAAATAGCCACGTTATATGTAATTCTGATACTTGTCAAAGCTTTTACTAGTTTTCTAGGTATTGATAATATAGACTAGACTAAAAAAAAAAACTCAAAACCAAATAAAAAAAGGGTAAAAATAAAGAAGGACAAAACTAGAAAATAACCACGTTATATGTAATTCTGATACTTGTCAAAGCTTTTAGTATTTTTTTAGGTGTTGATAAATAGACTAGACTAAAAAAAACTCAAAACCAGATAAAAAAAGAAGTAAAAAATAAAGAAAGGCAAAACTAGAAAGTAGCCACGTTATATGTAATTCTGAGACTTGTCAAAACTTTTACTAGTTTTCTAGGTATTGACAATATAGACTAGACTAAAAAAAAAAAACAACTCAAAACCAGATAAAAAAGAAGTAAAAAATAAAGAAAGACAAAACTAGAAAATAACCACGTCATATGTAATTCTGAGACTTGTCAAAGCTTTTAGTAGTTTTCTAGGTATTGATAATATAGACTAGACTAAAAAACCCAAAACCAGATAAAAAAAGGGTAAAAAATAAAGGGCAAAACTAGAAAACAGCCATGCTATATGTAATTCCGAGACTTGCCAAAGTTTTTAATAGTTTTTAGGTATTGATAATGTAGACTAGACTAAAAAACCCACAAAAAAACTAAAAAAATAAAGAACGACAAAACTAGAAAATAGTCAAATTATATGTAATTCTGAGACATGTTATACCCTTTACAGTTTGGAAAAAGTATCAGATTCCGATCCTAGTCCAGTGTTACAAAAATGTCGCAATTTAACGCTTTTAGTCTTCAAGTGTATTAAAAATGTTAAAAAAAAAATTTACCGAGGAATCCATAAGTTTTAATTTTCGAAGTACAATTAATAAGAGTAAAATTTTAGCAGCCCTGTCCGTAATTTTGTGTTCCATAAGATATAAAGTTTAATAGAAAGAGATCACGAAAATCAAAGGAGAATAAATAAAAAGATGAAAGAGAAACATTAAAGAAAAGAGCATTGATCGCTTAACAGAAAGAGAACACAAAAATTGAAAGAGAATAGTTAAAAATTAAAAGAAAAGAGAATAGATTGCTTAACAAAAAGAGAGCAAAAAATTTAAAGAGAATAGTTAGAAAGAAAAAAGAGAATTATTAAAAGAAAAGAGAATAGATTGCTTAACAGAAAGAGAGCGCAAAAATCGAAAAAGAATAGTTGTGATATCAAAACAGGTTATGATTGTTTAATAATTTTGAGTTTTGTGTAATTTCCCTGCCTTTTTGTATTTGGGCAAGTAATTTTTCTGAAAAGTAATTTAACAAATCTTCCTATTTGTCTTTTTATTTGTGTTACTTTCTCTCCTTTATGCTATTTTCTGAATTGATAACTGCTTTCTAATAAACTAAAGTCGTTTCTGGAACTTTGGAAGGGCTTATATGTAGTACACAACGAGAAGCACTATTTACGGAAAGTATTGCGACTTTTTTTCTGGGGCTGTAATGAAAGAAAGGTTGAGATGGCTAGGCCACGTTCTACGGATGAAGGATGACAGATTACCGAAGATTGACCTTTTTGGTCAACCGTCTGGGGCTACACGGAAAGCAGGTCGTCCTTGTCTGGGCTGGGAAGATGTCATAAATAAAGATTTAAAGGAAATGGGAACTTATTGGGAGGGTGTAAAGAGGGATGCTTTAAATAGATTAGGTTGGAGGAGCAGCGTGCGTAGCTGTGTTGGCCTCAGGCGGCTTGGTGCTGCAGTGAGTTATTAGTAGTAGTAGTAGTAGTAATGCGACTATTCAAATGACAAAGTATGTATTATAAAAAAGCCACTGGGCCGTGACAATCAACAGATAATTAATAAGTACAATATAATTATGCAATATAATTTTTAAGTACAATATAATTAATTATTATAACATAATAAGATAATTACAATAATTAATATGTAAATGATCATCTTATCGTGTATTCAGATATGCGTAAAAAGAGCCTATAATGTCCTCCAGTTTTCAACAAGCTCAATGCCTAACAAAATAAGAAAAAGATCTTTATAGAGTACCAGGAAGCAGCAAACCAATCCCATGTAAATATTTACCCCCTTAAATCAAAGAGCACCGAGCACTGCTTGAGAAAATGGTCCAATCTTCACCTCCTCTTCACAGAGAGAAGCATATCGCCCGTGAGGAACCCCTCTCTTTTTGTCAAACTCCTTTTACCTGCTCTGGATTGGACGGCAATTCGCCCTAAGTTGAATCCGTCAACATAAAACCATAGCCTGTAAATTAAATTTAATGTAATGATTAATGATACAAGTAATATAATATAATGATATATAACAATATAATATAGTAATATAATATAAGATAATATAAAATAATATAGTTAAATTTAACATAGACTCCCTTTTCAAAACTGGATTTAGGCAGATTATAATGTTTCAATGTTGTAGAATTTAAAATCAGACCATGCCAATACTTGGAAAGACTCTTTTTCCTTTAATTTCGATGTTTGTTTTAAGGTTTGTCTTTTTACATTGTCCTGTGGACTTTTACCTGTATATTTTATTACTTTATTCTACACCTTGTTTTCTCTTCTTTACATTTTCTCTCGTCTCTCTCTTCTTTACATTTTCTCTCGTCTCTCTCTCTCTCTCTCTCTCTCTCTCTCTCTCTCTCTCTCTCTCTCTCTCTCTCTCTCTCTCTCTCTCTCTCTCTCTTTCTCTCTTTCTCTCTATGTCTCCTTTATATATCTTAAAATTTATTATAACTAATTAAATTATCATCAAATAGGCAACATACCTTGTATAATTTAGATTGAATTTATGGAATACGTTAATTGAGTTGGTGAATTTTCTTTATTTTGATTCAATTTGTCTTTGTTAAATCTGTCATATTTTCTCCTAGGATTTGGGTCATTTTGAAGAACTTATCCAGCTGCTAGAAGCTGCCTTGGGTTTGGAGCGTGCCCACATGGGTATGTTCACCGAATTGGCAATCCTGTATTCTTTATACAAAACAGAGAAAATGAGAGAACATCTGGAATTATTTTGGTCTCGAGTGAATATTCCTAAGGTGAGTTTTCGTATTACTTGGAGAAACGAAGCGTATATAAATAAAGCGAAGGGACATTAAATCTGAAAATTGGGTCCTTTAAAAGTAAAATAAAATGACACTTCAAGCAAAATCTATACAAAAAAGGGTTTTAAAGAGATGAACTGCGTCTTTTACCAGTATTCTGCCTTTTCCTTGGCACATCTTATCGATGTGCTGCCTATAACCAGGCGTATGTGTTGCCTATAACGTGTTACCAATACGCGTGCTGACATGCGTTGTCTATAGTGAAAAGTTTTATTTTTTGCTTTTTAGTGTTTCTTTATGAAATTCTAAAATTTTTGTTGTTGGTTTGTGTGCTTCCAACCAAGTTATGTGTGCTGCCTATAACGTGCTACCAATATGCGTGCTGTCATGTACTGTCTATAGTGGAAAGTTTTATTTTTTTGATTTTTTTTTAGTATTTCTTTATGAAATTCTCAAATTTTGTTGTTGGTTTGGATGCTACCAACCAAGATATGTGTGCTGCCTATAACGTGCAACCAATATGCGTGCGGACATGTGCTGTCTATTGTGGAATTTTTTTTTGTTTTGCTTTTTCCAGTGTTTCTTTATGAGATTCTAAAGTTTATTTATTGGTTTGGGTGCTTCTAAATGTTTCACATATTATGTTTATTTTGGGACACTTATAAATATGATGTCAATTTTGTTTGTATGAAAATAGTAAATTTAAAAACCGTCAGCGTGTAAAATTCATTGTGATATGTTTTAATAGTATGTTCTATTGTATGCTGTGTACTATTGTATCTTCTCCTTGAATTTAAGCAGACTTAAAGTCAAATTACCTCTATTTAAAATAAAACTATGTTTTGTCGGCCGGTAGCTTGTACGCTTCCTTGTGTCTAATCCCTCCCCTCTCTCCACGAGAAAAACCTGTTTCATTGCCAGTTCATTATACAGTTAAAAAAATGACAAGTTTTGAAACATTGTTATGGAATTACGCGGCCCCTTTGGCAGTGCTGAAATTTGTTTTAAAACTTTGGCTTTTTAAAGCGCTAACCTCCTGAGTTGGATCCTACTCATAAAAATGCTCCGTTTCGATTGGATTCTGAATTACTGATCAAGGTATTGCCAATCTCTATGACAGAGTAAAATTATTGTTAAAATGGTATCAAATAAACAATAGCCATAAAATATATGGCCATAATAGCCATTAAGCCATAAAATAATATATTTAATTAAACTGTCATTTCTCTTGTTTTTTTTTTTTTTTGTTGTTTTTGCCTAAAATGGAGCTATTATTATTTTGTCTAGTACAAGTTAGAACTGATCTGAAGTAATAAATAATTGTATATATTCTCTTCTTTATAAAAGATGAAGAAAACAACACTTAAATGGGTCATTTAAAAAAAGTCGTGTTTTGATTGATATCTCTTGTAATTTCTAACTTCTCAATTTGGAGGTTTTTTCCTCCCTTTTTTACGCTTGCCTCACTTTTTTTTGATTGGTTAAATGTATCTTCTAGGTGCTACGTGCTGCTGAGAAGGCTCACTTGTGGGCGGAGCTTGTTTTTCTCTATGATAAATATGAAGAATTTGATAATGCTGTCGTTACCATGATGGCTCACCCTACTGAGGCTTGGCGCGAAGGTCACTTCAAGGTTAGTAATGGTCTTCTCATTTGAGAGAAACAGGATAGGTATTATAGTTGTTGATATATATAGTTACTGGTAGTTACATAGTAACATCCTAGTTACTGTAGTGTTCTACTGAGGCTTACCGTGAAGGTCACTTCAAGGTTCGTACTGGTCTTCTCATTTGCGGGAAATCTAGTAGTTACCGATAAAGTAACTGGTATTTATCATAGTATCTATGATAACTTAGTGGGGCTTAGTGTGAATTTCATTATAAGGTTTTAATAATCTTCTTATTTGCGTCAAACCCTATAAGCACGCGAAAAATTTAAACAAATAGAGGCCAAATTTCGCTTTTTTCTTAACGTAATTTTTTACTTTTCCCTTTTTAGTAGTATTGTCCTTGCCGAATACGAACTTTGAATTAGTCCATCAATGTACCATTAGTTTTTGTTTGTTTTTGATATGTGCAAGCTCTTAAATGCTGTTGATTTGATGATTGGCTAATTTGATTGTAAGAATTATGATTCTTTTCACTAGGTTGATTTATGTTTTTTAAAGGCAAACGTAAGGGTAAATTTTAGGCGCTTAAAAAATTATTTAAACTAAATTTAAATTTAAAAAAAAAATTTGAAAAATGTGCTTTAAAAAAATAATTTAATCAGAAATAATTTCAAGGGAAATCTTTTGGTATTTAGCATAATTTTTTTCAGCTGTTTTGAATAATCTATGTAGAAACCCATCGCCACTCATTGTTGCTGAGTAGCTGGAAGTTAGTTATGTTTGTATCTACGCGTTTGCATTTGGCCTGAGAGCAAAATTATCCTATTTTAATTTTTTTTTTTTTTTTTTTTTTTTTTTTTTTTTTTTTTTTAATTTAGCTTATACAGTTTCATAAAGTAAAGTACGGAGTGTTTGGAAAAGTGTTAATGAATATCTGATCACATTATTCCTGGAAGGCTTGGAATTCTTCAGGAACCTGGAACTATTGTTCCTGGAAGGAACCTGGAATTCAAGCCATGAACAATTTCTCTTTCACAAAACAGAATGGATGTGGACCCTAATTTGGAAAGAAAATTTCATCATTGCTTACTAATTTGAAATTGTTATGTAGTGACAATCAACGTCATCCTTCATACTAAGAAAAAAATATGTAGGAACAAAAAGTACTTCATTTTGAATCAATTGCAAATTTTTATTGACTTAATAATTACTCATCAATTTTTTTAACTTTTCTGCAAGTACAGGCTTTATTCATAAAATGGGTCGCAAAAGATTTAAAACTTGCGTTGGGCCACAATGAAAAATACTTGGCAACCCTGGCATAGTACATTGTGCTCTTATACGCTAATGAGTTGTAGTACCCCCCCCCCCCCCTGCTTTATTGTTGTGGAATTAAAAAAAATAGTATTACTCAAAATCGATGTTCAAAAACAGATTTCCTGCCCGCAAAAACCATGATATATGTTTTAGTTCTAATTTTAATATGTAAGGAAAAATGAACAAAAAGTCTTTTTTTTTCTCTGCTATCAAGAAAAATGTAATTTTTTAAAGCTGTTTAATGCCAAAAAAAAAATATTTTCCGAATCTCAGCGCTGGCTGAAATTCAAAGAGTTTCCCTAGAATTTACTCTTACCTTTGCCTTAAAAAAACATAAGTCAACCTAGTGAAAACAGTCACAATTCTTACAATCAAATTAGCCAAAGAGAATTGGACAAAGCCTCCAAAAGTGAATTGTTCCAGCACCACAGGGAACTCCCGAAGCACTATATAACTCCCGCACTATAAATGGCATTAGTAGTATATAGGTTATTTTCAGTATATAGTATATAGGTTAATTCAGTGATAATTTGTGTGACCATTCTTTCGAAACATTTTCATACGGATTAAAAATGTTGTAATCTACTGGTCTAGTTTCTGGACATTTATTTATGTTTTTTTGTAAAAATAGATTTGTGCCGGATTCAAATTAAGTGTGCCGAGCCATTTTAACGTAATCCTAATTGACAAGCATAAGAGGGGCAGCTCCCCATCGCAAGTCCCGTTGTACCTGCTGGGAGAGTCTCCCTTAAACTGTGAGGATCAGGTGGAACGGGGGCTGACGCTTCCCTTGTTTATTGGGGTTCATCCCAGGATGCCAGATGGACTAGTACAGAATGTTGTGCTGAATTTTGCCGTAAGAGTGAAATCAAACAGAAATGCGAACACTGATATCACCAAAACTGGTTGCGATTTTTTCGTCGAAGATATGGCAAACGAAGCGAAAAAATTATTTGTTCTATGGCAAGGTATGCTACTTGGCAAACTGAGAGGCTGAAAGTTACTGACACTGCTGCGGACATTTTGAAAGTTCTTGTCTGTTGTGATCAAAATTCAGTGGCCTACCGAAGTTCGTAATATACAAACCAGATGAAATCCCTACAATTCTTAGTGAGGCAAGCGCTGCGCTAACCCGAAAGGTAAACGATTTATGCCTAGAATTCAAGAACTTTGTGTCTACAGCTAAAGCGTGGGGCCTATGCTGTCCCTGGATGGGTAGAGTCCCAGGCCTTGCTAATCCAGTAGCTGTCAATCCCCATTCATCTTTTGCCGTTGTTCTCAAAATGCCAAAATCTCTCGATAACCCCGATGCTCGTAAGCAGTTTTTGGACAGCGTTTGTCCTACTCAACTGAAATTAGTGAGCTAAGCAAGTTGAAAAAGGACTAGAAACGGTATGTCAAATCTAAATCATCTGCTAAGAAAATAAAAGCTAGTAAGCCTAAGGCTGTTGCCATGCTCAAAGAGAAACTGTTTGTTGCCGTTCTGAAGCAGGTTCCACCTAACCTGACTCAGACTGATGTAGAATCCCTTGTTCTAAGTGCATCAAGGGCAATAGAAATCGGTAACTTTGAGCGTTCCAAAGTGTTTAAGCTGTATTGCAGGACCAGGAAGGATCTTGAAGATTTTCTGGCGGTATCAGTTCGGGTTGGCTATGAGAAGCTGGCTGCGAAAGAGTTCAAATTTCTCCAAAAAAGGTGTTTTTCCTGTCACGGAGTTGGTCACATAGCTTCTGAGTGCGTACTGACGCCTATTTATGGTCGTTGTGGTGCTTCTGACTACACTTCCACGGAGGAAAATAGGTGCACAAATGATATGTTCTGCATTTTGTGCAAAAAGAAATGCCCTACATGCTATAGTGCAATGTGTCCTGGTAGTAATGCCATAAACAGTGCTAAACCCATATCAGAATGAGTCTAAAACCCGCCCACTCAAGGGGCAATCAAGTAATGAACCAAGGATCCTCCATCTCTTTTGTGATTGTCTCATGGAATTTAAATGGAAATTTGCTAAATCGGTATGTGTTTTTAAAGGACGTTTTTTATCTATATGTGACATAATGGGAGCATTTTGCAACTACTTTGAGCTTGAGCCTTTTGGCACTATCAACTTATCATAGAGTGTGCTCGGTCGCTGCGCGCCGCTCTCAGTCTGGTGGCTGTCCTTGTGGTGGTCTATCAACCTTTGTGAAGTTATGTTTTACTTCGTCTATTTTTTATTCAGTAAGTGACTTTTTAGCTATTAGAATCCAGAATTTTGTTGTGCTAAACATTTATCTGCCCACGAACTATTGTGACGACTGATATGAGAGACTTTTTGCCATTAGTGCCGCTCGTTTATCTAAATGCTTGCGAAAAATAAAAGAGCAGGGTTTATGCTGCAACTACTTCGAACTGGGTCTTTTCGAACTATTAACCAATCATAAAGTGTTCTCGGTCGCTGCGCGCCGCTCTCAGTCTTGTGACCGTCATTATGGTTGTCTAGCAACCTTTGTGAATTTATGTTTTCGGTTCGTCTGTTTTTTTTTTTTCAACAAGTGACTTTTTTAGCAATTAGAATCCAGAATTTTGTTGTGCTAAACGTTTATCTGCCCACGAGTTATCGTGACAACCGATCTGAGAGACTTTTTTCCATTAGTGCTGCTCGTTAATCTAAATGCTTGCTAAAAATAAAAGAGCAGGGTTTATGCTGTATCGCGCCTGGTGACTTCGATTGTGATCTAACTGACCCACTTAATTCTTCTGGTGAGCATGATCGCCCAAGTATTATTTTCGGTCTGTTCCATTATGATTATGTAGTTGCACCGAAGAATGAGATTTTTACTTACGTTTAATTTGGGTATTTACTTACCCTTAATTTGGGTAGTACGTCTAACTTCGACCATGTTTGTCATATGCCATCCTTAACTATAGTGGAAGTTGTTGTTAGTCATTCCAATTGAAGGTCATTTTCCTTCGCTCTTAGTCCTAAAATCGGTAATTTTGGCACTTCTTTTAACCGGCTTCCTAAAAAGCAATCTGTATTTTGTGCTAATGATTGGGCCAGGGCTTCTTCAGATTTTCTCCAGATTGCATGCAATGATGTTCTCGTAAAAATGTGTATACCATTTTAGATGCAGAGTTCAAGAAAGAATATGGGTGATTCTCGAGTTAGGCTGAACATTTATTTTTGTGAAGTTGCTCATGCCCTTGCTCTTGCAGAAAAATTGGCAGTACCTATTAGGCGAGAAAGAGTTAGAACTGAAGAGCCCGGTTGGTCAACTAATTATAATTTGCGAAATGCTTGCTTTTCTGCATTGGAGTTCAATTATTTCGTCTTGTTTGGAAGAAGTTGGGTGTCGGCCAAATAGGTTGTGGTCCAGTCTTGTAAAAGATATGCCAAGTCAAACACCGTCTCGTATACCACCTTCCACATGGGTTGAGCATTGTAAAAAATGAATTTTCTGCTCCAGAGCCACGTCTGCAAAATAGTTATAAAGTGAAACTCCGAGATTTTTTTTAGCATGCTTCTAGTCCGGGACTGGTTATTACAAAGAGGCTGGTTATTTTTGCAATTAGTAAACTGAAGAAAAAAAAGTCTAGAGGATTTGATGGGATTTTTGCACAGCATTTGTCGTTGTGTGGTGAACAGTTTATGGAACACTTATAGTCCTCCTTTACCAAATTATATTTAATCTGGGATTTGTCCCTGATTCTTTTTCAATTGGATGTTTGACTCCTATCACCAACAAAAATAAACATTCTTCTGACTGTTCGTCTTTTCGCCCAATAACAATTCCAACTTTATTTTGTAAAATTTTTGAGAATTTGATAATTGAGGAGTTGTGAACTAAATGTACAGTTCAGGCCCACTAGTTCGTTTTTCAGTCTCGCCCTAAGTATGGTTATGCCCTTTCTGCTTTAGTTGATGCCGAAAGTATTGCTTTAGCTGCCCATGATGTAAAACGTGCATTTGATTGACTTCTCCACGAGGAGATTGTATTTTACTTGGGTTTGGCCGGTGTTCACCCCTGCATCCTAGCCCCGCTGGCTGACATGTATGAAAATCAGAAAGTGGAACAGGCTCCCTCTACTAGCTAAGGAGTGTACTAGTCTTTTATATGATTCTGTTGTTTCCCTGCGTGGAAATACTCTTCTCCCAGTAAAGAAGGGGGTAAGACAAGGTGCAATTTCGTCATCGACAGTATTTAATAACAGTATTGTAAGGCCAAAATCAAAGTCACTTATGACTTATATCCTGCGTTGTATTGATTTGTCTTTGATTGGGTATGCAGATGATTTACTGAACCTGAGCCGGTCTCTGTATGAACTAGAAGCTAATTTGATCAAGTTGCAACAAGAGTATGCCCATATTGGACTCTAGTTTAATGCCGAAAAGTCTGAAGTGATGCTTTTTAACTCGAAATCAGATGCTGGTCGGAGCGTCGCACTCGGGGATTCTATTGTTGAGCTTGTGGATGATACTGTATATCTGGGCCTCCCTGTTGAACGGACAATGCTAGAGGCATGGCGGTTACTGGTTTCTCATTTTCAGAAGCTGTCTTTTATGTATAGCTGTATAGTGGCAAATAAGCGGAAGTTTGATCGTCGTCTGTTGGAACTATCAACTAATCATAAGAGTGTGCTCACACGTCTTTTCGTGTAAGAAAAGACGTGTAAACACAAAAAGATAAACACAAAAAGACCCTCGATGAAACTTTTAAAATAACTTATATACTACTAGTGCCATTTATAGTGCAGCGTCTGAAGACTTCACAATAAAAATAGCTAATTTTAAGAAATTCGGGTATATTTATGTTTTTGTCATCCATCTCTGCTTCTTAAAGCACACGAAAAGACGTGTGAGCACACTCTTATGATTAGTTGATAGTTCCAACAGACGAGGATCATACTTCCACTTATTTGCCACTATACAGCTATACGGTCGTCTGTTGGCCCAGGTGTACAATACTATGATTTTGCCTCACTATTTTTACCTTATCCAATTTTCGTGCGTTTTTATGGCTACAGGTAAACTGAAATTGCGTTCACTGTACTACAAGTATGTAAAGTTTTTGCTGCGTTTACCACCGTGGAAAAGCAATAGGTATGTTACGCGCCAGTACAGTGTTACCAACCCTGAAGAAGTGGCTATGTCGCAAATTGACCGATATAATTCGTCTGTCAAGACCCACCCGTGGGCCAATGTTTTACAGCAACAGTGGGCATCTGTTTCTGATCGGTGTGTTTTTTTTTTGTTTTTTTTTTTTATGCTCCATCTGTTTCTCTATTAATGGGTATTAAATACATTCATTCATTCATTAGTCATTATGACTTCTTTATTTGTATTCTCGACTAAAAGAAGAATCCTGGTTTTAAGTTTTTCCTGTGTCTAAAAAGTTGACATTTTCTGCCTGTCACCACAGGACTGTGACATAACTTATTATAATACTAAGTATTGGAAAATTAATATTCACATATAAATTTGTTATCCTTCAACTATTCCTTGAATCCTCCCGTCCCCCATTTACTATTTGGTATTATCTTTTGCGAGAAAACTGAATTTTTCTAAAAAATATTTTTATTTATTTTTAGTTTAATAGAATCATAAAGGGGGAATAGAGGAATAAGGTTGTCATCATTCTACCATTTTGATTATTTATTTTATTATTTTATTTTACATTATAACATGGATTCATAGAAATATTTTTTCTGGACGTGAATTTTCACGCTGTTATTTATTTTCTAGGATGTTATTACGAAAGTGGCCAACATTGAACTCTATTACAAGGCAATTCAGTTTTATCTAGAACACAAACCTCTGCTCCTCAATGACCTCCTTCTTGTCTTGGCTCCGAGAATGGATCACACCAGAGCAGTTAACTTTTTTGACAAGGTATGTATATATTGACTCATTTTGTTATACCTCTACTCAAACGACTATTTTGACCAACAAAGGTGCGCCAACCCCTCCAGGCCGAAGAGGAAAAAGTTCATTCTTATGTTGATATTTTTCAATCTTGGCAAGGTTAAGATCTATTTGGAGTTAGTGAGTATATTTTTCGCCCTTAGCCCACTTTATAGCCCATTTTAGTCCACGTGATTGTGATTATAATTTTAAAATTACTATTTCTAACAACTAACTATAGCACTAAACTACCAAAAAAGTCACGCACACCCCCCACTGAATTATCTTCAGAGCTTAAGTTTTTATTCCCGTCGATGGAATTCAAGTTTCCATTAAATTTTTTAATTTTATTTTAAATTAAATTTGTCTTTGTTACCGTCGTATTTGGGGGAAAATGTATTCAGCGTCGGTTTATTTGCTCCCAATCACGCATTGCACTCCTGGCCGAAGGCATCGAATCAGGAAAGGTTGGTACCTGCGCAAAGCAGACCATTGGTCAGCAGTTTTTTTTTTTTTTTTTTTTTTTTTTTTTTTTTTTTTTTTTTTTTTTTTTTTTTTTTAAGAAGACTTTTCTGTTCAGGGACGGCCTCCTTTTCATTTAGTCTCAGATAGATGACCAGAAAGTGCTATTTCGGGAGTAAAACTTCATAAACTTCACCTATCCATAAAACTTCTTTCATCCATAAAACTTCACCTATCCATTTTAAACTTTCTCTATCATAGTCCTTGAAAATGGAATGGAACCAAAGTTCAGCTCATTCTCTAATATATGGTTAGGGGCCTAACCCTTGGATTGTAACATGTCAAATCACATTGAAAATGTTGTGAAAAAAAATTAAAACAAAAAATCATTACATTGTATTAGTTGAAGCCACGGCCGTATCCGTAATTTTTGCTTGGGGGGGGGGGGGGGGTACAAAAAAACTTAAAAATGTATCAGAAACTTGTTTATATGCATTTTTGTTACATTTCTGAAAGTGATGCATAACGAAAATGGCGAAAACTGAGTTTAAAGGGCGTGACAGCAAACATACTTTCCTAGCCGAGTGGTTAGCAGGCTAGACTTAAAATCTTTTGTTCGTGAGGACAGGGGTTCAAGTGCTGTTTGGTTATTTGGTTTGTAACGGGGATCAGTGACGTAACTTGACTCTATTAGCGACTATCGACCCAGCTTTAAATGAGTACCCGAAGAAATCTGGGGAACGTAAATAGGAAGGGTGTGCGGAATCAGAGGATGGCTGGCCCTCTCCCCCGTTGCACTTCCTGGTTGAAGGGTCATGAAACGGAGATCAGCACCACCGTTAGGGACTGTAAAGGGACTGCACCACCGTTAGGGACTGTAAAGGGACTGTAATAAGGGACTGCACCACCGTTAGGGACTGTAAAGGGACTGCACCACCGTAAGGGACTGTATAAGTCTCATGCCCTATTCTTTCCCTTTTTTCTTTACAGCAAACATGTGCTCAATAGAGATAAATTTCAAGGAAGGGGGGGGGGGGGTTAATTGCACAAACAGACGAGCTTATATCGGACATATTTCGTTGATTAAATTAGTATATTTTGGCACAGTACGAGAAATTTGTTGTTGATTTTAATATTCCACTAGTATTTGATTAAGAATACTAATAGCCACTAGTAAGAATAGCAACTATTATTTGGAGAATTTGCAAACAACCAGATCGTAGAGGGCATATCTTAGATGAGTTGTACAAGATTAAATTCCAGAGATTTGATTACAAATAATGCAGAGCCATCTAGCATATGTCTTATATGTCTTGTATTATAAACATAGATATTTGAATGTTTCACTGACGAATGACTTCTAAAAGAAAAGCTGATTTCTTGTAAATGAATGTTGACAGTAAAGTCCATAGAAGAAATGTGATGCGAACAGTATGTTTTTGCCCATTTAACAATAGAGTATCATCTAGAAGATGCCAGATGCCGATTCCACGGACTGAAATATTTGAAGATTCCATTCTCATTGAATTCTAAAATAATGCTGTTTGTTTTGCACCATCCACCAACAGCACCATGTAGCAGTTGTCATAAATTATGGTAAATAAAAAAAAAAGGCAAAAATAAGATTGAAAACTCCGAAAAAAAGTTTAAACATCAAAAATCTGTCCTCTTGTTGCGTTTTTACCAGTCGGGCAAAAATTTGGGGGAGGGTCAACCCCGTAACCTTCTGGAGACGACCTTGGTTGCGGATGATAATTATTGACATCAACAACAGCAAAAAACTACCTCGATGATGACAACATCGATGATGTCATGGTGATGATATGGTACATAGCAAGAACGGTGATAATGATACCTTCTGAAAGCGCAAATGTCGCTCATTGTTGCGAAAATTACGATGCTGATATTGATGGCAAATATGGTGTTCCTTGATAGAACTGGAGGTCATATGGTTGAATGCCCCTTCCTTGCGAAAAATTGAATTGCGTGCCATGATATTGGCTTTTGTGCAGGGAGGAGTGGAAGAATACTCTCATTAACAGCGGCCTCATTGCCTCTCTCTAATACTTTAGAATGTGGTTTAATAATTCACTTTTTCTGTCGTAAAATTTTTAGATTCTTGAAAATACAGAGGCCCGAGTCTCGAATGTTCAGCGTGAGCACTTGAAAATAAACAAATTAAAGTTATGTAATAAAGGTGTAATATCTTAAGTATGATCTTGTGATGTATAATCTTAAGTGGAAATGGCCCATCTTAGCACCTCTATAGCAACTGCGATTGCAAGGTACGATAATTATATTTAGAAATTATTCCGTATTGAAGTCCATGATTGCGTATTGTCCATTTATTTATTACCAATCAGCTGTAATAACCCTATATTAAAAGCCTAGCATTACGAAGTGTGTGGCCACTGGCTACCAATATTAGTCAGTTTGGGTAACACAATTCAACATATATAAAGAACTCACCTACATCTCTGTCCTCTTATAGGCCAAACAATGCTTTGCGTATGATAGCCGGCCAAACGTTGGCAAAAGAAAACCACTATGTTGTCCCCCCTCCCCTTAGAGAATTTCCCCCAACCTATATTGGCTTAAGGAATAACCAAAAGCAGTATATAGAAAACGAGCTCACTTCACACAAACTTAACTTGAGGTGACTATCAGCTTGACATGAGCTGAGCTCAAAGTATCGCAGCGAAAATAAGGTAAAGTTGCCTCTTCGTGGACAAGAAAGTGCTGGCCAATCAAAAGAAGCTATTGCATGCGACCGTCTGGCAGTATTCAGAAATAAAATCAAAAAAAAAAGATAAAGTCAATTAGTATGATGACTCATACCGATAATTCTAATACTAAAAGCCGATGCTTTGTTCGGGTCCAATTTTAACCTGAAAAATTGTTAGATTTAAAGCATGATTAAAAATGAATTTATTCATAGAAGGTTAAGGGCACTTATCTGATAACCAAACGGATGGCCATTGCTATGCTATCCAACACATAGGTGTTGAAATGCAAGATAATATTGGAATTACTTGGAATCAAATTCAGTCGAGTTTCTGCTTTCCCTGTTGGTATATAGCTATAGGCAATGAAATTTTGTGTATATATGTATATATGTTGTAAGACAAATTGTCAACATTGTATATGTGTTTGTGGGACACAAACTTATAATTTACATCACCTGACTTGTTTGGTGTCGTATGGAAAACATTGTCGAAACCCCAAGAGCATGAGAAAATGATGAAAACCCGAGTTGATCCCTGGTAGGGGTGCTGATTCACGAAAATGTAGAGGAGGGGGGCTAAGGATATTTTTGAAAATTAAGATACGAAAAAAAACATTTCAGAAAGTAAGAGGGGGTCAATCTTCTGTTTTTTAACGATCATGACAAAAAAGGTGCTTTTCAATACTTAGGATGGCAGTTGCGTGATTGGCTGTTGAAGCTTCTTTTTCTTCTTCTTCTTCTTCTCAGCATTTGATTAATTTTTACTAAAGCTCAAATTTATTACAAAAATGTATTAAATGGGGAAAATGCCACATCTTGAACATAACTTTGCTGGTAATTTTTATTTGTCACGCATGCTTATTCAATGGATCCGAATTGATACAAGTTCAGTTAAAGTCCATTTCTGGTTATTTTAAAATCTAAATAAACAGTTTAACTGATGAGACTACAATGTAAATACTTATTCACAAGCTTTTTTTTCTTGTTTTGCTTCAAATAGGCTGACGATGCTTTCACATTCCACTTTAGAACCTTTCGCACTAGTGTAAGTTAACACTTTGTTACATTATGTAAGCTTGTGGAACGAATTTTGTCCGTGGCGTTAGCAGATGCAAGTAGATTCCAGCTCTATATAGAATGTTATGCTCTCTATTATTATTTATTTATCTTTATTATTATTTAATTTTTTCTTTAATTTTATTATCTTTAATTTTATTATTTATTTATCTTTATTTATACGCCCTATATGTCTAGTCTATGCTCTCGTATGTTACTTGAAAATCATGTTTTTCTAGAAAGTATTATATGCTTTCTAGGTATGGTTCTCAATCTCCAGTTCATAATTAGATTCGAGCTCTTATATAAAATTTTACGTATCTTATGTTGTTGAAAAGTCAACTCAGTAGCAACAGTATTTATTTTCTGGATTTAGTAAATTTTGAAAGTAAATCAATTAGCTATTTTCTAGAAAAACTTTCATGCTTTGTAAGCATGATTCTTCATCTCCATTTCACAATTTAAATTTTTTATTTTTTTATTTTTATGCTTAAATTTTTTATACGGTGTGTCTATAATGACTGTGATGATTTTACAGCATGATCATAATAATTTTCGGAATTTTTACGTTAGAGGACCAGAAGGACTTGCTTCAGTTTATAATGTTATTTTAGAAACTGAGTTCGTAACAGGACTTAACGGCGTAGCTTGGGAAGTGATGCACTTAGTGTGAATGCAGCTTAAAGGATAAGCATCAGTGGAAGCGATATAATTATTATCTAGTTACGTTATGGTAATCGGGATGATTTCGCCCGGTGATTATGATGGTTTTACGGTTTTTTATGCTAAACTAGTGTGAAAGGATTTGCTTTATTTTCGGATTTTATAGTTAAGGCAGCATAACTTAACTGCTTAACGTGGAAAATGATGCACGTAGTGTGAATGCAACATAAAAGATAGGTATCAGTGGAAGTGACATAATTGTTATCTAGTTACCTTATGGTAATCGTGATGATTTCGCCCGATGATTATAATGGTTTTATGGTTTTTTTATGCTAAACTAGTGTGAAAGGATTTGCTTCAGTTTCTGATTTGATACTAATGGCAACATAACTTAACTGCTTAACGTGGAAAATGATCCACTTAGTGTGAATGCAGCTTAAATAATAGGCATCAGTGGAAGCGACATAATTATTATCTAGTTATATTATGGTATTCAGTTTCTGATTTGATACTAATGGCAACATAACTTAACTGCTTAACGTGGAAAATTTTTATGCTAAACTGATTTGCTTCAGTTTCTGATTTTATTCTTAAGGCAATATAACTTAACGTGGAAAATGATGCACTTAGTGTGAATGCTGTCTAGAGGATAGGTATCAGTGAAAGCGACAAAATTACAATTATGTAGAAAATTTCTTCTGTTATCTAAATTAACTGTGTTATTCTTATCACTGTGCAATACGTTAGGCAGCACGTTGATTAGTGTAGTCGATCTTCTATTTGAGTTGCACTCTTTTTGTAGGTGAACCATCTTCGTCTTGTCAAACCGTACTTGCGAAGTGTTCAGAGTTTAAATAACAAGGCAATCAATGAAGCCCTCAATGGACTCCTTGTCGAAGAAGAAGATTATCAAGGTTTAAGAGCTTCTATTGATGCGTTTGATAATTTCGACACTATTGCATTAGCCCAAAAATTGGAGAGGCACGAATTGATTGAATTTAGAAGAATTGCTGCCTATCTTTATAAGGGTAATAACAGATGGAAACAGAGTGTTGAACTCTGTAAAAAGGATAGACTCTTTAAGGTAATTAGAAATATTTAATCTCTAAACCCTCTAGAAAACCGAAAAAATAGGCTGAATAATCACTTGTTGGACAATATGTCCTGTAATATTTGATTAAATTGGTATTGCAAGCTATAAGGGCATATAACCTTACCCTTTTACCCTTTATTACCTTTATACCCTTTATTACCCTTTATAAGAGTAATAAGAGATGGAAAAAGAGTTTTGAACTCTGTGAAAAGGATGGACTCTTTAAGGTAACTGGAAATATTTAATCTCTAAACACTCTAGAAAACCGGAAAAATACGCTAAATAATCACTTCTTGGACAATATGTCCTGTAATATTGATTAAACTGGTATTGCAAGCTATAAGGGCATATAACCTTACCCTTTATACCCCTTATTACCTTTATACCCTTTATTACCCTTTATAAGGGTAATAAGAGATGGAAACAGAGTTTTGAACTCTGTAAAAAGGATGGACTCTTTAAGGTAACTGGAAATATTTAATCTCTAAACACTCTAGGAAATCGGGAAAAATAGGCTAAATAATTGCTTCTTGGACAATATGTCCTGTAATATTTGATTAAACTGGTATTGCTAGCTATAAGGGTATATAACCTGACCCTTTATTACCCTTTATAAGGGTAATAACAGATGGAAACAGAGTGTTGAACTCTGTAAAAAGGATAGACTCTTTAAGGTAATTGGAAATATTTAATCTCTAAACACTCTAGGAAATCGGGAAAAATAGGCTAAATAATTGCTTCTTGGACAATATGTCCTGTAATATTGATTAAACTGGTATTGCAAGCTATAAGGGCATATAACCTTACCTTTTATACCCTTTATTACCTTTATACCCTTTGTACCCTTTATTACCCTTTATAAGGGTAATAACAGATGGAAACAGAGTGTTGAACTGTGTAAAAAGGATAGACTCTTTAAGGTAATTAGAAATATTTAATCTCTAAACACTCTAGAAAACCGGAAAAATAGGCTAAATAATCACTTGTTGGACAATATGTCCTGTAATATTTGATTAAATTGGTGTTGCAAGCTATAAGGGCATATAACCTTACCCTTTATTACCTTTATACCCTTTATTACCCTTTATAAGGGTAATAAGAGATGGAAACAGAGTTTTGAACTCTGTAAAAAGGATGGACTCTTTAAGGTAACTGGAAATATTTAATCTCTAAACACTCTAGGAAATCGGGAAAAATAGGCTAAATAATTGCTTCTTGGACAATATGTCCTGTAATATTGATTAAACTGGTATTGCAAGCTATAAGGGCATATAACCTTACCCTTTATTACCTTTATACCCTTTATTACCCTTTATAAGGGTAATAAGAGATGGAATCAGATTTTTGAACTCTGTAAAAAGGATGGACTCTTTAAGGTAACTGGAAATATTTAATCTCTAAACACTCTAGGAAATCGGGAAAAATAGGCTAAATAATTGCTTCTTGGACAATATGTCCTGTAATATTTGATTAAACTGGTATTGCAAGCTATAAGGGTATATAACCTGACCCTTTATTACCTTTATTACCCTTTATAAGGGTAATAACAGATGGAAACAGACTGTTGAACTCTGTAAAAAGGATAGACTCTTTAAGGTAATTGGAAATATTTAATCTCTAAACACTCTAGGAAACCGGGAAAAATAGGCTAAATAATTGCTTCCTGGACAATATGTCCTGTAATATTTGATTAAACTGGTATTGCAAGCTAAAGAAAAGGCTTGTTGTACTTTTGTACTAGACTATCATAATTACTTGTATAGACAACTGAAGTGATTAATGCAATTGAATAATGGATTGATTAGTAATTATTGTTTAGATAACGTTTAATGAAATTTCTGTAATTTTAATTATATAAATGTGTAAAGACCTATTAATTATTAATTTTAAGTTTGAGTAAATTTTATTTATATAAATTTTATTAAGCATTTTACATAAAATTTTAATGATTAAATATTAAAAATAATTAACGCTACTACTATAAATACCTTACACTATTATTCAGCCGCCTGAGGCCAACATAATTGCGCGGGTATTGCCTCAGTCTCAATTTATTAAAACGCCCCTCTTTACAACCTACCAAGAAGTTCCAATTCTGTTAAGACCTTCCTTGCGACGTCCTCCCACGCCATTTGTGGACGATCTGCTTTTCGTTTTGTCCTAGATGATTAGCCCCAAAGGGCAATCTTTGGCAGTCTGTCATCCTTCATCCGCACAACATGTCCTACCTATCTTGTCCCTTTTCTCATTATAGCCTTAGAAGTTGGGATAGAACCACATTTTTCCTACAGACTGCTGTTTGGTAACCAGAAAAACCGTGAAAAAATGTGCGATTTGACCTGAAAACAGTAAAAAAAAACATGAAAAAATTAAATAAAAAAAAATGCGATTTGAAATAATTGATAATTACTAGCGAATGATTCACGTAATGATTAACGGATTAATGTAATAATTAACTAATAGATTAATGCAGTAATCAATGGATTAATTTAAATTCAAATACTATTTGTCTTTTTATGGCACTTGGTATTAACCAAGTGACATATAGCAATCGCAAATTCTGTCGGTCTGTCTGTCTGTCGGTCTGTCTGTCCCAGTTTTGCTACTTTAGGCACTTCTAGGTAAGCTAGGACGATGAAATTTGGCAGGCGTATCAGGGACCGGACCAGATTAAATTAGAAATAGTCTTTTTCCCGATTTAACCATCTGGGGGGGGGGGGGGGGAATGGGGGCCCGTTAATTTGGACAAAATAGAAAAAATGAAGTATTTTTAGCTTACGAACTGTTGATCAGATCTTAATGAAATTTGATGTTTGGAAGGATATCGTGTCTCAAAGCTTTTATTTTAAATCCTGACCGGATCTGGTGACATTGGGGGAGGGGAGTTGGGAGGGGGGAAATCTAAAATCTTGGAAAGCACTTAGAGTGGAGGGATGGGGATGAAACTTGGTGAGAAACATAAGCACGAGTCCTAGATACATGATTGTCATAACTGGAATGGATCCGCTCTCTTTGGGGTAGTTGGGAGGGGGGTTAATTCTGAAAAATTAGAAAAACTGAGGTATTTTTAACTTACGAACGGGTGATCGGATCTCAATGAAATTTATATTTAGAGGAATATCGTGTCTCAAAGCTCATATTTTAAATCCCGACCGGATCTGGTGACTTTGGGGGGGGGACCTAAAATCGTGGAAAACGCTTAGATTGGAGGGATCGGGATGAAACTTGGTGGGAAAAATAAGCAGAAGTCTTAGATACGTGATTTACATAATTGGAACGGATCTGGTCTATCGGGGAGGGGGGGGGGGGGGTTAATTCTGAAAATTTAGAAAAAATGACGTATTTTTAACTTAGGAAGATTTGATCGAATCTTCATGAAACTTCATATTTAGAAGGACCTCGTAACTCAGATCTCTTATTTTAAATCTCAACCGGATCCAGCGTCATTGGTGGGGCAGTTGGGGGGGGGACCGGAAATCTTAAAAAATACTTAAAGCGGAGAGATCAGGATGAAACTGGATGGGAAGAACAAAAACCTGTCTAAGATACGTGACTGAAATAACCGGACCGGATCTGCTCTCTTTGGTGGAATTGGGAGGGGGGGTTAATTTGGAAAAATGTGGTATTTGTAACTTACGAAAGGGTGACCAGATCTTAATGAAATTTGATATTTAGAAGGTTCTTGTGCTTTAAAGCTCTAATTTCAAATTACGACCAGATCCTGTGACATCGGGGGAAGTTGGAGGGGGAAACCGGAATCCTTGGAAAACGTGAAAATTGGGGTATTTTTTATCTTACGAATAGGTGATCGGATCTTAATGAAATTCGATATTTAGGAGGAATTCATGTCTCAGAGCTCTTATTTCAAATCTCGACCAGATCTTTTGACTTGGGGGAATTGTAGGGGGAAATCTTAGAAAACATTTGGAGTGGAGGAATCGGGGTGAAGCTTTGTGGATAGAATAAGCAAATGTCCTTGATACGTGATTGACGGAATCATACTGGATTTGCTCTCTTTGGGGGAGTTGGGGGGAGGTGTTCAGTGATTTGGCGACTTTGGTGCTTCTGGACGTGCTAGGACGATGAAAATTCGTATACGTATCAGGGACCAGCTCAAATTGACTTGATAAAGCCGTTTTCCTAGATTCGACCATCTGGGGGGCTAAAGGGAGAGGATAAATTAGACAAAATGAGGTATTTATAACTTATGAGTGGGTGATCAGATCTTAACGAATGTTGATATTTAGAAGGACACCGTGACTCAGAGCTCTTATTTTAAATCCTGACCGGCATTAAGCCTCTGATTTTCCTTTTAAATCAATCTATTGATTCATAGAATTTCGTTAGAGCTCATACCATATGATCTCTGGGCTCTTAGCTCTTCTCGCCTCGTCACAAGTGCCATATGAGCTCCTACGTCTTGTTTTTTTCTTCAATGTGATTCTTAAAAACATATTTTTTTAAATCAGAGCATATTATTGTTGCCCCCAACTGGCGCCCAAATTTATTAGCTAATTCAAAATTTTCTTGCGTAAAAATTTGCTCTGTTTTAACAAAGGAATTGAACGAGTCAAAAATGTTTTATTTGTATTTTTCTAAAAAAAAAACGCCGTTTTAAATCTCTGAATGAATATCTAGCAAATCTAGAAAATAATTATTATTTTTTTTTATTGTTTGCGTAGTGAGAGTGCTGTTCAACCAAGTTTAAAAAAACAATCAGTCAATAATTATTCAGTAAAAACTAAAATTATTGGAATTTCCGCATCTTTAGCTTTTTCCTTGCGACGGTCAGAGTTGAACCTGACAACCTTTAGATTGGGCGCGCGTTCTGAACCACTGCACCGTCACAAGGTACTGATAATTATGTATTACTGAAGAGATGATGTGCTTATCTTTAATCTCTTTAGTGTTTATCACTTAAATCATAATTTTAAAGATTCTGATGCAAAGTACAAAGAATACAAAAATGAATAATTTCATATTTACTGTTTACAAATTCTCCTTCCCCCTCATTTACGATAAATTAATTGAAAATTAACCGAAAAATATGATAGCTCTTCTTGCCTAGGCACAAATGCCATACGAGCTCTTTGCTCTTGTTTTTTATTGGTGGGGCAGTTAATGCTCTGAAATTTAATAATCTTGGAGAAGTTTTTAATTCTAATTTTTTTACTTTTTTTTGTATTTTAAAAACAATTTTATGAGTCTTTTTTTGTTGTTATATTTGTACAAGGTGCATTTGTCAGAGGCAAATCCTCTGACAGTAGTATCAGATATCCTCTCTCTCTCTCTCTCTCTCTC